>NC_051334.1:151909659-152218673 GCF_015220235.1 Choloepus didactylus | reverse complement strand
TGCTGTAAGGGCTTACAATCTAGGGACCATTACAGTAATCCTTTCCCTGTTAGGCTGTGCTCTAAGATTCAGTTCTGAGTTTACACATTGTAGTTAGTCCATATTGAGGCATTATAGCATTTGTCTTTGTTTCTGGCATACTTCATACAAAATACTGTCTTCAGGATCCATTCACCTCATTGCATGTCTCACAACTTCACTTCTTATAGTTGCTCAGTATTCCATTGTATGCATACACCACAGTTCACTATTCTGTTCCTCAGTCAGTGTGCCCTTAGGTCACATCCACCCACTGGAAAGCATGAATACTGCCTCCATAAACACAAATGTGCAAGTGTCCATTCAGGTCTCTGCTCTCAGATCTTCCAAGTACATACCTGTGCCGGTTTGAGTGTATTGTGTCCCCCAAATGCCATTATCTTTGTGGTTTTGTGTGGGGCAGGCGTTTTGGTGATGGTTGGATTTGCTTGGAATGTGCCCCACCCAGCTGTGGGCAATGATTCTAATGAGATGTTCTCATGGAGGCGTGGCCCCACCCATTCGGGGTGGGCCTTGATCGGTGGAGTTACATAAATGAGCTGACTCGGGGGGGAGGAAGAGAGTGCAGCTGGGAGTGATGTTTTGAAGAGGAGCAAGCTTGCTAGAGAGGAACGTCCTGGGAGAAAGCCGTTTTGAGGCCGGAGCTTTGGAGCAGATGCCAGCTGCCTTCCTAGCTAACAGAGGTTTTCCGGAGGCCATTGGCCATCCTCCGGTGAGGGTACCCGATTGCTGATGTGTTGCCTTGGACGCTTTGTGGCCTTAAGACTGTAACTGTGTAGCGAAATAAATCCCCGTTTTATAAAAGCCAATCCATCTCTGGTGTTTTGCATTCTGCAGCATTAGCAAACTAGGACAATACCCCATAGTGAGGTTGCAGGACCTCATGGCCCACACATGCTTAGCTTCTTGTGGAACCACCACAGTGACCTCCAGAAAGGCTACACCATTCTGTCTCCTCAAGAGTAAACAGGCACATCCCTCTCTCCATGTTATCTCCAGCACTTTTACCCCATTTATTTTTTTCTACAATTTTATAGAGATATATTCATATAATATACAATTATCCACAGTGTACAGTCAGTTGTTCATGGTATCATCAAATAGTTGTCCATTTATCACCACAGTCAGCACTTGAACATATAGATTGCTATGAAAAAGTTTTTCTTAGTGAATCATAAAAAAGATAGTAAAAAGAAAAATAAAGGGTCATATAATACAATATGTTAGTAAGGATGGAAAACAACACCACTGACGAGAGTCCCATATCCCACCCTTATATCCCCCTCTCATACACATGTAACTGGTATATTGCCTTTGTTACATTTAATGGAAGCATATTACAATGTTACTGTTGACCATAGACTCCAGTTTGCTTTGATTATGTTTTTTCCCAAACACCATTCCTTTTTTGACACTCTGCATGGTGGAAATTCATTTGTTCTCCCACATGTGAGAATATTTTTATATTTGTACATTTAGTAACAGTTATTGGCCACTCCAGTTTTTGCCAAGTTACCCAGCCCCAGTCTTCATCATCTATCTTTACCTCTGGTGTCATACATTCCCATATGCCCTCTCTTTCAACTTTACTCACAGACGTCTTTGTTCAGTGTACTTACAATATTGTGCTACCATCACACAATATTATGCTATTTCTGGATCTATACAATCAATCCTGCTGAACATTCTGTGGTTCTTCAGCATCAAATACCTGATCTCTAGCCACCTATCTCCTGGTAGCCTGTGTTATCAGCTTTTAACTCTCAGAGTTTGCTCATTAATGTTAGTTCATATTAGTGAGACCATACAGTTTTTGTCCTTTTGTTTCTGGCTAACTTCACTCAACATAATGTCCTCAAGGTTCATCCATGTTATTAGATGTTCCATGTCTTTGTTCTGTCTTACAGCTGCATAATGTTCCATCATGTGTATATACCACAGTTTGCTTATTCACTCATCCACTGATAGACATTTGGGCTATTTCCATCTCTTGGCAATTGTGAATAATGCTGCAATAAACATAGGTTTACAAATGTCAGTTTCTGTCTTAACTTTCAGTTCTTTTGAGTATATACCTAGCAGCAGAATAGCTGGGTCATGTGGCCGATCTATACTTAGCTTCCTGAGAAACCTCTACACTGTCTTCCACAGTGGCTGCACCATTCTACATTCCCACAAACAGTGAATAAGTGTGTCTCTTTCTCCACATCCTCTCCAGCACTAGTAATTTTCTGCTTTTTGGATAATGGCCTTTCTGGTAGGTTGGAGATGATATCTCATTGTGGTTTTGATTTGCATTTTCATAATAGCCAGTGAAGTTGAGCATTTTTTTCATATGTTTTTGAACCATTTGTATTTCCTCTTCAGAAAAGTGTCTGTCCACATCTTTTGCCTATTTTTTAATTGGGTTGTTTGTCTTTCTGTTGTTGATTTGTAGGGTTGCTTTATATATTCAGGATATTAAACCCTTATCTAATATGTGGTTTCCAAATGTTATCTCCCATTGTGTAGGCTGCCATTTTACTTTTTTAACAAAGTCCTTTAATTTACAAAAGTTTTTGATTTTGAGGAGATCCCATTTGTCTATTTGTTCTTTGGTTGCTTTCGCTTAGGGTGTAAGGTCTAGAAAACCACCTCCTATCACAAGATCTTTAAGATATTGCCCTGCAGTTTCTTCTAAGAGTCATATGGTCTTAGCACTTATGTTTAGGTCTTTGATCTAACTTGAGTTAATTTTTATATAAGGTGTGAGGTAGGAGTCCTCTTTCATTCTTTTCAAAATTGATATCCAGTTCTATAAACACCACTTATTAAAGAGGCTAGACTGTCTTATCAAAGATCAGTGTCTGTAGATGTGAGAGTCTATTTCTGAACATTCAATTCAATTCCATTGGTCAGTAACTCTGTCCTTATGCCAGTACCATGCTGTTTTGAGCACTGTATCTTTCTAATATGCTTCAAAGTCAGGTAGTGTGAGACCTCCCACTTTTTTCTTCTCTTTCTTTTTACCCTTCCTGATAATCTTCATTTCTACATTCTTCTCCAAAACTCTTTCTCCTGTCTTTTCCTATCAGCCTGTAGCACTCCCTTTAGTATTTCTTGTGGTGCTGGTCTCTTATTCACAAACTTTCTCAGTGTTTGTTTGTCTGAAAGTATTTTAATCTCTCCCTCATTTTTGAAAGACAGCTTTGCTGCATATAGAATTCTTGGCTGGCAATTCTTCTCTTTCAGTATCTTAAATATATCATACCACTGTCTTCTCACCTCCATGGTTTCTGTGGAGAAATCTGTACTTAGTCTTATTGAGCTTCCCTTTTATGTGATGGATTGCTTTTCTCTTGCTGCTTTCAGAATTCTCTCTTTGTCTTTGACATTGGACAGTCTGATATGTAAGTGTCTTGAAGTAGTTCTATCGGGGTATATTCTGTTTGGGGTGCACTGTACTTCTTGAGTCTCTAATTTTCTGTCTTTCATTAGAGTTGCAAAATTTTCAGTGATTATTTCTTCTATAATTCTTTCTGCCCTTTTTCCCCTCTCTTCTCCCTCTGGGACACTCATAACATGTATATTTGTGCATTTCATGTTGTCACTCAGCTCCCTAAAACCTTGCTCATATTTTTCCATTCTTTTCACCATCTGTTCCTTCATGTGTGTGAATTCAGATTCTGGTCTTCCAATTCACTGATCCTTTCTTCTGCCTGTTCAAATCTACTGTTGTATCCCTCCATTGTCTTTTTTATCTCCTACATTTTGCCCTTCATTCCGGTAAATTCTGTCATTTGCTTTTTCAAGTTATGAATTCTTCCTTATGGTCATCCAGTGTCCTCCTTATATCCTTCATCTCTTTTGCTATGTCTTCCCTCAGTTCATTGACTTGATTTTTGAATTGATTTAGCTTTCTTTGAACATCTTTAATTAGTTCTTCCTTCAGTTCATTGAATTGATTTAGCAATAATTGCTTCAACTCCTGTATCTTGGTTTAACTATTAGTTTGTTCCTTTGCCTCATCCATATTTTCATGTTTCCTAGTATGGCTCATTATCTTAAGCTTCCTATGCATCTGACTTTCTTGATTAGTTTATTCTGGAGCTTGTTTTCACTCTTTTACTTAAAGTTTTCTTGTTGGTTGCCTTTGTTCTCTAACCTTTGGTGTTCAGTTCAGCTTATTCTCAACCTTTAACTTAGATTCTATTCAGTTGATCAGAGTTTTTCACTTCTTGTTTTTGTTTCTTTGCCCTGCCTCTATTTAGCCTTTTTGTGTGAGGTTCTCCTTGGACATGGTCAACCCTGGTCAGGTATTCCCAGTCCAGAGAGGCCCAGGTCTCTGGAGGAGGGTATGGATTTTCCTTGAGAATGAGACCCTCCTGTGAGGCCTTTAGAGTCTGTGCTTCTCCTATGCTGTCCAGCAGGTGGTGCTTGTCAGCCTGCTTTCCCCCCACAAGTGTTAAAGGCATGGAGCCTTTAATTCTCTGGATGACCCTGACCCTGTCAGAAGCATGGCTGACTGAAGCTGGTTTCTCAATTCCAGCCTCTCAGATCTGTGTTCCCAAAAGGAAGGCTACCACTGGAGCTTGGCCAAGCTCACCTTTTCTTGGGAAGTTATGGTGTTTAGTGAATTTTCTCTGCCAGTAGACTCATTGCTTTGTCTCTCAGAGCTATCTTAGCTCTGACGTTTCCTGGGTCCAAATTGCAAGTCTTAGAGACTTTCTGTAATGGGCTTCTTAGAATAAGTATTTTACAAAAAGAGAAAAGTTTTTTTTTTTTTTTTTAAATAAGGGCCCAGTATGGACTATTTACAGTCCTTGCAGATTTAATGGGCTATTGAAATTGTAAAGGACAAGGAGTTGAGCACAATTAAGGAGAAATCTAGAAAGCAGAGAAACCTGCTTTTCAGGCAAAGGCCCTTTCCCCCTGGATTTGCATATGTTCCTCATTCTGTTTGAGCCTGGCCCTTCTCTGTATGATGGTCACTGGAACTCGAAAAAGTCTCTGTTTTTATTTATTTATTTATTTTTATTTTTTTGCTGTTTCTGCTAACCCTATCTCCTCTCTGCTGGGCTGACTGTTCCCAGATTATCAGGTTTCTGTTCTCAGTTCATTTATGATTGGAGTTTTTGTTCTCCCTCCTGGTTCCCAGCACTGACAGTCCCTCCTCCCATGGGATTGTGCCTGGCAGGGAGGGGCATGCATCCCCTGGCATTGAGAACTTACAGATTTCACTGATTTCAGCTGTTCCACATGTTTGTGAGTGTTGTATGAAGTATGTCCAACCTCAAGTTCTTCTGCAGTGTCTGGTCCACACACTTCCTGGCTCTCTACCAACTGCCCCAGAGAAGTAACTCCCTCTGTTTATTTTTTAAACATTAAATCCTAAGTAAAAATTGGGGGTTCCTGGTATAATCATATAGTTATGCATTCACCACCACAATCTATATGCAGAAATTTCAATTTCTTCTGCAACAATAGAGGAAGAGAAGATGAAAGAAAGAAAGAAAAAAAATGAATAAAAAATAACAGAAAAAATAAAAATAGAATAAAATACATTAGTCTGTTCAGACAACATCACTAACACCAAAAATACCATACCCCTCCCTTATATCCTCCTCTTATATACATTGAGCTTTGGTATATTGCCTTTGTTACAATTAGTGAAAGCATGTTACAATGTTGCTTTTAACAATGGACCCTAGTTTGCATCGATTATATTTTTCCCCAATACCATTGCATTCTCCACACCTTGCAAAGTTGACATTCATCTGTTCTCCCTCACGTAAAACCATTCTTATATTTGCACATTTAATTAATAGCATTGACCACTCTAGGTTTCACTAAATTATTTAGTCCCAGTCTTTATCTTCTATTTTTACTTCTTGTGTTCTACATGCCCCAAGCCTTCCACTTTCAACCATACTCACACAAATTTTTATTCATTGTACTTACAATATTGTCCTATCATCACACAGTGTCATGCTATCCATTTTTGGATCTATGCAATCAATGCTGTTGAACATTTTATGCTCCTTCAGCATCAAATACTCAATCTCTACCTCTTTCTATCTCCTAATAACCTGTGTTCTCAACTTTAATTCCCAAAGTTTGCTCACTAATGTTAGTTCATAGTAGTGAGGCTATATAGTGTTTGTCTTATGCTTCTGGTTAATTTCTCTCAACTTAACATCCTCAAGGTACATCCACATTGTTATACGTTCATGAGGTTATTCTGTTTTACTGCTGCATGAATAATCCATCATATAAATATAGCACAGTTTGTTTATATACTCATCTGTTCATGGATATTGGGCTGTTTTCATCACTTGGAAATTGTGAATAATGTCACTATAATTTTGGTGTGCAAATATCCATTCATGTCCTTGCCTTTAGTTCCTTCATATATATACCTAGTAATGGGATTGATAGATCATAAGGCAATTCTATAGTTAACTTCTGGAGGAAACACTACACTGTATTCCAGAGTTGTTGTGCCAATCTACATTCCTACCAACAGTCAAAAAGTGTGCCTTCTTCACCACATCCTATCCAGCAGTTGTAATTTTCTGTTTTTTTTTTGATAATTGCCTTTCTAGTAGGTGTGAGATGATATCTCACTGTGGTTTTGATTTGCATTTCTGTAATAGCTACTGATGTTGAGCATCTTTTCATATGTTTTTGAGCCATTTGTATTTCGTCTTTGGTAAAGTGCTATGTCTTTTGCCCATTTTTTTAAATTCAGTTTTATTGAGATCTATTCACATACCATACAGTCATCCATGGTGTACAATCAACTGTTCGCAGTACCATACTATAGTTGTGCATTTGCCACCCCAATCTATTTTCCTTACACCAGAAAGAATCAGAATCAGAATAAAAAATAAAAATAAAAAAAAAAGAACACCAAAATCACCCCCCCATCCCACCCTACTTTTCATTTAGGTTTTATCCCCATTTTTCTACTCATCCATCCATACACTAAATAAAGGGAGTGTGATACATGAGGCTTTCACAATCACACCGTCACCACTTGTAAGCTACATTGCTATACAATCATCTTCCAGAGTCAAGGCTACTGGGTTGGAGTTTGGTAGTTCCAGGTATTTACTTCTAGCTATTCCAATACCTAAAACCTAAAAACCTAAAAAGTGTTATCTATATAGCGCATAAGAATGTCCATCAGAGTGACCTCTCAACTCCATTTTTTGAAATCTCTCAGCCACTATAGCTTTATTTTGTTTCATTTTGCATCCCCCTTTTGGTCAAGAAGATTTTGCCTGCTTTTTAATTGTGTTGTTTGTCTTTTCATTGTTGAGTTTCAGGATCTCTTTATATGCTCTGGAAATAAAGCCTTTATCTGATATGTGGTTTCTAAATATGGTCTCCCATTGTGTAAGCTGACATTTTGCTTTTCAGGCAAAGTCGTTTGATGCAAAAAAGTGCTCAATTTTCTTTCACTGCTCACATTTTGGGTGTAAGGTCTAGGAAACCACCTCCTATCTCAAGGTCTTTAAGATATTTCCCTACATTTTCTTCTAAAAGTTTTATGGTCTTAGCTCTAATGTTTAGGTCTTTGATCCACTTTGAGTTAATTTTTTATAAGGTAAAAGATAGGAATCCTCTTTCATTCTTTTGGATGTAGCTATCCAGTTCTTCAAATACCATTTATTGAAGCGGCTGCTCTTTCCCAGTTGTGATGGCTTGACTGCTTTATCCATGGTCAGTTGTCCATAGATGAGAGGGTCTATTTCTGTACACTAAGTTCCAATTTCATTGGTTAGTATATCTACCTTTATGCCAGTACCTTGCTGTTTCGACAACTGTAGCTTTGTAATATGCTTTAAAGTCAGTTATTTGAAGCCTCTGACTTCATTCCTCTTTCTGAATATGTTTTTGGCTATACGGATCACCCTGCCTTCCAAATATATTTGGTTATTGTCTTTCTATTTCTGCAATGTAAGTTTTTGGGATTTTAATTGGTATTGTGCTAAACCTATAAATCAATTTAGATAGAATTGACATCATAACTATATTATGTGTTCCAAATCATGAACCCAGTATGAACCTCCCTTTGTTTAGGTCCTTTATGATTTCTTTGTGCAGTTTCTTGTAGTTTTCTATGTATAGGTCTTAAGTGTACTTTTGTTAAATTTATTCCTAAATATTTGATTCATTTGGTTGCTATTGTAAATGGAATTTTTTCTTGATTTCCTCCTCAGGTTGATCCTTAATAGTGTATAGAGACACTACTGATTTTTGCATGTTGCTCTTGCACCATGCCACTTTTCTGTATTTGTTTATTAGTTCTAGAAGCTTTGCTGCAGATTTTTCAGGATTTTCTACATATAGGATCATATAGGCTGACTGGTATCCATCAAACAGGTCATCTTATCCACTGGATTATTAAAATCTTCCAACACTGAAGTCATTCTCTGGTGAGCATTCACATGGGACAGAAATAGCTTCATGTTCTTTGCCCACTCAGAAAGGTCTATCCACATATCTCTTCCACAGACTTCTTTGACACCAGTTTTCCAATCATGTTCCTTCCAAGTCCCTGACCATCCAGCCAAACCACAAGCAAAAGCCCATGAATCAGTATGCAAGCATACCTTTGGCCAGTTCTTCCAAGCAAAATGAACAACCAGGTACACTGCTGAAAGTTCTGCCTATTGGGAGCATTTCCCCTCACCACTCTCCTTCAGGGACATCCCAGACAGGGTCTGTGGTGCTGTAGCTGTCCAATTTTGGTTGGTACCTGCATATTGTGCAGAACCATCTGTAAAGCAGGCCTGAGTTTTCTCTTCCTCAGCCAACTGATTGTAAGGAAATCCCCAAGAGGCCATAGCTGTGGGCTGGGAAAGAGAAGGTAATGTGGCAAGAGTGGAGGCTATGAGCATTTGGGCCACTTCCTCATGTAACTTACTTGTGCCTTCAGGACCCACTTGACCCCTATCTCATATATACCATTTCCATTTTATGATGGAGTGCTGCTGTGCATGCCCAACTTCATGGCTTGGCAGGTCAGACAAAACCCAGCTCATCATAGGTAACTCAGTTCTCTTGGTAACTTGGTGGCCCATGGTTAAGCATTCTGTCTCTACAAAGGCCCAATAGCAGGTGAAAAGCTGTTTCTCAAAAAAGTAGTTATCGTCAGAGAGTGGTAAGGCTTTACTCCAAAATCCTAAGGGCCTGCATTGTTTTCTCCTATAGAAGCCTGCCAGAGGCTCTAAACAGCATCTCTGTTTGCCATTGACACTTCCAGCACCATTGGATCAGCTGGGTCATATGGTCCAAGAGGCAGAGCAGTTTGCACAGCAGTCTTGGCCTGTCACAGGGCCTCCTCTTGTTCTGGTTCCCACTCAAAACTAGAAGCTTTGCTGGTCATTTGATAAATAGGTCCCAAATGAGGAATATGTTGTCTTCAAAATCCAAAGAGGCCAACTAGGCATTGTGCCTCTTTTTTGGTCATAGAAGGGGCCAGATTCAACAGCTTATCCTTCACCTTACAAGGGATATCTAGACATGCTCCACACCACTGGACATCTAGAAATTTTACTGAGGTGGAAGACCCCTACATTTTTGTTGGATTCATCTCCCATCCTCTGACACACAAATGCCTTACCAATAAATCTAGAGTAGTTGCTACTTCTTGCTTACTACATCCAATTAACATGATATCATCAATATAATGGACCAGTATGATGTCTTGTGGGAGGGAAAAATAATCAAGGTCCCTGCAAACATTATGACATAGGGCTGGAGAGTTTATATACCCCTGAAGTAGGACAGTGAAGTTATAATTGTGGTTTTGCCAGCTGAATGCAAACTGTTTCTGTTGTTCTGTACTAACAGCTATTGAGAAAAAAAAATTGCCAGATCAATAGCTACATACCAGGTACCAGGGAATGTATTGATTTGTTCAAGCAATGATACCACATCTGGAAAAGCAGCTGAACTTGGAGTCATCACATGGTTAAGCTGATGATAATCCACTGTCATTTTCCAAGACCCATCTGTTTTCTGCACAGGCCAAATAGGAGAGTTGAATGGGGAATGTGATGGGAATCAACACCCCCACATCCTTCAAGTCCTTATGAGTGGCAGTAATCTCTACAATCCCTCCAGGAATCTGGTATTGCTTCTGTTTACTATTTTGCTAGGCAGGGACAGTTCTCATGACTTCCACTTGGTCTTTCCTAACATAATAGCCCTCACTCCATGAGTCAGGGAACCAATGTGGGGATTATGCCAGTTGCTGAGCATGTCTACTCCAATTATGTATTCAGGAACTGGAGAAATAACCAGAGTTGGTCTAGAGACCAACTGGACCCACTGTGAAATGGACCTGAGCTAAAACTCCTTTGATCAGCTGACTTCCATAAGCCCCTACTATGACTGGTGGACCAGAGTGACATTTTGCATCTTTTGGAATTAATGTCATTTTTGTGCCAGTGTCTAATAATCCCTGAAATATCTGATCATTTCCTTTTCCTCAATGCACAATTATCCTCATAATAGGCTGTAGATCCCCTTGGGGAAAGCTGGGAGGAAGATTAACAGTATGAATTTTAGGCTGTGTAACAGGGTCCTTCCTCAAGGGTACACAGCTTCCACTCATTCAAGGGGCTCTGGGTCTGTAAACTGTCTCAAGTCTGGAAATTGATTAAGGGGCCATGGCTCTCTGTTTTTGCAATTCAAGTTAGACTTTTGCTTGCTTGACCTAGAATTCTTCTGCTTATACAGATCAAACAAGAATTTAGTAGATTGTTCATCTATTTTACTTCTAGGTAGTCCATGATCTATTAGCCAACACCATAAGTCTGTGGATCAGATTATTTTGACTTCCACTCTGAGCCTGTTTTCCATTATGCTAGCCATGCCCTCCTTGTCTTTGGCAATTAACTGCTGCCATGTGGCTTCTGCCAACTCAGGATCTGATTATCCCCATTGTATTTAAGTGACAACAGTTACTCAGTGACAGCAGTTGCCACAGTAATATCAGACCTGCAGAGAAGGGTGACTACAGAGCTCTTCAGGCATGATGGAGCTAGTCTCACAAATTTATTCCTCACAGTCCTGGCAGAAGTTGTGTCCTCTGGACATTCCAGGGGTGTGTGAGCTGGTCTTCCATGATAAATCCACTCTAACATTCCAATCTCTCTAAGCCTTTGAATCTCCTCCTCTACATTATACCAGAGCAGTTCTGGAATTTTGACCTCAGGTAACATCAGCCACATTTTGATCCATGTTTCACCAATCACCCAAACTCTTAACACCCTTTCTTAACCCCTTGAGAAACAACATTGAATGTAGAATCTTTGCCTAGTGGGCCCATATCAATAATTTCAGCCTGATCCAATGTTATATTCTTTCCACCATTGTCCCACACCCTTAATATCCATTCCCACACATTTTCCCCTGATTTCTGTCTATATAAGTTGGAAAACTCATGCAGTTCTTTTGGAGTATAGCATACTTCTGCATGGGTCACACTTTGTTCCTCACCTTTCAGAACCTGTTGGGACTTTAGTTATAGGTCTTGAAGAAGAGTCTTGGTGGTGGTGGCTTATGAAAAGAATTAGAAGTATCCTTCAAGCCAATTACCTCAGGACATTCTGTTGTGGTTTCATCTGGTCAAACAGGATTAATCTCTCCAGACAGAGGAGTGAGGGCTGCTTCCTCAGGGGAGGTGATTACAGGTTTAGCAGGCACTGAATTATTAATCTCCTTAGGTGGAAGCTGGCTGGCAGGCTCCTCAGGGAAAACTGGAGGTCGGGAAGCTCTTTCTTCAAAGCAAGTTCTCTCCACAGGGCTGACTGGGGATGGGGGTGGCTGTTTCCTCAGGGCAGACTACCACAGGTACATCTACCAAAGACTCAGGGGAATCCTGGGTTCCAGTGTTCCCACTGCCATTATCATCAACCCAGATGGCCCCATCCCAATTTTCAGGATCCCATTCTTTTCAAATCAGTGCCCTTACTTTAACAGCAGACACACTGTGAAGTTGAGACTTTAGTTTATGTTGTAAATCTGCTACACTCACGAGACTTTAAGTCTGATTTTCAGAGATCTCAAACTTTCAGTCGTGGGAAATAAGATTTTCTTTCAGGGCACACATAGAAACCTTTACATCTGTCAAACAGTGTTTAAGTTTCAAATTTGAAGCCTTCAGCTCATCGCTTTCTCTTATAACTTTATCCAGCTTATCTAAGAACCAGCCAACATCATTATACCTCTTAATTCAATGAAACTCTGTTAAAGTATCAAAAACACTGTCACCCAGAGCCTTGCCTCATACAAGAGTATGATTATAGGAGAATCAAAAGGTGATATTTTGCATATCTCCATTGCCAACTCAGGGCATGTACTGTCAGTGCCATCTTGATTTTTGGAAATGGAGTCATTAATGCCTTTGAATCTAATAAGAGTAGAAAACCAATTGTAAAAGCCCATTTTAAGATTCTGTTTCTCAACAACCACTCCCAGTACCAAGATGTATGAGTTAGGGTTCTCTAGGGAAAGAGAACCAACAAGATGTATCTGTAAATATAAGATTTTATAAAAATGTCTCACACAACTGTGAGGATGCATGAGTCCAAATTCTGTAGGGCAGGATTCAGATCCAAATTTCATAGGGCATGCAGGGAACTGGCAACTCTGATGAAGGTGTTCAATGAACTTCTCAGGAAACACTAGCTAGCTGAAGAAGAAGTGAAGCTTCTCTCTCTTCTCCCTTAAAAGTCTTCAACTGATTGTGTTAAATCCAGCTGATTGAATTCTCTCATTGCAGAAGATACATCCTTCATTGATGTAATGAGCCACAGATGCAGTCAATTGGCTGAAGATTTAATAAACCAGCCTTCTGGTTTATTAACCAGCTGCAAATGTTCTTGCAGTAATGGTTATGCCAGTGTTTCTTTGATGAGACACCTGGGCACCATCACCTGGTCATGTTGACACATAAACCTAACCGTCACAATTGGCTTTGTGTTAAGTGTCTTCTTTGACACTTCATCCAACTTATTCTGGCCTTTAGAGTAGCCCTTGTTTAACTCTTCAGATTATCTCAGTTCTTCTGCACATGATTCTTGTCCTTGATATGTGGTGAAATTTGGAAGAGTGCACTTTTTGCATGCAACACTTTCACCTCCAGGAGAAAGCTTCCTTTCCTCTGTTACTTCTTTGGGAATATTTATCTGTTCTGTTTGTTTTTGTGCATAATTTTCTCCCCAGCTCCTATGATTTGTTTAAATTATTTCCCTCATTCAGTATCCCTTTTTCTTTATACTTTTCAATTCTTGTACCCATCCTGTCTTTGAGAAGTTCACCCCCATCCCCCCTTTTCTCTCCCTGAAGGTTTTCTGCTTCAGGTTTCTTCCCCATTAGGGTATCCCTTTCTGTGGAGCCATATGTATTCAATCCAGAAAGGTCCATTTTGCATTTAGGTGGTCCAGGAAACAGCAACTGGATTGAGTTTATGGACTCTTTGCAACAGTTCTGCTGTGGTGTCCATTTTTCCCTGGGTCACTTTTTTATGTGCCACTCCTCAGCCACTTGTGTTCCACTCTGGGTCTATGTGGACTTGGGACCCTGTGTCTGTGTATTCATGTTGTTCTAACTTGGTGCTCTGAATGGCTCTATGGTCTACATCTACAGCAGTAAGGAACCAGGCTATGCTGCCTCTGTGTTCCTAAACTGTTTGGGATGAGTGAGGGGAGGGGTCTGGTTTGGCATGTCACGGATGCCAATCTCTTACCTGATTTTGGTGTTTGATTTTACTTTTCTTCAATTCAGCATTTTGGAGTCCTCCAGTCTCTATTGCACCCAAGAGATCCAAGAAAGTGGGATTTGTCTTTTTATTAATTGATTCTGAGGGAAGACTTTTCCAGGGGATGACTTACATCACTATGTTGATGATGTTGCCTGTCTCTAATTATCATGTTGACACCTACTATGTACTAGGCACAGTGTAAGCTGCTGCAAATACATTGACTTCTTCAATGCATTCCATCTAACATATGAAGTGTAATGAATATTAGTACCCCAATTTTACAGATGAGAACTGAGGTAGAGATTTGTTGCCCAAGGTCACCAACTAAAAATGGCAGAGCTGAGATGCAAACCTAGGTCTATATGATCACCAGTACCTGAACATGAGTGAATGGATCAGTGCTGGTGGAGAGGGGGATTAGGCTCTGAGGCATTGACACTAAGGCATCCTATGTTGTATAGAGGTAGTGTTTATGCGCCTTGGTAACTGGCTTGTTCTTGATCAGTAAAGCAGAATGAGATATGGAGGATGACCTAAAGTTTCTAGCTTGGCTGATATGGTTTCAGGAATATGGTAATTCCATTAGCAGTGATGGGTTCTTTAAGAGGTAGAATAGTGGTGGAGGGGGCATTAGTGAATTTAGATTTGGATTTGTCAGGAACTCCAAGATCTTTAGGTGGACTGAAGGTAGTCACTAGGCAGTTATAAATACAGGCCAAGAGGTCTGGACTCAACATACAGATCTGGAACCATCAGCTTATAGGCAATTGTAGGAGGTATGGTTATGCATAACATTACCCAGGGATGATGTGTAAAGGTAAAGTAGAAGAGCACCAAGAATGGAATGCTCCTTCCTCTGAAATTTTAACATTTTCCCTGCTAAATAGTGTATATTTCCTAGTGTTATGTAGGGTTTTATTTTTTCAAACCTCTCTCAATTGGATTACCAAATTCTTGGGGACAGAGACATATCTAATTAATTTCTACAAGTTAACCAACATCCAATAGAAAGCCTAGTGCATAGTTTTAATTCATTATGTTAGATTTTCCTGTAACAGAAAAATGCATTAGCAATGGCGCCTTGAGGGACCCATTGTCGGAGGCTTTGGGCTGTCAGCTAGGAGCCAGCAGAGAGCTGTGCATCTGGAGCCATGGAGGTAAAGGGACGGTGCTTACTGCTTAAGTCTTATCAAGTGTTGGCTATTTCCCTCATTTAAAGGTAGCAATATAGTCACATCAATAAGTGTACATTTTATGTATTATTAGGAAAATAATCTCGGGCTTGGGGTTTGATAGAATTTGGTACTGGCAAGTAGAAGTCCTTCATCTTGAGCATTCACATTCTGAAGAAAACTTCTGATTGTAGTAAATGACAAACTGAGTTTTCATGCTTTCTTTTTACAATTTAGGAATAGTATTTCAACTATGCATCAGAATACAGCTGTTTAAATGAAGTAGTCAATGATTATTCTGGGATTTGAGAAGACACTGGGCACTTGATAAAGCTGAGTATTATTTCATTGTTGCAAAAAGACAAAATCAATACTTGATTACTCTGAATTAGTGTATCCAGCCATGCAAATCTTTAACCTCAGATTAACTAAACATTGTGCCATGACTCAAACTATAATAAAAACATTAAGCAAACAGGATTAACTGGTGCAGAGCCCATTTATAAATCAAGGAGTTGAACTGATGCTGAAGCAAATTTAGCTGCAGAATTATGTCAAGCAGCATTTTTTAAACAGTTTTATTCAGTTTTATTGAACTATATTCACATACCATACAGTCATCAACAGTGTACAATCAATTGTTCACAGTACTATCATATAGTTGTGCATTCATCACCACAATAAATTTTTGAACATTTTCATAATGCCAGAAAAAAGAATAAAAAGAAAAGTAAAAACAAGCACCCAAAACTTCCCATCCCCCCTTACCCCCTATTATTTATTTAATTTTTGTCCCCATTTCCCCTCTCATCTGTTCGTACACTGGATAAAGGGAGTGTGAGCCACAAGGTTTTCACAATCACACTGTCATACTCTGTTAGCTATATAGTTATGCAATCATTTTCAAGACTCAAGGCTGCTGGGTTGCAGTGCAACAGTTTCAGGTATTTCCTCCTAGTGATTCCAATATACTAAAAACTAAAAAGGGATATCTCTATAATTCACAAGAGTACCTTCTAGAATGACCTCTCAAGCCAATTGAAATCTCTCTGCCACTGAAAATTTATTTTGTTTAATTTCTCTTTCCCTTTTTGGTCAAGAAGGCTCTCTCAATCCCATGATGCCCGGTCCAGGCTTATCCCCAGGAGTCATGTCCCACATTGTCAGGGAAATTTACTTCTGTTGGAGTCATGTCCCACATAGTAGTGAGGGCAGTAAGTTTACCTGCTGAGTCAGCTTAGAGAGAAAGGCCACATCTGAGCAACAAAAGAGGTTCTCTGGGGGTGACACTTAGGCACAGTTATAAGTAAGTTAAGCCTCTCCTTTGCTGTAACAAGTTTAATATGGACAAGTCCCAAGTTCAACAGCTCTGCCTTCTAAATTGGTAGTCCCCAATGCTTATGAGAATATATGTAATTCCCCAGGTGGGGAAGTTTAATACTTCCACGTTTTTCCCCAACCCTTCAAGGAGGCTTTGCAAATACATTTTTTGTTCTCTACCCAGATTACTTTGGGATGTATTGGAGCTTCACACTAACCTGTACAACTAACCAGATCTCACTACCTATTCAAAGTTCCATGTAATTATGCTGTTTGAATAAACTGACCATACAAGTTTAATTATACAGTGTGTTACAGAAAATATAGATTTTCAACCAAATAAGCATCTCTTCCTTTGGTCTCACACAGAGGTTGAAGTTTTAAAACACTGTCAATGGTGTCCTTTACACTTTAGTCTGATTTGCCTTAGTCTTAACCAGATAAGCTTTATTCATATCTATAATTGAAGTATGAACTCTTTTTCAGCTTTTTTAACATGCAGTATGGGGTAATAGTGACATTCATAGCTGACAAAATCTAGTTCTGAGTCTCAAATGTCACACAGATACTTGTTCCAGGGACTGACCAGTTTATACACAACAAGCTCAGCATTTCTTAATTTAGCGATAACCATTACAATTCAGGAATAGATGTGAATGCTGTATGAGCTTAGAATCCAGGGACCTTTACAATAAGCCTTCCCCGATAACCTATGCTCTAAGATTCAAT
This sequence comes from Choloepus didactylus, assembly GCF_015220235.1. NCBI lineage: Eukaryota > Metazoa > Chordata > Mammalia > Pilosa > Megalonychidae > Choloepus > Choloepus didactylus. The sequence continues at coordinate 152,201,651 of NC_051334.1, read as the reverse complement.
TCTCAGGGTTTGTACATTATAGTTAGTCTCTTTTATTGAGGTGTTATAATATTATTCATTTTGTTTCTGGCTATTTCACTCAAAATGCTGTCCACAAGGTCCATTCACCTAGTTGCATGCCTCAAAACAATTCCTTCTTGCTGCTACTCAATACTCTATTATATGTATACGCCACAGTTCACCATTCCATTGATCAGTTGATGCACCCTGAGGCCATCTCCTTCCATTGCAAATTGTGAATACTGCCATCCATAAACACCAGTGTGCAAGTGTCCATTCGTATCCCTGCTCTCAGTTCTTCCAAGTATATACCCAATAATGAGGTCGTAGGACCTTTTGGCAACCCCATACTTAGATTCTTGTCAAACCACCACACTGCTCTACAGATGGGCTCTACCATTCTGCTTCCCCACCAACGATGAATAGGTACATCCCTCTCTCCTCATTTTCTCTAACACTTGTGTCAGTCAGCATTTTAACTAATTGTCGTTTCTCTGGGTCTTCCCCTTTTCCCTATGTCTATCACCCATTTGTGGCTCTACTTGTAAATGAGGCCTTTTTAACCTCAGCTATAATTCTTATCACAGTAAAGGTTGTTTATTCTGTTAATATTCCAAATACTTTTACAATCTCCATTTCTGGTATTCCTAAATATTCACAAAATCATTCACAATTTAGCAATTATATATTGAGTCCCCTTTATGTGTCAGTTGTTTTACTAGGTAGTGGAGCTGTATTGGTGAGAAAAACTGGTAAGAATCCTAACTGTACATTCTATATTGTGGACATAGGTAATATTTAAACAAATACATACATGAACAAGAGTATTTTAGATAGTTATTAGTGCTATGAAGAAAATAAAACAGGAAATAGAATGACTTGCTAGTGGTGGTGGTGGAGAACTGGGAAACATTAACTAAGACTGTCATTAGAGAAGGCCTTTTTGAGGAGGTGACATTTGATCTGAAACCTGACTGATATGAAGGACTCAACCAGGCAAGAATATGGGAGAAGTAAGTTCCAGAGAGAAGGAACAGAAAGTGCCAAGCCCCAATCTGGGAATCAGTTTTGCAAGTCTAAGAACAAAAAAGACAGTACGGATGGAGTGTATTGGACAAGGCAGTGGGAAAGAGGGAGAATATGATCTGAAGTCAGAAAAGCAGGAAGTGTCCAATTGCTCAGAGCCTCATGGGCCAAGATATGCAGTGTGGAGTTTATTCCAAGGACAGTAGGGAGTCCCTGCTGGGTTTGCCACTCGGACTTCTGAAATTTGGCTTAAGGCCCCCCTGTTTCCTTACATCCTGCTTTTTATTATAGTGAATAATACCAGTTTTTCACTATCCCAGAGAATTGATGATCCATGTAAAGATTTTTTACTTAAAGTGCAATTTATCTGATATTAGTATTGCTATCCAAGTTCTCTTTTGGTTATTATTTGCATGGCCTATTTTTTCCATTCTTCCACTTCAACCTAATTGTATCTTTAAATTTAAGGCAAGTTGCTTGTAAACAGAATGTGGTTGGATCATGCTTTTTTTATCCATTCTGTCAGTCTCTGCAATTTGGGAGTCAAATTTACATTTAAAATAACTACTGATAATGCAGAAGTTTCTTCTGTTAATTTTGTTATTTGGACTTTTTCTTACACCATTTTGTCCCTCAGTTCTTCCATTAATGCCTATTGCATATTTATTTGATTTTTTAGTTCCAATTGGCTAATGCTGCCATTATGCAAAATACCAGAAATGGATTGGCTTTTATAAAGGGGATTTATTAAGTTACAAATCTACAGTTCTACAGCCATAAAAGTGTCCAAATTAAGGCATCAACAAGATTATACCTTCACTGAAGGGTGACCGATTGTGTCCACAACACCTTTGTCAACTGGGAAGGCACATGACTGTCATCTGTCCCAGGTTGTGTTTCAGCTCCTCTCTCAGCTCCTGTGTGTCCTTAGCTTAGCATCTCCAAATGCCTCAGGCATCTGCTTTCAACAGCAGTCTCCAAAATGTCTCTCTCAGCTCCTCTTGGGGTGTTTTGTCCTCTCTTAGTTTTTCTGGACTAGTATCTCAAAGTGTCAGCAAGCATCTTTCCAGAAGTATCTCAGCTTCTCTGAGCTCCAATTTGTGGGCTCCTATAGGACTCCAGTGATCTGATTAAGACCCATTTTGAATGGGTGGGGTCCATATCTTCATGGAGAGAATTTAATCAAAGGTCTTGCCCACAAGTGATTGAGTCATATCTCCATGGAAACACTCAATGAAGAGGTCACACCGTAATCAAAAAGATTAATGAATCTGTTCCCACTAGATTACATTAAAGAATATGGCTTTTTCTAGGGGACATAAAATATACAAACTGGCACAGTAGTGTACCATTTTTTCTGGAATATATTTTTTCTGGATATATTTTTCATATACTTTTTGTGGTTACCATGGGGCTTAAATTAAACATCCTAAATCTATAACAATCCCATTTGATTTGATACCAACTTAACTTCAATAATATATACGTACAGTGAGCCTATATCCCTTCACCTCCTACCTTTTTCTGCATAAATTACAACTTATGTCTTCCTATATTTTATGCCCCAAACCATACGTTTATCATGACTTTTTATGCATTTGCATTTTAGAAACTGTAAGAAGTAAAAAGTGGAGTTACATACCAAAAAATACAATAGTACTATAATTTATAATCACTCATATAATTACCTTTATGAAATATCTTTACTTCTTTATGCCACTTTGATCCACTGTCTAATGTCCTTTCCTTTCAGTCTGAAGAATTCCTTTTAGCATTTCTTGTAGGGTAGGTCTAGTCATGATGAACTCCCTCAGCTTTTGTTTATCTTGGAATGTCTTAATCTCTCATTTTTTAAATATAGTCTCTCAATAAAGTATGCTTGGTTAGAAAATTTTTCTGCACTTCAAATTTTTCATCCCTCTGCCTTCTCACTTACATGGTGTGTGATGAGAAATCAGAATTTAATCTTATAGGACTTCCTTGTACGTAACCCGTTAGTGTTCTCTTGCAGTTTTCAGAATTCTCTCTTTTTCCCTGCCATTTGACAATTTGACTACTCTATGTCTGGGAATGCATCTCTTTGTGTTTATTTTTATTTTTTTTTAATTCATCAGGCTTCTTGAATGTGTGTATTCATGTCTTCCAGTAGATTTAGGAAGTTTGCCTGTGATTTTATCTTTGAATATTCCTTCTTCTCCTGTTTCAATGTCTTCTCTTCTTGATACTCCCATATTGCATGTATTCATGTACTTGGTGTTCCAGAGGTCTCTTAGACTGTGTTCACTTCTTGTCTTTCCTTGTTCTCTCTGCTCCTCAGCCTGAATCATTTTAGTTTTCTTTTCTTTGAGTTCATTGACACTTCTGCCAGCTCCAATCTGTTGTTGAAACAATATAAAGAATTTTTCATTGCAGTTGTTTTCAACTCCAATTTTTCTGTTTAATTATTTTTTATAGTTTTTATTGCTTTATTGGGTTTCTCATATTTTTCATTCATCATTTTCCTGATATTCTTTAGTTCTTTCTCTGAACTTTATTTTATCTCCTTGAGCATATTGAGGAAAAATAAAATAAAATCTTTGTCTGATATGTCCAAAGTCTGTTCTTCTTTCACTGATGTTTTCTGGATTTTTATATTGTCCCTTTGAGTGGACCATCCATCATTTCCTGTTTCTTTGTTTGTTTTGTTATCTGTTTTTGTACAGTGTACCACCATTTTAGTATTTTAAAATGTTAACTCAGGGATTTAGACTCTGAGCTCTCTGGTACTTTATTTTGTATCTAGCTACTGATATGACAGAGTTTCTTGAGGACCAAGAGCTAATGAAACAAACAAGGTAAGGCTAAGAATCCTTACACAATCTTTGAAAATTGGCTCTATGTTGACTGGTATGCTCCTTCAGATCTTATCCCTCCTATCAAGAAGATCAGCCCTTAAGCAAACATGAATTTCATTTGTGCTCACTCATGGCCTTAGGAATTGCCTGTTTATAGGAGTTTCAATATCCCTGTAGTTCCTATAAAAGAGATTCCCCAGCTCCCTCCTTTTTGCTCTATTTCTTCTTTTTTTTTTTTGGAGGTTTTTTTTATTTTTATTTATTTTTTTATTTTTTAAGGGAGGTAGGTTACTTTTGCCTGGCACTCAATATTTTTACTAAACATAAACAACTGAAAGGAATAGTACATTCTTTTTAATCTTATTTTATGCATGTAGTCCATCAGGCTCACAAGAAAGGCAGATAGATTCTTGAGCTCTCTACTACTTTGGATAAATCATTAATTCACTTTCTCCTTGGCTTGGTTTTTCCATATGTAATTACTATACGAAAACATTTTGAAGACAAGGGAATTAATTCTGGAAGGAATGCAACAACTAAACCTCGGATAACTAAAGAATCATATCTATTTTTGTGAAGATAATCTATTCTAGGTTTAATCAATTCACAGTTTTTAAAAATTAATTTGGTAGAAAATATAACAACAGCTAAACTATTTAATTGGATTCTTGATGGCAATGAAACACTTGTTTAGTTGATTTTTTTTACTCATCTAATTGTGTTGCCATCCTGTAACTGTAGTTTATTATTATTATTATTATTATTATTGTGGTGACAAAGGGCTAAAATTATTCTCTTGGGCATTTTTATAATTAGTATTTATTATCTCTTGCAATGCAGGACTTCATTGTCTAGTTTTGCTAAACAAAATTCTGCACTGAGTAAAAGCAAGATCTTCCTTGAATCCAGTGGTTTCTCAGACAGTCACATTAATGTCCAATGAAGTCCATATGCTTTAAAAATTATAAATGCTTACAAACAGAATTTGAAATTAATGTTTTTGTGTCTTTCCCTCCCACAACCAGTCATTACCTTCTCTTGTGTCTTCCATTGTTCTATCTCTTGTATTTATTTCTTTCCTTCTATTTGCATTGTCACTTCTGTACAGAACCTCATCACCTTATACCTGAATTATTGCGGTAGATTCTCTGCTCCTGGTCTTTTTCTACAAATCCATCCTGCCTACTCCTGCCAAATTAATCTTTTTTAGAGCACTATTTTAATTGTATCATTCCCCTGCTCAAAAATTTTCAAATGACTCCCCATCACCTGGAGGCCATAGGCCAGAGACCTTAGCTAGAATCAAAGCCTTTGGCTATTTGGCCCCATCTCCTCATCCGTTCTTGCCTTCCCCAGGTCTCCTGCACAAACGCTTTAGGCTAATAAATGTTTGGCTACCTCCACCAACAGTGCCTGCTTGGCAAGTACCCTCCATTTCCATCTTCCCAGCCTATCTGGATGCTTTCCTTCAGTGAGATCTTTTTTGAGCATTCCAACCACGTTTGGCATCCCCACTGATAAAGTTGAAGTTGGAGCATTCAATAGTTTTTGTTTGCTTGTTTTAAACATGACATCCTTCACTGCTTCAACAACAGCACTTAACTTTGATTTTTTTTTTCTTAATGGTTACCATGTCTTTTCTCCCAAATTTAATTTGTAAAGGTCTTGGAGGGCAGAGGTTTTTGAGTTCTTATCTATCAATGTCCCTATCACAAAGTTTTGAAAATAGTTGGCAATCAGTACATACTTGCTTAACTAATAAGTGCAAAGTTCTGCTCTAGGCTTCTTGTAAGATTAGGATGAATGCTATTCAGTTGTGTTTCTAATTTGTGGTATCCAAGAAGAGCAATTTATGCATGTAAGGCAATTTCCCTGAATTTTAACAAATCTGTTTTAATTTTGAAGCTCTTAGTGGAATTCTAGACTATGAACTATAAAGTGAGCATGTAGGATCTATAATGTTAAAATTTGCCTTTAATGCAAACATGGGCACCATTAAAACAAACATAAACAAGAGTTTACTCACTGAATACAAACTTTCTGAAAGTTCTTTACTAATGCATAGTTCAGTAATTTCTAAACAGAACTAAAATCATTCTAAGTAAAATTTCAGAGATAAAAAGATAAGTATGTAGCAATTCAGAGTCTTTATTTTATAAAGTAGACATATATTCAAGCATTAATATCCTGTTGTAGAGATAATGTGGACTTTGGAACTCATCAAGACCTGAGTTAGCAAGCCAGTTCTGTCTGCTACCTACCAAGCATGCTATCTTGGGTTGGTAATGTAATGCCTTTGAACTTTAAATTTTTCGTAAGGCAAATGGAGATATTAATATCCAATTTATTCAAAAAACCCAACATGAAGGAAACATTTTGAGCTATTTATTAGGATAATGACTTAATGCTCCTAAGGTGCCTAGCCTAGTACCTGGCACATTAATAAATGGTAGCTGTTATTGTTGTTTGTTTGGGAGGGAGAGTTTTTCTTTTTCACCCATTGCCTCCATAAAAGACAAAGGCATAGGCATTTTTTTATATTCATTTTATTGAGATATATTCACATACCATGCAGTCATACAAAACAAATCGTACGTTCGATTGTTCACAGTACCGTTACATAGTTGTACATTCATCAACAAAATCAATCCATGACACCTTCATTACCACACACACAAAAATAACAAGAATAATAATTAAAGTGAAAAAGAGCAATTAAAGTAAAAAAGAACACTGGGTGCCTTTGTCTGTTTGTTTGTTTGTTTCCTTCCCCCATTTTTCTACTCATCCATCCATAAACTAGACAAAGGGGAGTGTGGTCCTTATGGTTTTCCCAATCCCATTGTCACCCCTCATAAGCTACATTTTTATACCATCATCTTCAAGATTCATGGGTTCTGGGTTGTAGTTTGAATGTTTCAGGTATCTACCGCCAGCTACCCCAATTCATTAGAACCTAAAAAGGGTTGTCTATATTGTCTATATTGTGCATAAGAGTGCCCAGCAGAGTGACCTCTCTGCTCATTTTGGAATCTCTCTGCCACTGAAGCTTATTTTATTTCCTTTCATTTCACCCTTTTGGTCAAGAAGATGTTCTCCATCCCACGATGCTGGCTCCACATTCCTCCCCAGGAGTCATAATCCACATTTCCAGGGAGACTCACTCCCCTGGGTGTCTGATCCCACATAGGGGGGAGGGCAGTGATTTCACCTTTCAAGTTGGCTTAGCTAGAGAGAGAGGGCCACATCTGAGCAACAAAGAGGCATTTGGGAGGAGGCTCTTAGGCACAATTATAGGGAGGCCTAGCCTCTCCTTTGCAGCAACAGCCTTCCCAAGGGCAACTCCTGTGCTCAGCCCATCAAACCACCAGTCCCCTATGTCTGTGAGCACATTAGCAACCATCGACATGGGGCAGGCCAGTACCCCTGCATTCTCCAGCAGCTCCTCAAGGGGGCTCTGCATATTTTTTCCTTGTTTTTTTTTAAAACTTTTTTTTTAAATCAACTGTACAAAAAATAAAAAATTAAAAACATTAAAAAAAAAACATACAAAAGAACATTTCAAAGAGACCATAGCAAGGGAGTAAGAAAAAGACAACTAACCTAAGATAACTACTTTATTTCAACATATTCCTACTCTATCCCAAGAAAGTAACCTAATATAGCTACATTTCTGTGAACTTGTTCCCACGGTACCCATCAGAAATTAACAGACCATAGTCATTCCTGGGCATTCCCAGAACATTAAATTTACCCAAAAAGAAATTCTGTTCTTATTGGATTATCGTTCCCCCTTCCTTAATTGCTCTCTATCGCTAGTTCCCCTACATTCTACATTATAAACCATTTGTTTTACATTTTTCAAAGTTCACATTAGTGGTAGCATATAATATTTGTCTTTTTGTGCCTGGCTTATTTCGCTCAGCATTATGTCTCAAGGTTCATCCATGTTGTCATATGTTTCGTGACATCGTTCCTTCTTACTGCCATGTAGTATTCCATCATGTGTATATACCACATTTTATTTTTCTACTCATCTGTTGAAGGCTATTTGGGTTGTTTCCATCTCTTGGCAATTGTGAATAATGCTGCTATGAACATTGGCATGCAGATATCTCTTCATGTCACTGCTTTCAGATCTTCCGGGTATATACCGATAAGTGCAATCACTGGATCGAAGGGTAATTCTATATCTAGTTTTCTAAGGAACTGCAAGACTGACTTCCAGAACGACTGAACCATTGCACAGTCCCAACAACAATGAATAAGAGTTCCAATTTCTCCACATCCCCTCCAGCATTTGTAGTTTCCTGTTTGTTTAATGGCAGTCATTCTAATTGGTGTGAAATGTATCTCACTGTGGTCTTAATTTGCATCTCTGTAATAGCTAGTGAAGCTGAACATCTTTTCATGTATTTCTTGGCCATTTGTATTTCCTCTTCAGAGAACTGTCTTTTCATACCTTTTGCCCATTTTATACTCGGGCTGTCTGAACTATCATTGAGTTGTAGGATTTCTTTATATATGCAATATATCAGTCTTTTGTCAGATACATGGCTTCCAAAAGTTTTTTCCCATTGAGTTGGCTGCCTCTTTACCTTTTTCAGAAATTCCTTTGAGGTACACAAAATTCTAAGCTTGAGGAGTTCCCATTTATCTGTTTTTTCTTTTGTTGCTTGTGCTTTGGGTTGAAAGTCTAGGAAGTGGCCACCTAATACAAGGTCTTGAAGATGTTTCCCTACATTATCTTCTAGGAGTTTTATAGTACTTTCTTTTATATCAAGATCTTTGATCCATTTTGAGTTAATTTTTGTGTAGGGTGTGAGGTAGGGGTCCTCTTTCATTCTTTTGGATATGGATATCCAACTCTCCCAGCCCCATTTGTTGAAAAGATCATCATGACCCAGTTCAGTGACTTTGGGGGCCTTATCAAAGATCGGTCAGCCATAGATCTGGGGGTCTATCTCTGAATTCTCAATTCGATTCCATTGATCAATATGTCGTTGTGCCAGTACCATGCTATTTTGACAACTGTGGCTTTGTAATAAGCCTCAAAGTCAGGGAGTGTAAGTCCTCCCACTTCGTTTTTCTTTTTTAGAGTGTCTTTAGCAATTCGAGGCATCTTCCCTTTCCAAATAAATTTGATTACTAGCTTTTCCAAGTCTGCAAAGTAGGTTGTTGGAATTTTGATTGGAATTGCATTGAATCTGTAGATGAGTTTGGGTAGAATTGACATCTTAATGACATTTAGCCTTCCTATCCATGAACATGGAATATTTTTCCATCTTTTAATGACCCCTTTTATTTCTTTTAGTAGAGTTACATAGTTTTCTTTGTATAGGTCTTTTACATCTTTGGTTAAGTTTATTCCTAGGTACTTGATTTTTTTAGTTGCTATTGAAAATGGTATCTTTTCCTTGAGTGTCTCTTCAGTTTGTTCATTTCTAGCATATAGAAACATTACTGACTTGTGTGCATTAATCTTGTATCCCGCTATTTTGCTAAATTTGTTTATTAGCTCTAGTAGCTCTATCATTGATTTATCAGGGTTTTCCAGATATAAGATCATATCATCTGCAAACAATGACAGTTTTACTTCTTCCATTCCAATTTGGATGCTTTTTATTTCTTTGTCTTGCGAGATTGCCCTGGCTAGCACTTCCAGCACAATGTTGAATAACAGTGGTGACAGTGGGCATCCTTGTCTTGTTCCTGATCTTAGAGGGAAGGCTTTCAGTCTCTCACCATTGAGTACTATCCTGGCTGTGGGTTTTTCATATACACTCTTTAACATATTGAGGAAGTTTCCTTCAATTCCTACCTTTTGAAGTGTTTTTATCAAAAAGGGATGTTGGATTTTGTCGAATGCTTTTTCAGCATCTGTTTAGATGATCATTTGATTTTTCTCTTTTGATTTGTTAATGTGTTGTAATACATTGATTTTCTTACGTTGAACCATCATTGCATGCCTTGAAGAACCCCACTTGGTCATGGTGTATGATTTTTTTAATGTGTCTTTGGATTCGATTTGCAAACATTTTGTTGAGGATTTTTGCATCTATATTCATTAGGGAAATTGGCCAGTATTTTTCCTTTTTTGTAGGATCTTTGCCTGGTTTTGGTATTAGATTGATGTTAGCTTCATAAAATGAGTTAGTAGTGTTCCATTTTCTTCAATGTTTTGAAAGAGTTTAAATAAAATTGGTGTCAGTTCTTTTTGGAAAGTATGGTAGAATTCCCCTGTGAAGCCATCTGGTCCTGGGCATTTATTTTTGGGATGCTTTTTGATGACTGGATCTCTTTGCTTGCGATTGGTTGGTTGAGGTCTTCTGTTTCTTCTCTGGTCAGTCTAGGTTGTTCATATGTTTCCAGGAAATTGTCCATTTCCTCTACATTATCCTGTTTGTTGCCATACAGTTGTTCATAGTATCCTCTTATAATTTTTTTTAATTTCTTCGGGATCCACACTAATGTCACCTTTCTCATTCTTTATTTTGTTTATATGGGTCTTCTCTCTTTTTGATTTTGTCAGTCTAGCTAGGGGCTTGTCAATCTTGTTGATTGTCTCAAAGAACCAACTTTTGGTGTTATTTATCCTCTCTATTGTTTTTTTTGTTTTCTATGTCATTTATTTCTGCTTTAATCCTTGTTATTTGTTTTCTTCTACTTGGCTTAGGATTGGTTTGCTGTTCATTTTCTAGCTTCTTCAGTGGATCCATTAGTTCTTTGATTTTGGCTCTTTCTTCCTTTTTTATATATGCATTTAGTGGTATAAATTTCCCCCTCAGTACCACTTTTGCTGTATCCCATAGGTTTTGGTATGTTGTGTTCTCATTTTCATTCGTCTCTATATATTTAGCAATTTCTCTTGCTATTTCTTCTTTAACCCACTGATTGTTTAGGAGCATGTTGTTTAACCTCCAGGTATTTGTGAGTTTTCTAAGTCTCTGATGGTTATTGATTTCTAATTGTGTTCCACTGTGTTCAGAGAATGTGCTTTGAATAATTTCAATTTTTAAAATTTATTTAGGCTTGTTTTATGTCCCAGCATATGATCTATACTGGAGAAAGTTCTGTGAGCACTAGAGAAGAATGTGTAGCCTGGTGATTTGGTATGTAATGTTCTATATATGTCTGTTAAATCCAATTCATTTATCAGATTGTTTAGGTTTTCAATTTCCTTATTGGTCTTCTGTCTGGTTGATCTGTCTATAGGAGAGAGTGATGTGTTGAAGTCTCCCACAATTATTGTGGAAACATCAATTGCTTCCTTTAGTTTTGCCAGTGTTTCTCTCATGTATTTTGTGGCACCTTGATTGGGTGCATAAACATTTATGATTGTTATTTCTTCTTGTTGAATTGCCCCTTTTATTAGTATGTAGTGGCCTTCTTTGTCTCTCAAAACATCCCTGCATTTGAAGTCTATTTTATCTGAGATTAATATTGCTACACCTGCTTTCTTTTGGCTGTAGCTTGCATGAAATATTTTTTTCCATCCTTTCACTTTCAATTTCTTTGTGTCCCTGTGTCTAAAATGAGTCTCTTGTATGCAACATATTGATGGTTCATTTTTTTTTAATCCATTCTGCAAATCTATATCTTTTAATTGGGGAGTTTAATCCATTTACATTCAATGTTATAACCGTGAAGGCATTTCTTGAATCAGCCATCTTATCCTTTGGTTTATGTTTGTCATATATATTTTTCCCTCTCTCTATTAATATCCTTTAATGTACCCATACTGACTCTCTTTAGTACTGAACCTTTCTCCAAGTCTCTCTCTCCTTTCTTTGTTTCTCTGTCTGTAGGGCTCCCTTTAGTATCTCCAGTAGGGCATGTCTCTTGTTAGCAAATTCTCTCAGCATTTGTTTGTCTGTGAAAAATTTAAGCTCTCCCTCAAATTTGAAGGAGAGCTTTGCTGGATAAAGTATTCTTGGTTGGAAATTTTTCTCACTCAGAATTTTAAATATGTCATGCCACTGCCTTCTCACCTCCATGGTGGCTGCTGAGTAGTCACTACTTAGTCTTATGCTGTTTCCTTTGTATGTGGTGAATTGCTTTCCTCTTGCTGCTTTGAGAACTTGCTCCTTGTCTTCTGTATTTGACAGTGTGATCAGAATATGTCTTGGAGTGGGTTTATTTGAATTTATTCTATTTGGTGTTTGCTGGGCATTTATGATTTGTGTATTTATGGTGTTTCGGAGATTTGGGAAGTTTTCCCCAACAATTTTTTGAATACTCTTCCTAGACCTTTACCCTTCTCTTCTCCTTCTGGAACACCAATGAGTCTTATATTTGGACATTTTATATTATCTATCATATCCCTGAGGTACATTTCAATTTTTTCTATTTTTTCCCGATTCTTTCTTTTGTTCTTTCATTTTCCATTCTGTCATCTTCCAGGTCACTGATTTGTTGTTCAACTTCCTCTAGTCTTGTACTATGAGTATCCAGAATCTTTTTAAGTTGGTCAACAGTTTCTTTAATTTCCATACGATCATCTGGTTTTTTATTTACTCTTGCAATGTCTTCTTTATTCTCTTCTAGGGTCTTCTTGATGTCCTTTATATCCTGTGTCATGCCCTTCTTCAGGTCCTTTATATCCTGTGCCATGGAGTCATCATTCATCTTTAGTTCTTTGACTAATTGCTCCAGGTACTGTGTCTCCTCTGAGCTTTTGATTTGGGTGCTTGTGCTTGGGTTATCCATATCATCTGGTTTTTTCATATGCTTTAAAATTTTCTGTTGTTTTTGGCCTCTTGGTATTTGCTTAACTTGGTAGGGTTCTTTTAGGATTTGTAGACCGATTGAAATCCTTATCTCTAATTTGTCAGATCTACAGCTTTGTGGAGTACACTTTCTCTAACTAACAAGCAGGTGGCGTCCATGAGCCACCTGTTCCCCTGAAGCCAGTTCTCCCCTGCTTTGTCTTTGTGGTGAGTGGGGGAGTGAGTCTTGTGGGGACCAATTGATGTACCAAACTTGCGTGTGTAGTTGGTGTTGCCCGCCCTGTATATGGGGCGTGTTTCTGGGAGGTCAGGGATGGGGGACAGCTCTAACAATCAAATCTCCCTTGTGTTCCTGGAGTTTTAAAGGTGCTGCAATAGTCTAATCCTTCAGTTCAGTCCTGCCACAGTTTGTCTCGGCTGCTGACCCACAAGTCCTTGGTATTGGTTTATGGCCCCTGAGACTTGTGAGTGGGTCCCTCTTCCAGGCTGTGCACCCCCAGATCCTCTGTTGAGGGATGACTGTGCTATGTCACAGGTGAGTGCTGTCCCCCCAGGGCAGTTCTGGGCTGCAGGGCTGTGTAGGGAGGCTCCCAGTCTGCTGAAAGGACGGCTGAATGGGGCATGTTAATTCACACTTCTCTGCCTTCCCAACTCTGGGATAACCAGCTGAGGGTGCAGGGAAGGCTAATGTCCACGCCCAATTTTGTGGTGTGTGTGTTATTGGAAGCACTTCTGTCACACTGGGTTGTCTGGGGAAGCTCTGGGCTATGGGGCTGGTGACAGGCATGAGTGTTCCCTGTCCACCAGGATGATGGCTGTGAGAGGACGCCCCCTTGTCTTGGGTAGTTGTGGTGTTTAGCGAATTTTCTCAGCCACTGGATTATTGCCTTTTGTCTCAGAGCTCTCTTAGTTCTGCTCTTGTCCTGACCGGCCTAAATTACAAGTCTTTGAGGCTTTCTGTATTGGGCTTCTTAGAGTAATTGTTTTAGAAAAAGAAAAAAAGATTAAAAAAAAATGGCCCTCCTTGCAGATCTAATGGGTTATTGAAATGCTAAGAGACAAAGCAATTAGGGTCATTAAGGAAAGGTCCAGGGGGCAGAGAGACTGTTTTTCTTCTGGATTTGCATATGACCCTCAGGGCCTGGGCTCTGCCCTTCCCCCTTTCTATCTTCACCAGAATTCCAGAAAGCCTCTGGTTTTATTTTTGGGTTTTTCTTGCTGTTTTTGCTATCCCTATCTCCTCTCCACTGGGCTGGCTCCTCCCAGATTCTCTGGTGTCTGGTCTCAGTCTATCTATGGTTGGAGTTTGGATCAGTAGAATGAGTTTCTGATAAGATCCACCACTGCAGTTCTCCCTTCTCATTCCCAGTACTGATGGCCCCTCCTTCCACGGGACTGAGCCTGGTAGGGAGGGGCGTGGGTTCCCTGGCTGCAAAAACTTACAGATTTTGCTGATCTCAGCAGTTCCATGTTTTCATGAGTGTTGTATGAAGTATGCCCAAAGTCAAATTGCTCTTCGGTGTCCAGTCCACACAGTTCCTGGCTTTCTACCTACTTCCCTGGAGGAGTAACTAAAACATACACCTCACCACTCCACCATCTTGCCCTGCCCCCCTTGGCATAGGTGTTTAAAAGGCCTGGGTTTGAATTATGGCACCACCATTTACTATTTTACTAATCTATGTGATCCTCAATTTCCTCAGCTGAAAAAAAAGGATGAAAAAATCATCTTGCAGGAATGTTCTGGGCATGAAGAATGATCTATTTTAAAGTGCCTAGAATAGAGCAGGCACTCTCTGAATAGCAGATATTATTGTCATTCTTATGAGTCTTCTCTCAGGCAGGTAGAATCCTGCTGTATTTTGAAAAATCCATGGTCATGAATAATTTCAAAGTAATAGAGGTAGGGAAATTTTTCTCTTTTTTGTTTCACTACCTATATTCAGACACCTCTTGACTATTCCAGCAATGATTATCTGGTTGGTGGACTTTCCATGGTCCTCTCCACCTACTGGCTGTCCTTTTTGTTTGTTCACTGCTTGTTAGCACCTTGAAATCCTTATGCTCATTCAGAAAGCTCTGAACACATACGATGGAAATTTTCAAGAAGAATGTATTTAATAGACCCTCTCCTTAATTTCCAAGGGTTTCAAGGCTTGCTAAGGGTACTCCTGAGATGGACAGCAGAATGGATGACATCAATGCTGAAGCCACTGACTACTTGATTGTCTCATCATCCTGGGTGGCAGTGGCACAGCAGGAGCTCAGTGCACAGGGGCCTGTGGAGGGTAGTGCTGGGTTACTGGGTGGCTCCTGTGGTCCGGGCAGCAGTTGGTCCAGTTGTTTCAGATGCTGGGGCTTTGGCTGGGTGGAGGGCTAGTCAGTGTGAATATGAGCAAGAGAGCGGGACTGTGTGTGCGCGCATGTAAGAGCTGTTATATTTCTTAAAACAGGTAATCCTTTCCCAGGCCACTTTGACTTAATTGGTTTTTACATTGATTTAGCTGTCTGAAAGCTGCTTTGTTCTGTAAGACAACTTCCAGGAAGGGGAGCCAGGGACAGGCTTCCTGGCTTAGTTTTTCTGATTGCCAACAGATAATTGGCACCAACCTACAGTTACCCTAGTACGTAGGTTACTCTGCTCCTTCTGCAACAAGGCCAGGGGCCCACAATAGGCCTCAGGCTGGCTCCCCACTCCATGCCAGGATGGTGGTTAGGGAGTGATCAGAAAGAATATCATGAGCTTCTCTTACCCTTTTTAAAGCTATATTTTCTTGATTTGGCACCCACTCAACTACTGCAATCTTTTTAGTGTTTTCCAGAGTTTTGAGGAAGATGGCTTTGCCAGTTTTTGCTAATTGTTCAAAATTCTGGAGCATCTTGTGCTGCCATTTGGGTTGACCAGAAGCCAATATTCTTTTTTAATGTGAGATAATTGTCTTTTTCAGATAGTGTGTCAAGAAATATGGTTTGAGGCTGAGGGAGGTGTACCTTTGCAATGAGAGGATAGGTTCTTACTAATGAAGAGTTGACTCCAATTTTACAATGACAGATGAGATATCAAAAATTTTTGGAGAATATTTGACAATGTCTTAAGTGAAGGGGTGGATTTAGTGATATATCTCAATTTACCTAGGATTTTCTTTTTTTAAAACTTTTTATTATGAAATACTTTCAAACTTACAAGACAATCAGAAAGATAATACAAACCTTGTACAGATAACTAAAGCATACTTGTACACCCCACACCCAGATCTGCCAATTTTTTTCTGTCATTCTAGGTATCTTATAAGTATTTGTCTATATATCTATCTACCTGTCTGCCTGTCCATCTATTTATCAATTCATTTTCTGAACACTTGAGTGTAAGTAGTATACATCATCCTCCTTGAACACTTATTATTGTCGTGTACATTTCCTAAGAACAAGGTTATTCAGTTATATAACAATCTAAGTGCAGATATCAAGTTCAAATAATTTATCACTGATGTAAACTTTGCAATCTATATTATGATTTTTTATAAGTCCCAATAATGTTCCTTTGGTTCTTTTTCCTTCCTTTCTTAGAACTCATGAAGTATCATTTATTGTATTCAATTGCCATTGTTTCATTAGTTACTCTTGATTTCTATATCTTAATTGTGAAAACATATATACAACATAAACTTTCTCATTTCAATTACTTTCTAGCATAGCATTCATTGGGATTAATAATATTCATAATATTGCAGTACTCTCACCACTTTCCATTACTATAATTTTCTTATTTCCCCAAAAATAATCCCTACACCCATTATGTATTATCTACCCATTTCCCATGTACCTTGCCCCTGGAAACCTGTACTCTAATTTCTGTCTCTATGAGCTTGCATATTCTCCAATATTTTCTTTGTAATTACCACGTGGTTTAAATTTAACATCCTAAATCTACAACAATCTTATTTGCTTTGGAACCAATGAACTTCAATAGTATACACAAAATATGTTCCTATATGACTGTTCCTCCAACTTTGTGAAGTTCATGTCACAATTGCATATTTATAGATAATGTATCCAAAACTACTGGTTTATCCTTACATTTTATGCATTTGCCTTTTTAGATCCCACAGGAACTAAAAAGTAGTGTTACAAGCCTAAAATACAGTAATACTAGCATTTATACTTACCCATGTCATTACCCTCACTGGAAATTTTATTTCTTCAGATGGCTTCTACCATCTTTTGTTCTTTCCTTTCAATGTGTTGAAGTCTCTTTAACATCTTCTTTAATGTCAGTCTAGTGGTGACACAATCCTTTAACATTTTTTAAAATATGGGAATACTATAATCTCTCCCCCATTTTTGAAAGATAGTTTTTCTAGAAATAGAACTCTTGACCTGCAAACTTTTTATCTTAGCACTTTAAATATATCATCCTACTCTTTTCTTGCCTATATGATTTCTGACGAGAAATTGTCATTTATTCTTATTTTGACTTTTTGTCCATGATACATTGTTTCTCTTTTTGTAACTTTCTGGATTCTTTCTTTGTCTTTGGCATTCACCAGTTTGATTATAATATGCTGCAGTCTGGATCTATTTGGGTTTTTCCTGTTTGGAATTCATTGAGCATCTTGGATATGTATATTTATGTCTTTCATTAAATTTGGGAAGTTTCCAGCCATTATTCCTTTGAATATTCTCTTTGCGCCTTTCTTTGTTCTACTTCTGGAACTCCTACAATGCACATATTGGTATTCTTGATGGTTCCCACAGTTTCCTCAGACTCTGTTCACTTTTCTTTATTATTTTTCCTTTATGCTTCTCAAATTGAATCATTTCAATTGTCTTGTCTTCAAATTCAGTGATTCTTTCTTCTGCCAGCTCCAATCTGCTGTTGAACTCCTCTGGGGAATTTTAATTTCTGGTACTGTGGTTTTCAGCTCTGTTTTGTTCCATTTCATAATTTCAATCACTCTAATTGATATTCTCTTTGTTTTCATATATCATTTTCCTGATTTCCCTTAGCTCTTTGTCCATATTTTTCTTTAGGTAAGTGTGCTTTTTTAAAAGTCTTTGTTTGGTATGTCACAGGTATGGTCCTCCTCACTGATGGTTTCTAATGCTTTAATCTCCTTTGCCTGGGATGTGGCTTCCTGTTTCTTCATATGCTTTGTATTCTTTTGTTATAATATGGACATTTTGATATTTTAATTTGCTATCACTGGAATTTAGACTCTGAGGCATCTGTCCTTAAGCTTGTATCTAGCTGATGTTATGATCAAACTTTCTTTGAATGCCAAGAGCTAACAAAAAATGAAGGAGAAAAGCACCTTTCCTGGTCTTTGCAGATTGGCCTATGCAAGTGCGCTCCTCCAGCCCTTATCCATACAATGAGTTTAAAGAATACTTCCAGGATAAATTGTAGGGGTCACTCTGATCCTTTCTGTGCATGCATGTTGTTTTAGACATATGTGTTTGGATGTAAGAATTCCATTTACACAGATACAAAGTCCCCCTTTTCCTTAGGAAAAATTTTCTTCACTGTCCCAGGAATTGTACTGTAAGTACTACACCCAACAATCCAATGACAGGCAGTCACTATTTGACTGCTCTTCTACAGTGTTTTGTAGGAGAGCTCTGTGAGCCACCTTCCATTCACAGGCCAAGTTCTGGGATGGCAAGTCACTCAGGCCAACACCAGACATCTAGGGTCAGACATACAAGTTACAAGTGTATGCATAATGATTAGTCTTTTCTCTCTGGTGCTGGGAGCAGAAATCCACACCAGGTACATGGACCAACCCTGCGCTGATCCCTTGAGTGGTGGAAGAGAAGCCAGCCAAGGAACCATGAAATCTTACCACTTTTATGTAGCCTTTTTCTTGACTTGGCACTTGCCCTCTTACTATATTTCTTTAGTTATTTTCTGTTGCTTTGAGAAATAAGTTTCTGCCAGTTCTTGCTGGTTGTTCAAAGCTTTTGTGAGGGAATAGGACCTTGAAGCATCTCCCTCTACCATCTTGATTGGGCAGAGCCTTCCCTAGAATTTGTAATTGCTACATGGAAATCACTTTCCTTTCAGGAAGTTGTTGTTCTTAGGGAAGACTTTGGAAAGTAATTGGGAAAGAAAAATTGAACTCATATTTGCAAACCTCCTACAATATGCCAGGAACTGTGGCAAGAATTTTCACAATGTTATCCCATCTACTTTCTAACAAAACACTGGGAGGAAATATTAAGTTCTTTTTTATAGATGAAAGAGTGCTACTGATGGTTAAAGAGGTTGAGTAACTTGCTCAAGAGGTAAAGCTAATAGGTTTAAAATTCAAATCCAGGTGACCCCAAATCTTGCCTTTTCTTTACACAGCAACTTTTGTGGTGACATAAATGCAGTTTTTATTAAAATTGATTTATTTTTATTACTTTAATGTGCATGGTATCCAAGTTTTTGACTGTAGTTAAGCCTTAATTTTACATTAAACAAGCAATATTGACATCCCTAATTCTGGAAATCAGATGGTGGAGCTGTGCAATGATGCTTTATGGAACCACTTTATATGACACTTCCTTCTGCTCTCAGGTTTAGTAGAGCAATCTCCTTTGATATCATGGCTTCTGGCTTTTTTGTTAGATTCTTCTTGGAATCTTCAAAATATCCAAAGGGCTATCATGAAAACAGAGCTTTAAACATGTGAAAAATCTCACTATGGGCCAAAGAGAACTCCAAACACTCACCATTATGGGAGCCAAGGCATCCAATCATGTACTGAGGTACCATTAAGACTTTTAGTGTTAGATCCAAATGAAAATAAAATGCAACTAGAAATGTGCACAGATTGCAAGATTAATTTATAATAATGAAGCCACATTAACTTAGGGCACCATTTCATAATATCTATGTCAAAAAGAAAATTATTAGAGGTGGGAGAATCTTGGAAAAGTCAATAAGAACTGAAAAAGGAAATCTTTATAATTGGATTTTTTAAATTAGGAATATATAAATTCAACACACACATCTATCTTTTGCATTATATTTATAAAATAGTTTGATTATGAAAGAAAATACATTTGCAATGCCAAGTGTACTCCCTCAATGAAAATTATTTTGGGTCAAAATGTGGCATTTTAAAATAATTTTAGATTAGAATTACATTTGTCATGGACATTGTTAGCTGTTTCTTCTATTTTGGCAGATTTTTCCTCACCATCTCCAGGTTGTAATCTCAACAAATCACCTCTCACCCTTGTTTCTTGGTGACTGGGTACTGAAATGGGACATTATGAACTTGATTTGACAACTTAATAAGATGTACTAAGACCTGAAAAAGTGGCAGTGCCCTCTCAACTGAGATCTAGATAGCTACAGAATATTTTAAAGGGTATGTCTAACTAAATCCCCATTAAGACTTCCCTTTAAAACATTAAGTGTTTTTCCTATTTCAAACTAGAATGTGATCAGTTGAAATATTGGTGAAGAACAAGCCATTAGTGAAAACTCCAATGAAGACAATTGGCTTTGGGTTTGATTTTCCTGTTTTTGCAGTTAGCTCAGCACCAGATGGTGCCACAGTGAGTTCTGTATAAATAATACAATCATAGGGTTGAGTGATTCTCTACCAGTCACAGACTGCAGCAGAAAATAGTAATTGTCTTTCCACATAAGCCCATGTAGATTCTATTATTGCTTAATTGTTCTTATGCAACTCTAGCCCTTAAATTGTTGTCATTTTTTTTTTTTTGTGGTTCTTTATTGAGCAGGCAAGCAGACAATTCTGCACTCTGACATGGAGGGAATACCATCTGATTTGAAAATCTTTAGCTGATACTTCCATACATTGCAGAGAAGAATCAAAGGAGCAAAAGTCTCAGCTTTCCCTCTATTGGTCCTGAAAGTGAAGAGGAGTCTCAATGCTCCCTTGACAGTTGGTACACATTAAGGAGCGATGGAACTGGCATTGCTTACAGAGCCCTATGGAAACCCCTTGCAGGATTTCAAGGTCCAACTCAAGTGCTACCTTCAGCCCATGATGCTCAATGATCTTTCTTCTTTCTCTGGGTTCATATGACAGTTACAGTTTTTACCTCACCGTGTAGCTCTTCATTATGTACCATTTGGTATTATATTTTGCCCATGATTCTCCCTTTGGCTGTGAGTCTTGTCTCACCTACAGGATTGTTACATTCCTTGAACATATTTTCTTACAACCTGCACTGCTTAACACAGACTTGGGCATTTATGACTGTTTGTGGACTTGCTAACACATATGTGGGTCACAGTTCCCACACATGGGAGCACAGTTTTAATGGTCAGTAGCCCATTGAATGAACAGAGTTCATACATTGTGACACAAAGGATCCTTATTTCTTGAAAGTGATAAAGAAAAAAATGAATAGCCTTCTCCTCTTTTCCTTTTCTCTTTAGGAAGATTTGACCCACATAGTAAAAAATCACAGAAAAAGTGTTATAGCACATTGGGGGAAAATAGGCAGAATCACTAAGAACCATTCTTTTGACAGTGGTCTGTAAATTTTTTTACATTTTTATTATGAAATATAACATATATACAGAACAGTGATAACTTTCAAAGTACAATTTAACATGTAGTTAGAGAGTAAATTTTAAAGAATATTATGGGTTACAGTTCCACAGTTTCAGTTATTTCCTTATTGTGAAATATAACATATATACAGAAAGGTGATAACTTTCAAAGTACAATTTAATGAGTAGCTATAGAGCAAATTTCAGAGAATGTTATGGGTTACAGTTCCACCATTTCAGTTATTTACTTTTAGGTAGTCTAATACCTTAACATCTAAAAAAATATGCTTATATAAAGATTCAGTCTTTGTAATCCTTTGTTAAATCCTATCTTGTCCGTTGCAACTTCTCCCTCTCATTTGATCACTGTCTCAGTCTTCAGGGATATCTGGGCAGTGACCAGCCTAACTTGTTCATATTGAGAAGGGGTGTTGACATTATGGGGAAGGGGGATGGAGTTGTTGATGTTCTTGAAGATACTGGTGCCTCTGTTTGGGGACTTACCTGGAACAGGAACAATCTTGAGGTTTTAAGTTTCTGAAAAATAAACTTAGTGAGTGAAACTTTTATAGATTTTCAGATAGGGACCTGGGTATTCTTTAGAATTTTCAGAACTATTTTTTAAAGCTTGGATACTGTGGGTATTTAGAATATCTAGCTGGAGCTTGCATAAGAGTAACCCCAGGATAGCCTCTCAATTCTATTTGAACTCTCTTAGCCACTGTAACCTTATATTTTGTTACCTTTCTTCCCCCCTTTTGGTCAAGAAGGTATTTCCAATCCTTCTATGCCAGGAACAGGCTCATTCCTGGGAGTCGTGTCCATGTCAACAGGGAGATTCACTCCCCTGGGAGTCAATGTCCCACGGAGGGGGGAGGTGAATGAATTTATTTGCCAAATTGGGCTTAGAGAGAGAAAGGACACATCTAAGAAACAAAAGAATTTATCTTGAGGTGACTCCTAGGAATAATTATAGGTAGGCTTAGCCTCCCCTTGCAGCCATATGTTTCACAAGAGCAAGCTTCAAGATTGAGGGCCTGATTCATTAAGTAGGGAGTTCCTAAAGTCACATAGCATATATTCTGTCCAAGATAAACAGTGTCTTACATTATCTTCACTTAGTTGTACAATCTTCATCAATATCAATTTTTAAAAAAATCATAACACAAAATACCCCAAAACTTTCATCAGCCCCTAATTATTCATCCCTGGTATTAGTGTAGTACTGGTAAGGTATTCCTATTAAATATAGTATATACTATTCAATGGGTAGTTTTTCCCATATACCACTCTGTTGTTAACTCTTTGTACCAGTGTCATACCTTAGAAGTAGATCATGCAAACACTTATTTATATTTGTAGTGCTAATCCGTAGGATATATGCCTTTAATGCATTTTTACTTTGGAAAAACAATAACATACAATGTGTCTAGTCTTCACATAGACCATCAATAAAAGTGACCCAAAGATCATCAGGCTTATTCAAACCAGGGTATGTAAATCCATGAATTACTAAATATATACAAATGACCTATTTCACATATTTCCCAAAGTATTTTATTTTCTGCAACAGTGTTTCCAAAGTGTGTTCTGTGTAATATTAGTATCCCATGAGATATGAATAGATGCTTCTTAAAAAAAATTGGTTGTTTGGTTGAATATGTTTGAGAAATGTTGCATAATCTGTCTCTTAGAATATCACATACATAGCTTATTAAAGGCTCTGAGAAGATCTGGAACAAAAAGATCTATTTATTTTGTTTAACTTGACATTTAGCAAACATATTTGACTTGAGGAAGAGAAATGGTATTTAGTGAGTATTCTGTGCCAGGCATATACGAGTTTATTTAATCTTTACAATAAGACTCTAAAGTAGATATTATTATCTATATTTATAAATGGGAAACTGAGGCTCACTGATGTTAAAGGACTTGTTCCAGGGCATACAGTTCTAAGCGACAAAGTCTTGCATAGTGAATTCTTGTTTGACTCTGCCACTAATTAGCTATGTTAAGATTTTGGACAAATAAGTCAACCTCGTCTTAATTTCCTTATCTATGGGTCCAATTTGAATATTGAGACTAGTTTGGAGATTAAACATGTTGAACTTATATTACCACGTTTTGGAAAAAAATAAGTGCCACCCAAGAAATATTTGCATTTTATAAAATTAGGAGGAAAAGGAGGTCAATAACTAGTTCCAGGAAAAAACATATTGTCTCATAATTTATAATGCTAAATGCTAGACTTCCTGATTGCAAAAACACACAGAAATTAGATGTAGCTGTCCCAAATTCTCACTAGCAAGTGTGCATTTTCATTTATAAGTATCATGTGTTTTTGGTATAGTAAGGTGCTTAAACTCACGGACTGATTAAATAGGCTAGAACAGCATTAAGGCACCCAAATGTTACTGTTGTGGAATGTTGAGACTAGTAATGCATCATGACTTGGAGTTTGATCCTTAACTGCAACTTTTCTTGCTTCAATTGCTTTAGGACAAAAATTCAGCTTTTTTCAATGTAATTTTGTATCATTCATTAAATAGACATTAGATAAACCACTTGTGTCTCTGCCTCACTCCACTATTTCCACCAAATGGTATCTGATTCTTAGGACTCAGTTGTCTCTCTCAACTTATGAAATTCACCATATGAGGTAAATCCACATGTTCTAGTTTACTAGGCTGCTGACATGTGGATATCATGAAATGGATAGAGTTATAATAATAGAAATTTATTAACTTAAAAGCTTATAGTATTGAGGCTAAGAAAAATGTCCAAATCAAGGCATCATCAGATCATGTTTTCTTTCCCAAGTCTGGCTGCTGGTGATCCTGGATTCCTTTGTCACATGACAAGGCACATGGCAGTATCTGCTGGTCTCTCCCTTCTCTTCTGGGTCTTTGTTTTTTTTTTTTTTTTTTTCTTTTTTCAGCTTCTGATTTCCATGGCTTTCTCTCTATTTGTCTGAATTTCATTCTCTTATAAAGGACTCCAATAAGAGGATTAGGATCCACGCTGAATGAAGTGGGTCACATCTTAACTTAGTTTAAGATCCTACTCACCAAAAGACCTACTTACAATGGGTCAACACCACCAGGAATGGATTGACTTTAAGAACATACTTTTCTAGGTACATACAGCTTCAAACCATACACTATTTCTACTTGGCCCCATGAAAACTTAATTTTTAATGATTTTGATGAAGATACATTTTCCTCCTAAATTTTGTTTGAGAGTTTTGGGAAAGTTATTCTACTTGTAACACATACCAGTTCTGGTTCTTTTTAGGCCTAGTCTACATATAGTATACTAAATATGGTGGTGGGTTATGGCAAAGGGGAATAGGACTGCTAATTAGACATCTACTTTGCCACATTGGAAACTGAATTCCTCATTACCTAAGTTGAACTGAATCTTGTTTTCAATCCAGAAGTAATGACCAAAGCAGTGCGCAATTGAACTGAGTCAGACTGCATTTCATATTCACATCCCTGAATTATCATTAACTGATATCATAAATATTGGTATGTAGTATAATACTCCACTAAGTTCATTGAAATAATAATTTGAAAGGCTGTAATAGTTTTATCATCCAGGGTTCTACCATTCTTAGAAGTGTGATGACTGTTTCTGTGGTTTTCCTAGATTTTGTATTTATGAGTTGTCTATGGCTCTGACATCATTTTATGCCGGAATTCATTAACCTTTAAAATGTTTCTGATATGGTAAGGCTCTAGTGTCACCTCTTCTTTCTAGACACAGAATGCATACTATAAAGAGGAGCTGGAACTGATAGCATTCAGATTTACTGGCAGCTGCTTTCTTTGGCCACTTGGTCTCTGAGGTGTTGTGCTGGATGTTCCAGGGAGGGCAGAGCTGCCCTTGATGTAATAAAATTCCAGTTACTTTGTTAGAGCCTCAAATTACAAGCTTCATTCTCTCATAACCATGATTTCTTGAAAAGTGTGCATGCATCCCTTTATTGTAAAGAATAGAAAAGAATAATGCTACTATTTAAAGAATGATTTCAATATATAAGAACGCTTGGACTCTGACAACAGCATTTCTCTAATGGCAACTCCATGAGTAGATTAATGCTTCTGTTTGGGCTCTGCTCACTGGAATTTATGGAACTGAATGGGATGGATGGTAAAAAAAAAAACACAGACAGATGAACAAAATCCTCCTTCACTCCTTTCTAAATTCTTAGCTCTTTATGCAGTGCAAAAAGTAAAGCAAATCAGAAGTACTTCTCAACACTTAAATGCCGAGCCTTCCGCTGCCAAGCAGGGACTTAGGAAGGGTTGAGGCTGAAGCTGGATCTGTTTTAATATTGGTTTTGGTCTGAAATAAATGTTTCTTGTTTCAATGTTCTTGGAATAATTTGTTAGTGGTTGTTTAATCATTATTTTCTTTATATATTAAATGGGAAGTCCTTTGGTTTCCTTCAGGTTCTTGATGGGCTAATTAGCCATTTTGGAAACCGCCATAGTACAGTATTTCTTCTGGACAAATTAACTTATAGCCTTACATTGAAATGTAATTAAAATGTTGTTGCAACAAGTTTTCAGTTCCCAATCAGCAATTGTTGTTACTCTGTACATGAATTGGATGGTAAATTTCATTAGCTTGTTTTCCTGGGCAAAAGATAGTATCCAATCACAGTCTCTGATCCAAGAGAACAAACCCTTGGCTTCAGCCTGCTAAACAAAAGCTGTCCTTTCCAGTTTTAAAGATGTAGGTATGAAAATGCTCTTTTTTGTTTTAATATTGTGTTGTCCAATTTCTTGATGTTGTCTTTATGATTGACACTTCCTATCTTATGAATTCAAAAAGAAATAAAGTTTTTTTTGCTGTGCATTAAGCAATATTCACTTATAATTTTAATTCACTTATATAGTTTTTAAATGGAGTCCAGTTAATCAGAACCTCTTTATAATAACCCTTATTACACTTAAATATAGTTATTAAAACACTCCCATTCACCTTTTAGCTATATTGTTCTCCTTGTTTGTACCAAATCTCTCTCTCTAAATAGATATGGAGAAAAAGAGATAAATATTTATATTACCTATGTATGTATGTATGTGTGTGTGTGTGTGTGTGTGTGTGTGTATATGTATACACCTCCACTTTTATATGTTCTAATAAATGTCAAGGGAAATTGCAAATCATTCCATCAGTTTTTCTGTCAATGCTATTTAAAAGCAAATTTCAATATTGGAGCTTATTGGTTCATTCATTTTTCAGCTACTCAACAAATATCCATGTGTGCTTACACTGTTCTAAGCATTGTACTAAATAGACCCTATAGTGTTTATGGTATGTTTTTTTGGAACATAGTGAGATAATTTCTTAAGTTTCAAATTTGAAGTTGGTCAAATTAAAATATGAAAATTCAGATTTTTAGCAGAATGAGGTGAAATAGGTGACAGAATGTATATCAGTAAGCATAATTCATTTTTACTATAGAAGTTGGTAACTAATTTTGAAAACAGCAACATACTTGCCAGATTAGTGACTTTATTGGAAATTTAATTGCTTGACTGGTGGCCCTTTATGAAATACTGACAGACTTTTCTGTAAGGATCTGTATAATCATGTTATTCAATTGCTAAGCATTTTTTCTTGGGAAGGCACATTACCTCAGGATCAAAAAGAGAAATACTTTACTATGTTTGTGTCACAGACCTCAATTTTAACACATTTGGTTAATTTAATTGAAGGAATTAAAAAATCAGTAGGACTTTTGGATTGTGAGGTTATTTAGAATTTTTGATAAAAGCCCTTTGCTCCTTAAGTGGAATTTTAAAAATGCTTGACATTGCTTTACAACATTGCTTGAATTTGTAGAAATGAGATTTTGTGGCTGTTTCTACAGACACACACACACACACACACACACACACACAACCCAGCTGAGAAAGTTTGGATCTAGTCAAAACCAGTAAAGACAACACAAATAATGAATCTACTTGTCTAATTCAAAGAATACCTTCATGATTGGATAGAGGACAGGCCAGCAAAATACTCTGGAGAGCAGGCTAGTTTACATTATTCCTAAAAGGGTAAAGAAAACAGAAAATGCTTTCATACTTAAACTTGTTCACAAGCATCAGTTCACAACCACCAACTGCTCAGTATCAGAAACTTGGTCCTCAGTAGGTAGGCCAATACATGTAGCCAGCTTTCTAACATGAGGGTAAAGTGTTGGTGGTTGGTGAATGCAGACTAAAGAGGCCTGGAGGGCTGAGCTGAACTGTTGCATGGTAGCTGATCTCACAAAACAGTGAACCACCGTTTGACAAATTTCTCTGTGTCTTTCTACAGGGTATTGTTTTCACACTGCTTTCTCTTAACATCTTTTCACCACAGATTTAATAACCCTCCTGCCAATCTTTTACCATTAAAATAGTTGTAAAGCCAGCCCTTTTGAAGCATGTGCACATTGGAAGAACTGTTTCCCCATCACTTTGCTACTGGGGTAGTTCTGTAGAGAAATGTCCCTCACCAGAAAGTGCTCATGTGTCGGAGGGAATTATGGCCTATTTATTAGGTCCAGGTAATCAAGAATCACAAATATAAGGGTAGGAAGAAACCTCATGATTACTTAGGCCAACATTCATCTTATGGTTGGATCTGTTTTTAAAATGAATCCCACTTACAAGGGAAACACACTGCCTTCTGAGACAGCTCTTATTTAGTGAGTCCTCAAGGATGTTTTCTTTAAAACAAATTCCAAGAGGTACTCTATACAAAAAAGAAGTGTTCCATGGCCAAATAAGCATGTGCAGCAATATTTACCATATAAGCTCTGAGCATTCTTGCAGAAAATAAATCTGTTTACTTTGGCCTGGAGTTTCCCAACTCATTTGGTCATGAAACATCTTTCTCCTACATAGCATGTTTTAATATCCCATTCCACAGAAAACACTTCAGTGTAAGTTGTTCCAGATAATGCATATTTATTCAAGCAACTTGTTAAAATAAAATATTAGACAAGATATTATTTACATGTGTTTATTGGAGCAGTTTATGATTCATGAATCAGGCAGCATCCAAATGCTTGTGGAAGGATCTCCAGTGGCAGGGGTGGGGGAGCAGAGGGAGTGGATATAGGGCACAGGTGGAAGCAAATGAGAAAGTGTTCTGGTTGGGTAACAGTTAAGTTTCCACTTTACATAGGAGGTTCTTACAAAGTGGGGAGCAGATGTATATTGATTAGTATGTTATTCTTGTCCATTCTGATAAGCTATCTCTACCAGATGGAAACTGGTTGATTACCAGGTGTAGCTTATCTGCAGTTCTGTAGGGCACATTCCATGTTTCATTTTCCCAGAAAGCCCTTGGAGGTAAACTGTTTTATCTTCTGGAAAATCTTTTCTCAGAAAGGGGTCGCTGTTTTCAATGCCCAATGCATGTGGCCATTTTATTTTACATCACACTTCTTCCTTTTGGTTACATTTCCAATGATTTCATTAGAAACATGACCAAAATATTCCAGTCAACTCCATTGATTTATTTTCTTGTCAGAGTGTTGAGTAGCCTTGGTCAGACATTTTGTTCCTTTTTCCCTTTTCATTTTTCATGTTTGTTTCATTTCTTGATTACAGTGAGGCTCTTTAGATAATTGTTCAATTACATTTAAGATACTTAGAGTTGGTTAATTACTCAGTTGATTGGTCAGGAAATAGGTCTGAAATGTTTTAACCTGACTGATATTGTGATGCACCTTAACTTGGTCCCTTAAAATATTTAGAATATTTATCACGGTGTCAGACTTATTAGCATAAAAGCAACACTGTTCATGGGCAGTCAGAGTATCTAGAGCCTATCTGTTTTGCAAGACCTCTGATCCTAAACTGTCAACTTCAGCCTGGAGGGCCTGAAGAGCATTGAGGGTGGTGTTAAACTCTGTTTCATAACCTACAATATGTTTATAACTACTAACTCCAGGTCATATGTTCCTAGGGAAGGAATGATGGTGTGCCTGAAAGTGGATCTGTATTACGGTAAGTAAAGGGATTGGGGTTATTAGCCCCCTTTGGTCAGTTTAAGGCCTGATATACAGATCCTAAGTTAGCTATCTGATTGTCATTTAGAGAAAATAATATATGTTAGGTCATAGGATCCAGTCCAATTTACACAGAGGTAACAAAACCCATGCAGTTCTGAAGTTTACAAAGGCAATGCAAAATAGCTTAGTCAGTTAACAGGAACACAATCTGATTACCCACAGGAGTGTCTATAGTTTTCCATTGAAACACACAATTTTTCTCTATAATCATCCTCCTTTTGATTAAAGATAGCTTCAAAGAAAGATTATTTTTGGTCATAAAATAAGGCTGGATTCATTAGATTTGGACTGATTATTTACATAGGTGCAAGAATGGTGATTTATCATATAAGCCTTTTTTAAAATTCAATTTTATTGAGATTGTTCACATACCATACAATAATCCAGAGTGTTCATGGTACCATTCTACAATTGTGCACTCATCAACACAATTAATTTTTTTTCAATTTTTAGGACATTTTCATTACTCCAAAAAAGAAATAAAAGTAAAAAAGAAAACTCAAATCCTCCCATAAACCTAACCACCCCCCTCCATTATTGACACATAGTATTGATATAGTACATTTGTTACTGTTGATGAAAGAATGTTAAAATACTATGAACTATAGTACATAGATTGAAATAGGTATATTTTCCCCATACAACACTCTATTATTAACTTCTAGTTATAGTGTCATACATTTGTTTGAGTTCATGAAAGAGATATCTAATATTGCATAGTTAATCACAGACATTGTACACCACAAGATTTACTGTTTTATACGTTCCCATATTTTAACCTCCAAGTTTCCATCTGGTGACA
Organism: Choloepus didactylus; assembly: GCF_015220235.1. NCBI lineage: Eukaryota > Metazoa > Chordata > Mammalia > Pilosa > Megalonychidae > Choloepus > Choloepus didactylus. The sequence goes on along the minus strand of NC_051334.1, from coordinate 152,171,656 downwards.
TACGTGTCTCTAAACTTCCCCTTTACGCCACATTCATGCACCATTCAGCACTGTTAGTTATTTCACAATAGCGTGCTACTGTCACCTCTGTCCATTTTCAATCATTTAAGTTCAACCTAGTTGAACCTTCTGCTCATAATAAGCAACTGCTCTCCATTCTTTAGCCTCATTATATATCCTGTTAACTTATATTTCATGTCTATGAGTTTATATATTATAATTAGTTCATATCAGTGAGACCATGCTAATATTTGTCCATATGTGTCTGACTTATTTCACTCAATATAGTGTCCTCAAGGTTTCTTCATCAACCCATTTTAAGACAGTTTTGTTCACACACCACACATTCTGTCCTAAGTAAACAATCTATGGTTCCCTGTATAATCACATATTTATGCATTCACCACCATCACCACTATCTATATAACAACATTTCCATTTCTTCCACACAGAAAGAGGAAGAGTCAAAGAAGATAGAGAGACAAAATAGAAAGAAAAAGAAAGAGAAAATGACAGCTACAAAGCCATAAAAGAAAAGATAGAATTAAAATAGAGTACAATAAGAGTCAGACAACATCACCAATGCCAAGAGTCCCATACTCCTCCCTTATATCCCCCTCTTATAGGAATTTAGCTTTGGTATATTGCCTTTGTTACATTAAAGGAAGCATAATACAATGTTTCTGTTAACAATAGTCTCTTGTTTGCATTGATTGTATTTTTTCCCCAATAACACCCCATTTTTAACACCTTGCAAGGTTGACATTCATTTTTTCTCCCTCGTGTAAAAACATATTTGTACATTTTATCACAATTGTTGAGAACTCTAGGTTTCACTAAATTATACAGTCCCAGTCATTATTTACCTTCTTTCCTTCTGGTGTCCCACGTGCCCCTAACCTTCCTCTTTCAGGCATACTCACAGTCATTTTTGTTCAGTGTACTTACAGTGTTGTGTTACCATCACCCAAAATTGTGTTCCAAGCCTCTCACTCCTGTCTTTTCCTATCTGTTTGTAGTGCTACCTCTAGTATTTCCTGTAGAGCAGGTATCTTGTTCACAAACTCTCTCATTGTCTGTCACAGAATATTTTGAATGCTCCCTCATATTTGAAGGACAGTTTTGCCAGATATAGGATTCTTGGTTGGTGGTTTTCTTTCAGTGGCTTAACTATATCATACCACTTCCTTTTTGCCTCCATGGTTTCTACTGAGAAATCTGCACATAGTCTTATCAGGTTTCCCTTGTATGTGATTGATTGCTATTCTCTTGTTGCTTTCTGTATTCTCTCTTTGTCTTTGATGTTTGATAATCAATTAATAAGTGTCTAGGCACAGGTCTATTCAGATCTATTCTCTTTAGGGTATGCTGCACTTCTTGTATCTGTAATTTTGTGTCTTTCATAAGAGATGGGAAATGTTCATTGATTATTTCCTCTATTATTGCTTCTGCCCATTTTTCCCTTCTCTTCTCCTTCTGGGCACCTATCACACATACATTCTTGCACTTCATGTTGTCATTCAGTTCCCTGAGATGTTGCTCATATTTTTCCATTCTTTTTCCTATCTGTTCTTTTGTAAGTAGGATTTCCGGTGTCTTGTTCTCCAGTTCCTGCATATTTTCTTTTGTCTCTTGAAATATGCTGTTGTATGTCTCCATTGCGTTTTTCATCTCTTGGATTGTGCCTTTCATTTCCATAGATTCTGCCAGTTGTTTTTTTCAAACTTTCTATTTCTACCTCTTGTTCGCCGAGTGTTTTCTTTATATCCTTCATCTCTTTTGCCATATATTCCCTAAATTCGTTGACTAGGTTTTTGAATTGATTTAGCATATTTATTTGAAAATCTTTAGTTGATTGTTTCATTAAAGTGAAACAAGATCTCAACTGTATCTTAATTGAGGTATAAGTTTTTCCTTTGACAGGACCATATCTTCATTTTCTCTAGTGTGTTTGGTAGATTTCTGTTGTCTAGGCATCTGGTTTCCTTCGTTACCCCAATCAGATTTTCCCAAACCAGAATGGGCTCAGGTCTCAGAGTGGGGCTATATTCAGTGTCAAGTTTCCCTGAGGATGTGTCTTAGAAGATTGACAGACTATCCTGTGAGGCCTCTAGCCACTGTGCTTTTCCTAACCTGCCCAGAAGTTTCTGCCTGTCAGCCTATCGCTCCAACTGGTATAAAGAGGTGTGGCCCCTTTACTTCTCAATTTAAGTTGTTTCTCTCTTGACTGTTTTCCCAGAGGCCCTGGGGTCTGCTTTCTGAAGGGTTGGCCAACAATAGAGCTGGGCCTCACCTCCTTCCTCTTAGGGCAGATACACCCCCAAAGGAGCTATCTTCTACATCTGAATTACTTCTTTGTCTCTCTGACTCTGTTAACTACACCCCTGTCTGTGTCAGAGGGCTGTGAACTGAATATTGTTGGGGCTTTCACCACTGAGCCACTCAGGTTGAGAGAGAGAAAAAGGGAAAGAAAGCCCCTTTTTAGAGCCAGCCCATGCCCCCCCCCCCCAATTTTGCCCTTCAGTCAGAGATAACACCTGGTCTTCTAAGCTCCCTTCCCTGGGATGCTGGCTCTTTCTGGCTCTTTCAGGTCAGCTTCTCTAAAAGCCTCTGTATTTTTTTTCTCTCAGTTTTTTTTTCTGTCAGCCCCCCCCCCACACTGGGAGCAACCTCAGGGCACTTTGCTGCTTGTTAGGGGTTTGTCTATGTTTGTAGCTTGTATTCAGCAGTCCACATTTGTTAATTAAAACTCCAGTTGGAGATGGGCTTAGTTATACTCACTTGCTCGGAGAATGCCACTTTCTCCTACAGCGAGGTCCTGCAGCTCAGACTGCTGTGGGGGGAGGGGGCTCCCAACGCCATTCCGTAGTTTTTACTTACAGCATTTATGCTGCAATCTCAGCCATTCCACCCCTTTTAGATTTGTGTCCTCCAGCAGTTGTTCTGAATCATATACTTGGTTTTCCTGGTTGTTTATTAGTTGCTCTAGGGAACTAACTAAATTCCATACCTCTCTATGCTGCCATCTTGCCCCTCCTCCCATATAGGTCTTTTAAAATTTGCTTTGTTGTATGTTTTCATAAGGAACCTCAGATTGGACTTTTAAAAGCTTCTCAAGGCTAGGAAGCCAAGCCAAGAACAGGACACCAGGTTTCACCTGCAGTACCTATAGATTTAGGTGAATTCCTCTTTCTCAAGTTCCTTTCTCAAGTATCATATGGTTCCCATACCTGCCAGAAAGTGATGTTCTTTAATCACCTATAAGGCTGGGAACCATGGAGCCAGCTACCAGACCAATTTTTCCAAGAGGATTTTGCAGGAATTGGCTCCATATAGTCAACTTTGGTTCCTTAAAAGTCTCTGTTCATGTCTGATCAAATGAGCATCATTCTCAAATATGAAATTCCAGTCAAAACCTTGGTTGTATAACCAATATCTCCTATTATGTCTTCTTAACAAGGAGGACAGGTTCTTATTGAACTCATGCAAATGATTGTATTGCCATAAAAATAAGAATATTCAATAAGTTTCTGAAATCTGGAGGGATCAGGCAGAGAGAAAATACATGTTTTATGAATTATAGGTAGTTTAAGGGAAACAAGTGATTCCATGTATGAAAATAGAATATTAGAACATCAACAATAATCCAAACAAAACCTATGATCACTCTTTATCACTTCATTCAGTCCTGGGTAATTAATCCTTGTTCTGCTCTATCTTGTGTTAATAATCTCATGAATCCATTGGCTTTTTCAATAGAATTCTGGAGTGCTTTGGAGAAATTCTTCAATAGAATTTTTGGAGTAGAGACAGTCCAGTGGTATGGTCTCAAAGTTATTTAAGCAATGTCATTAGAAGCCTGAGCTCCAGAGTACCTGTTACAGTTTTCCATGGGTCTCTGAAACAGTCCTTTTGGTTGAAGATGAAGCACTCTGGCCAGTAGCTAATTGCAAGTATTTTCAGGGAAGCATCAGAATAAAAATTATCTGTGGATGGCTAAAGACTTAAAATGGCCATGGTTATTTAACCACTGTTTTAAAAAATGAAAGTTTGGTTGAAAGTTCATTACAAAAAAAAACTGCAATTGAGAAGGAAATTTGGTTGTTTTGGTGATGTAACATTTTTTAAGAATAACTGAAATTATGACTAATAACACAATACTGTTGTCTAATGCCAGGCAGATAAGTATTAGGACATCTCATGGACAGTGAAGCTATTGGCAAATCTATAGGAACTTTATATGATTTCTGAAATATTTATATTAATAACACTTTAACCATACAAATTTGACCAATATAAGGTTTGAAAATATTTTTAAATTTGACAACACCTCCCATGTAACTTATAACATATCAAATAAATCTAACATTTCTAGCACCTCTTTCATCAAGGTAAAAGAACAAATCATTTGTGATTCTCTAGGGGCCCTCTGGAAAATCTCAAAGACAGTTTGAGATCAAGACTACATCATATTTAAGGCTTGATTTTGGGAAGGTGAAATGTCAAAGTTTGTCAGATTTGAATGTTTTAAACAAAATGACAATAAAAGATTTCAGAAGTAAATAGAAGCATTAACATGATTGTTAAAAAAAAACTTAGTTCTTTTAAAGGTGAGACTTGTTTTCTAAAACAATAAAGGATAAAGTCAATATAAAGCACAAGAGATTATTCTGATAAGATTCAGAACCTTTGCTTTTCTCAGATAGTTAAGAAAAACCTTTTACAACTTCTTAGAGCAGACTAATGAATCCAAGAAAAAAGTCATTTAAACAGAAAGAAACCAAAATCTAGTTCTGCGTGATGTATTATATGATGCAAAAAGTCTTTAAAAACATTATAACCTATTAAATCTTAGCCAGCTTAAGGATAACAAATGAAATTTACTTCCATAAACCTTCTCCAACTTTCTATCTCCATTCAGTTTTTATCTTACACTTCCCTGTTTCTCGTTTTGCAGCAATCAATTTACTTTAGGACAAAACTACTCTTTTTCCTCCCCATAACAAAAATGCATTCTGCATAGCTACATATTTAAATACCAAAAAGATCTTGTAAACTGTCTTTAAGCTGACATCCTGCAAACACAATTATTTTTTAAATAAACTTTGTCAGAATAATAATTCAATTTGGTTAAACACAAATTTACATTTTTTAATCATTTTAAACATCTAGTAGATATAATGCTAGCTTATTTGATCAGTAAACCTCTACAAAACATAGTAGAATAAAATTGTATGCTTGAATTTTACTTAAAATTGATAACTCAGAAGACATAGCTGTTTTTATTTTACTAGCAATAATAAACCAGTCCTATTTGCCAAAGGTTTGCCTAAATTGTGTGAACTTGAATATTTGAAAAACATTTGGGTATAGTTTTATGAATACTGTTTTTTTCTCATTGAACTATCAAAAGTTCAGTTTTCTTAATTTATGGAACTTTAGGAGTATTAATTTATATGTAAGTACTTATTTATCTTTAGGTCAATTTGAATAAAGATCTTTTAAGTTATATGTTAATTTGGTAATAACATCCAAAGTAGGAAATACGATGCATCAAACATACAGACAGACAAAAATAGAGAGCTTAAAGCTTCAATTTAAACATTTTCAGCCATGAGACAGATATAAAAAAACAGAGGGGCACAGAAAACAGAAATACAAAACTCACTAGTTTATATAAAAGAACTGGCTTTCTGTCCTAGCCCCACTCTTTTTTTTTTTTTTTTTTAATCATCATTTTATTGAGATATATTCACATACCACGCAGTCATACAAAACAAATTGTACTTTCGATTGTTTACAGTACCATTACATAGTTGTACATTCATCACCTAAATCAATCCCTGACACCTTCATTAGCACACACTCAAAAATAACAAGAATAATAATTAGAGTGAAAAAGAGCAATTGAAGTAAAAAAGAACACTGGGTACCTTTGTCTGTTTGTTTGCTTCCCCTACTTTTCTACACATCCATCCATAAACTAGACAAAGTGGAGTTTGGTCCTTATGGCATTCCCAATCCCACTGTCACCCCTCATAAGCTACATTTTTATACAACTGTCTTCGAGATTCATGGGTTCTGGGTTGTAGTTTAATAGTTTCAGGTATCCACCACCAGCTACCCCAATTCTTTAGAACCTAAAAAAGGTTGTCTAAAGTGTGTGTAAGAGTGCCCACCAGAGTGATCTCTCGGCTCGTTTTGGAATCTCTCTGCCACTGAAGCTTATTTCATTTCCTTTCACATCCCCCTTTTGGTCAAGAAGATGTTCTCCATCCCACGATGCCGGGTCTACATTCCTCCCCGGGAGTCATATTCCACGTTGCCAGGGAGATTCACTTCCCTGGGTGTCTGATCCCACGTAGGGGGGAGGGCAGTGATTTCACCTTTCAAGTTGGCTTAGCCAGAGAGACAGGGCCACATCTGAGCAACAAAGAGGCATTCAGGAGGAGACTCTTAGGCACAAATACAGGGAGGCCTAGCCTCTCCTTTGCAGCAACCGTCTTCCCAAGGGTAAAACTTATGGTAGAGGGCTCAACCCATCAAACCACCAGTCCCCTATGTCTGTGGTCATGTTAGCAACCATGGAGGTGGGGTAGGCAAATACCCCTGCATTCTCCACAGGCTCCTCAAGGGGGCACTACATCTTTTTTTTTTTTTTTCCTTGTTTGTCTTTTTTCTTTTTTTTTTTTTAACTTTCCCTTCTTTTTTAAATCAACTGTATGAAAAAAAAGTTAAAAAGAAAACAAAGATACAATAAAAGAACATTTCAAAGAGACCATAACAAGGGAGTAAGAAAAAGACAACTAACCTAAGATAACTGCTTAACTTCCAACATGTTCCTACTTTACCCCAAGAAAGTTACATAATATAGCAACATTTCAGTGAACTTGTTTCTACTACATCCATCAGAAATTAACAGACCATAGTCATTTCTGGGCATCCCCAGAACGTTAAATAGCTTATCTGTTCTTCTTGGATTATTGTTCCCCCTTCCTTAATTGCTCTCTATTGCTAGTTCCCCTACATTCTACATTATAAACCATTTGTTTTACATTTTTCAAAGTTCACATTAGTGGTAGCATATAATATTTCTCTTTTTGTGCCTGGCTTATTTCGCTCAGCATTATGTCTTCAAGGTTCATCCATGTTGTCATATGTTTCACCAGATCGTTCCTTCTTACTGCCGCGTAGTATTCCATCGTGTGTATATACCACATTTTATTTATCCACTCATCTGTTGAAGGACATTTGGGTTGTTTCCATCTCTTGGCAATTGTGAATAATGCTGCTATGAACATTGGCGTGCAGATATCTGTTCGTGTCACTGCTTTCCGATCTTCCGGGTATATACCGAGAAGTGCAATCGCTGGATCGAATGGTAGCTCTATATCTAGTTTTCTAAGGAACTGCCAGACTGACTTCCAGAGTGGCTGAACCATTATAGAGTCCCACCAACAATGAATAAGAGTTCCAATTTCTCCACATCCCCTCCAGCATTTGTAGTTTCCTGTTTGTTTAATGGCAGCCATTCTAACCGGTGTTAGATGGTATCTCATTGTGGTCTTAATTTGCATCTCTCTAATAGCTAGTGAAGCTGAACATTTTTTCATGTGTTTCTTGGCCATTTGTATTTCCTCTTCAGAGAACTGTCTTTTCATATCTTTTGCCCATTTTATAATTGGGCTGTCTGTACTATTGTCATTGAGTTGTAGGATTTCTTTGTATATGCAAGATATCAGTCTTTTGTCAGATACATGGTTTCCAAAAATTTTTTCCCATTGAGTTGGCTGCCTCTTTACCTTTTTGAGAAATTCCTTTGAGGTGCAGAAACTTCTAAGCTTGAGGAGTTCCCATTTATCTATTTTTTCTTTTGTTGCTTGTGCTTTGGGTGTAAAGTCTAGGAAGTGGCCTCCTAATACAAGGTCTTGAAGATGTTTTCCTACATTATCTTCTAGGAGTTTTATGGTACTTTCTTTTATATTGAGATCTTTGGTCCATTTTGAGTTAATTTTTGTGTAGGGGGTGAGGTAGGGGTCCTCTTTCATTCTTTTGGATATGGATATCCAACTCTCCCAGCCCCATTTGTTGAAAAGACCATTATGGCTCAGTTCGGTGACTTTGGGGGCCTTATCAAAGATCAGTCGGCCATAGATCTGAGGGTCTATCTCTGAATTCTCAATTCGATTCCATTGATCTATATGTCTGTCTTTGTGCCAGTACCATGCTGTTTTGGCAACTGTGGCTTTATAATAAGCTTCAAAGTCAGGGAGTGTAAGTCCTCCCACTTCGTTTTTCTTTTTTAGAGTGTCTTTAGCAATTCGAGGCATCTTCCCTTTCCAAATAAATTTGATAACTAGCTTTTCCAAGTCTGCAAAGTAGGTTGTTGGAATTTTGATTGGGATTGCATTGAATCTGTAGATGAGTTTGGGTAGAATTGACATCTTAATGACATTTAGCCTTCCTATCCATGAACATGGAATATTTTTCCATCTTTTAAGGTCCCCTTCTATTTATTTTAGTAGAGTCATGTAGTTTTCTTTGTATAGGTCTTTTACATCTTTGGTTAAGTTTATTCCTAGGTACTTGATTTTTTTAGTTGCTATTGAAAATGGTATCTTTTTCTTGAGTGTCTCTTCAGTTTGTTCATTTCTAGCATATAGAAACATTACTGACTTATGTGCATTAATCTTGTATCCCGCTACTTTGCTAAATTTGTTTATTAGCTCTAGTAGGTGTATCGTTGATTTCTCAGGGTTTTCTAGATATAAGATCATATCATCTGCAAACAATGACAGTTTTACTTCTTCTTTTCCAATTTGGATGCCTTTTATTTCTTTGTCTTGCCGGATTGCCCTGGCTAGCACTTCCAGCACAATGTTGAATAATAGTGGTGACAGCGGGCATCCTTGTCTTGTTCCTGATCTTAGAGGGAAGGCTTTCAGTCTCTCACCATTGAGTACTATGCTGGCTGTGGGTTTTTCATATATGCTCTTTTTCATGTTGAGGAAGTTTCCTTCAATTCCTACCTTTTGAAGTGTTTTTATCAAAAAGGGATGTTGGATTTTGTCAAATGCTTTTTCAGCATCTATTGAGATGATCAATTGATTTTTCCCTTTCGAGTTTTTAATGTGCTGTAATACATTGATTGTTTTTCTTATGTTGAACCATCCTTGCATGCCTGGAATGAACCCCACTTGGTCATGGTGTATGATTTTTTTAATGTGTCTTTGGGTTCGATTTGCAAGTATTTTGTTGAGGATTTTTGCATCTATATTCATTAGGGAGATTGGCCGGTAGTTTTCCTTTTTTGTAGCATCTTTGCCTGGTTTTGGTATTAGATTGATGTTAGCTTCATAAAATGAGTTAGGTAGTGTTCCATTTTTTTCAATGTTTTGAAAGAGTTTGAGTAAGATTGGTGTCAGTTCTTTCTGAAACGTTTGGTAGAATTCCCCTGTGAAGCCATCTGGCCCTGGGCATTTATTTGTGGGAAGATTTTTGATGACTGATTGGATCTCTTTGCTTGTGATGGGTTGGTTGAGGTCTTCTATTTCTTCTCTGGTCAGTCTAGGTTGTTCATATGTTTCCAGGAAATTGTCCATTTCTTCTACATTATCCAGTTTGTTGCCATACAGTTGTTCATAGTATCCTCTTATAATTTTTTAAATTTCTTCAGGATCTGCAGTTATGTCACCTTTTTCATTCATTATTTTGTTCATATGGGTCTTCTCTTTTTTTGATTTTGTCAGTCTAGCTAGGGGCTTGTCAATCTTGTTGATCTTCTCAAAGAACCAACTTTTGGTGATATTTATCCTCTCTATTGTTTTTTTGTTCTCTATGTCATTTATTTCTGCTTTAATCCTTGTTATTTCTTTTCTTCTACTTGGTTTAGGATTGGTTTGCTGTTCATTTTCTAGCTTCTTCAGTTGATCCATTAGTTCTTTGATTTTGGCTCTTTCTTCCTTTTTAATATATGCGTTTAGTGCTATAAATTTCCCGCTTAGCACTGCTTTTGCTGCATCCCATAGGTTTTGGTATGTTGTGTTCTCATTTTCATTCGTCTCTATATATTTAGCAATTTCTCTTGCTATTTCTTCTTTAACCCACTGATTGTTTAGGAGTGTGTTGTTTAACCTCCAGGTATTTGTGAATTTTCTAAGTCTCTGATGGTTATTGACTTCTAATTGTATTCCATTGTGGTCAGAGAATGTGCTTTGAATGATTTCAATCTTTTTAAATTTATTGAGGCTTGTTTTATGTCCCAGCATATGATCTATTCTGGAGAAAGTTCCGTGAGCACTAGAAAAGTATGTGTATCCTGGTGATTTGGGATGTAATGTCCTGTAGATGTCTGTTAAATCTAATTCATTTATCAGATTGTTTAGGTTTTCAATTTCCTTATTGGTCTTCTGTCTGGTTGATCTATCTATAGGAGAGAGTGATGTGTTGAAGTCTCCCACAATTATTGTGGAAACATCAATTGCTTCCTTTAGTTTTGCCAGTGTTTCTTTCATGTATTTTGTGGCACCTTGATTGGGTGCATAGACATTTACGATTGTTATTTCTTCTTGCTGAATTGCCCCTTTTATTAGTATGTAGTGGCCTTCTTTGTCTCTCAAAACATCCCTGCATTTGAAGTCTATTTTATCTGAGATTAATATTGCTACACCTGCTTTCTTTTGGCTGTAGCTTGCATGAAATATTTTTTTCCATCCTTTCACTTTCAGTTTCTTTGTGTCCCTGTTTCTAAGATGAGTCTCTTGTATGCAACATATTGATGGTTCATTTTTTTTGATCCATTCTGCGAATCTATATCTTTTAATTGGGGAGTTTAATCCATTTACATTCAACGTTAAAACTGTGAAGGCATTTCTTGAATCGGCCATCTTATCCTTTGGATTATGTTTGCCATATTTTTCCCTCTCTCTATTAATATCCTTTATTGTACCCATACCGAATCTCTTTAGTACTGAACCTTTCTCCAAGTCTCTCTGTCCTGTCTTTGTTTCTCTGTGTGTAGGGCTCCCTTTAGTATCTCCAGTAGGGCAGGTCTCTTGTTAGCAAATTCTCTCAGCATTTCTTTGTCTGTGAAAAATTTAAGCTCTCCCTCAAATTTGAAGGAGAGCTTTGCTGGATAAAGTATTCTTGGCTGGAAATTCCTCTCACTCAGAATTTTAAATATATCGTGCCACTGCCTTCTCGCCTCCATGGTGGCTGCTGAGTAGTCACTACTTAGTCTTATGCTGTTTCCTTTGTATGTGGTGAATTGCTTTTCTCTTGCTGCTTTCAGAACTTGCTCCTTCTCTTCTATGTTTGACAGTGTGATCAGTATATGTCTCGGAGTGGGTTTTCTTGGATTTATTCTATTTGGAGTTCGCTGAGCATTTATGATTTGTGTATTTATGTTGTTTAGAAGATTTGGGAAGTTTTCCCCAACAATTTCTTTGAATACTGTTCCTAGACCTTTACCCTTTTCTTCCCCTTCTGGGACACCAATGAGTCTTATATTCGGACGTTTCATATTATCTATCATATCCCTGAGGTCCATTTTGAGTTTTTCAATTTTTTTCCCCATTCTTTCTTTTATGCTTTCATTTTCCATTCTGTCATCTTCCAGGTCACTGATTCGTTGTTCAACTTCCTCTAGTCTTGTACTATGAGTGTCCAGAATCTTTTTAATTTGGTCAACAGTTTCTTTAATTTCCATAAGATCATCCATTTTTTTATTTAGTCTTGCAATGTCTTCTTTATGCTCTTCTAGGGTTTTCTTGATTTCCTTCATATCCCGTACTATGGTCTCATTGTTCATCTTTAGTTCTTTTAGTAGCTGCTCTAGGTGCTGTGTCTCTTCTGGTCTTTTGATTTGGGTGCTTGGGCTTGGGTTATCCATATCGTCTGGTTTTTTCATATGCTTTATAATTTTCTGTTGTTTTTGGCCTCGTGGCATTTGCTGAACTTGATAGGGTTCTTTTAGGGTTTGTAGACCTATTGAAGTCCTTATCTCTAATTTATCAGATCTACAGCTTCGTGGAGTACACTTTCTCTAACTAACCAGCAGGTGGCGTCCACGAGCCACCTGTTCTCCACAAGCCAGATCTCCCCTGCTTAGCCTTTTTGGTGAGTGGGGGAGTGAGTCTTGTGGGGCCCAATTGGTGTACCAAGCTTGCGTGTGTAGTTGGTGTTGCCTGCCCTGTATGTGGGGCGTGTTTCTGGGCAGTCGGGGAGGGGGGGTGGCCCTAACAATCAAATCTCCCTGATGATCCTAGAGTTTTAAAGCTGCTGCAATAGTCTAATCCTTCAGTTCAGTCCTGCCACAGTTTGTCTCTGCCACTGACCCACAAGTCTCTGGTATTGGCGTATGGCTCCTGAGACTTGCAAGTGGGCCCCTCTTCCAGGCCGTGCACCCCGGGTCCTCTGTTGAGGGATGACTGTGCTATGTCACAGGTGAGTGCCGTCCCCCCAGGGCAGTTCTGGGCTGCTGGGCTGTGTAGGGAGGCTCCCAGTCTGCTCAAATGATGGCTGAATGGGGCTTTGTTAATTCACACTGCTCCACCTTCCCAGCTCTGGGACATTCAGCTGAGGTTGCAGGGAAGGCTAATGTCCACGCCCAGTTTTGTGGTGTGTGCCTGTTATTTGAAGCACTTCCGTCACACTGGGTTGTCTGGGGCAGCTCTGGGCTATGGGGCTGGCGATGGGCAGGAGTGTTTCCTGTCCACCAGGATGGTGGCTGTGAGCGGATACCCCCCTTTTCTTGGGAAGTTGTGTTGTTTAGTGAATTTTCTCAGCCACTGGATTATTGCCTTTTGTCTCAGAGCTCTCTTAGTTCTGCTCTTGACTTGACGTGCCCAAATTTCAATTCTTTGAAGCTTTCTGTATTGAGCTTCTTAGAGTAATTGTTTTAGAAAAAGCAAAAAGGATTTAAAAAAAAAAAAAAAAAAAGCGGCCCTCCTCAGAGATCTAATGGGTTATTGAAATGCTAATAGACAAAGCAACCAGGGCCATTAAGGAAAGGTGCACAGGGCAGAGAGATCAGCTTTTCTTCGGGATTTGCATATGCGCCTCAAGGCCTGAGCTCCGCCCTTCCCCCCTCTGCGTTCACCAGAACTCCAAAAATCCTCCGCTTTTATTTTGGAGTTTTTCGTGTTGTTTTTTTTCTATGCCTGTCTCCTCTCTGCTGGGCTGGCTGCTCTGAGTCTCTGGTGTCTCAGTCTATCTATGGTTGGAGTTTGAATCAGTAGAATGAGTTTCCGATAAGAGCAGCCACTGCAATTCTCCCTTCTCCTTCCCGGAGCTGACAGCCCCTCCTCCCCCGGGACTGAGCCTGGCAGGGAGGGGCGCGGGTCCCCTGGCCGCAAAAACTTACAGATTTCGCTGATCTCAGCAGTTCCACGTTTTCATGAGTGTTGTATGAAGTATGCCCAAAGACAGATTGCTCTGTGGTGTCCAGTCCACGCAGTTCCTGGCTTTTTACCTACTTTCCTGGAGGAGTAACTAAAACTTACAGCTCACCAGTCTGCCATCTTGCCCCCTCTCCCTAGCCCCACTCTTAAACATTTATTAGAATTTTCTTCTTGGTTTGATGGGACAAGTTGAGGTTAGTTGCTCAATATATGAGGGCTGAAGGTTTCCCATCAATATTTGTGGAAGAGGTTTTTAAGACTTTCTTTCTCCTATTTCGTAGGCCTATTTGACCACAATTTATGATGGAAAGACAGATTCTGAAGGATCCTTTCTGGGTCAGTCTGTTCAGCTTCTGCTCTCCAGGATTTAGCATCTGAGGTTCAGACCAGCATATGTACAACCTGATATGGGTCAGTGGAGTTCATGGTTTTTAAGTATGTACCCAGCCTGTGTCCCAGCTGGGGAAGCCTCAGATTCGAAACTTTTCAACAACAAAAAAATGTTACTTAGATGAGATATCAAGTTATATGGTCTGATCCCCAGATCTGTTTCATCTGGAACTTTACCCAGACCAATTCTTAGTCAAATTCCCAGATTTATTTCATTCAGATTCTTTAGTCTGATCCCCAGACTTTAGTGCTGCTCAAATCAAGTTGGAGAGCTCATTGCAACTTATGGAACTGAGATCAAATTGGAATTCACCTGGTGACCTCCAAGTACCATGAGAGAACCAGAAAGCACAAAGGTGTTCAGCAAGTACCTTCACCTGGTTTTCTTGCTGCCTCCAGAGGTTGTTTGGGGGTTGCCTTCAGATCCCACTTCTGATACTAAAACTGCTAAAATAAAATATTGGATATGATACTATTTACGTAAGTTTTTTTGAGCAGTTTACAATTCATGAATTGGGAAGCATCCAAACTGCATTTGGAAAGGAGATTAACAGGGGGAAGAGGGATGTAAAAGGGGAGCTGACATAGGGAATAATGGAAGCAAATGAAAAACTGTTCTGATTGGGTGACAGTTAAGCTTCCATTTTATACAGGATGTCTTATAAAGCGGGGAACAGATATACACTGATTAGTATGTGTGCTGCTTTGAAACTGTTATGTACCCCAGGGAAGACTACGTTATTTAATGCAGTCTTGTGGCTGCAGACATATGGGTGGGATCTTTTGATTAGTTTGTTTCCGTGGAGATGTGGCCCACCCAATTGTGGGTGAAACCTTTTGATTCGATCATTTCCATGGAGATGTGTCCCTGCCCATTCAAGGTGGGTCTTGATTAGTTTACTGGAGTTCTTAAGAGAGCTTAGAGCCCACACAGAACCAGAAGCTTGGATATGCAGACAGAAAGATACTTGGAGATGCTAAGCTAAGAGATCAAGCCCAGAGTTCACCCCGGAGAAGCTAAAAGAGGAACCCCAGAAGCTTAGAGAGAAATACCTGGGATGCACAGGAGCTGAGAGAGAGAGAAGCTAAGAGAGACAGAAGCCCAGAGACATTTTGGAGAAAAGCCATTTTGAAATGCAACCTGGGAGCAAAGGGCCAGTAGATGCCAGCCACATGCCTTCCCAGCTGACAGAGGTGTTCCGGACACCATTGGCCTTTCTTCAGTGCAGGTATCCTCTTGTTGAGGTCTTGGTAAGGACACTTTTATGGCCTTAGAACTGTAAATTTGTAACCAAATAAATCCCCTTTATAAAAGCCAGTCCATTTCTGGTATTTTGCATAATGGCAGCTTTAGCAAACCAGAACAGTATGTAATGCTTCTCCGTTCAGAGAAAATACTTCTACTGTACCAAAACTATTTTATTACCAGGTATTTCTTATCTGCAGTTCTGTTAGGCACATTCCATTGTTTCCTTTTCTCAGAAAGCCCATGCAGGTCAACCATTTTGTCATCTGGAAAATCTTTTCTGAGAAAGGAGTCCGTGTTGGCAATATTCAATGCACATGGCCATTTTAGTTTACTTAACAAACTTAATTTTACATTTGCTTTTTGGACTCGTGTTGAACTGGCCTTTGACAGCTTGCACCTTTTCTTTTAGTACAATTTGCTGTTTTTCCACATTTTCTTCATGTTTGCTGAGCTTGGATTTTTGAACTCAAATATTGGTCTTCTCTTTTACATTTCATCATGTTGGGTCTAGTCCACCTCTCTAGCTTGCCTTTTGGATCCTGGCTCTGTCATCCAGTACAATTCATCAGCTCTCTGAGATTTGTACTATTCACCAATATCATGAGCATGCCCTCTACCTCTTTATTCAATTTATTGATTAGAAATGATGAACAGAACCAAGCAATATTGGTATCATTCCATTATCTATCACCATTTGGTTCTGATTGGTAATCTCCCGAATTAGTAACAAATCCTTCAGAAGAAAGTTTCCTATAGCTTTTGACTCTACTCTTTGTGGTTTACAAACATTTCATTCCTGTTTTTAGCTCCCTGTTTTTTCCAAAATAAACTGATAATTCTTTGGTTCCCAAATATAGTGGCTCATCAACTCTTCATAAAACCCATGCCACCTCTTTTGAAGAAGTAGTGTTGGTCAAAATCCTGCTTTGTATTTTGCAGAAAATATTTTTGGAAGGTCTTATAACATCCATGGTGTCTTTTTGTGACTAAGATGATTTAGTTTGTGTGGTTTCAGTATATTTACATGGTAATTTTCTATTTAAAGAAATAGTGTCTAGATATTGTATACCCTAATTGGTGTAGTTTTTAAAATAATAGATACTTTTGAATGTGTGGGAGGTAAGGCTTTCAAATCCAGCATTTAAATGTACTTGCTGTTTAAACATCATTTCACTTAAAAGATGAGTATTAATTATTTTTCTTTTAACTGCAGGCTTGCGGTGGTCTATTGTTTGTTAATATCTACACAAACAAAAAAGATTCAATACATTGCTCAAACTTGCACCAAACATTCTATTTTAATGTAGTTTGTTTATATTTATGCAAGCAGTATACAAATGTTAAAGCATGCAGGACAATGTGCTAAATGTTTTACTTGGATCCTCCTCCTATAATCCTATAACAAAGGTTAAGCCCCAGCTATTTATTTCCACTAAATTGAATCCTAGAAAAGACTTGCCTGCTTTGTTTGCAAATAAGCAGTGTAGTGTTATTCAGAATTTGAATCTACTTCTCAATATCAGAACATCTTTAAATTTTCATTGTTATTGTCAACATAGAAAAGAGTGTGTCAGAAGCAATAAAGAGCTCAAGTTCTGAGACTGAAAAGACCTGGGTTCACGTTTGCCAACATGCCATTTTCTGGTTGAGGTATCTTGTATAAGTTATTTAATTTGTCTAAATCTCAGTTCCTCATTTGTAAAATGGAGATGAGGACGATTTGGGTATCTACCTCTGTCCTAGTTTGCTAATGCTGCAGAATGCAAAACACCAGAGTTGGATTGGCTTTTATAAAAAGGGGGTTTATTTGGCTATACAGTTACAGTCTTAAGGCCATAAAGTGTCAAGGTAACACATCAGTAATCAGGTACCTTCACTGCAGGATGGCCAATGGCATCCGGAAAACCTCTGTTAGCTGGGAAGGCATGTGGCTGGCGTCTGCTCCAAAGTTCTGGTTTCAAAATGGCTTTCTCCCAGGACGTTCCTCTCTAGCAAGCTTGCTCCTCTTCAAAACGTCACTCACAGCTGCACTCTGTTCTGTCTCTTTGAGTCAGCATGTTTTATATGGCTCCACTGATCAAAGCCCACCCTGAATGGGTGGGGTCACACCTCCATGGGAGTATCCCACCAGAGTCACCACCCACAGCTGGGTGGGGCACATTGCAAGCAAATCTAACCAGCACCAAAATGTCTGTCCCACAAGACCACAAAGATAATGGCAGTTGGGGGACACAATACATTCAAACTGGCACATTCCACCCCCTGGACCCCAAAATGACATTATCTTTCCAAATACAAAATACATTCATTTCATCACAATATCACAAAAGCTTAAACCATTTCAGTAACAAAAGTTAAGTACAAAATCCCATCAAAATCAAATATAGGCGTGGTCAGTCCTAAGGCATACTTTTCCTTTAGCTTGGATCTGTGGACTTAGAACAAGTTATATGCTTCCAGTATACAAAGGAGGGACATTCATAGGATAAACATTTCCATTGCCATAAGGAGAAAGAGTAAGGAAAACAGGGTTAACAGGACCAAAACAGTTCCTAAAACCTGCAGGACAAGCTCCATTAGATTTCAAAGTCTGAGAGTCATTTACAGAACGACGTTGCAGCCTTGGGGCTTGAGAGAGCAGGAGTCTAACCCTTCCTAAGGGCCTTTCTGGCAGCCCTTTCCTCTCCAAATGCTTAGGTGAGTGCTCCAACATTTCCACACATTGGGGAGACCACCTTCTTGGCCCCACCCTCCTCAAACATCGGGGCAGCTCCCGGATTCCCTTCCATCTCCGGGGCACACGCTCAACCCCTTCAGAACAGTGTGGTGGCAGCCAGGCTCTCCCCAATTCCCTGGGAATGTGCTCCAACCTCTTTGGGACCTGAGGTGACAAAACTCTTCCAGAGCATCGAGGTGGAAAGCCCGCCCTCGACCTCCAGGGCAAACTCACCCTTTCCATGCATGTGGGCTGCTCCGCTCTCCCAGCCCCAGACCTCCTGACCCCAGACCTCAACCTCCATGGCTCTGTCTTTGAAGAGATTTTTCCTTTAATTTTTTCCTTGTCTGTCTCCTCCAGTCCAGACCGGCAATGGCTCTGTCTATAAAGATCTCTCAAAAATTCTGTTGGCTTCGTATGAAGCATGCAGGTGTCAAAGCCATTAGACAGCAGGAGTTTCCACAAATCCTTTCTGGATAATTCCATCTCCAATCTTGGCTTGTACTGAAATGGCAGCTGGATTCCATGTTTGGTTACATCCTCACGTTGGGCTGTAGCTTCTGGAATTCCACCCCCTGGAAGCTCGTAATTTTCCAAGCCATCAGCTTCTGGTTTCTTTGAACCCAAGAGTTCAGTTCTAAGTTTATCTCTCTCTGCTCGCATTTTACTATAAGCTGCAAGAAGAAGCCAGGCTACATCCTCCACATGTAGTCTGGAGATGATCTCAGCTAAGTATTCCAGGTTGTCATTTTCAAATTCTTCCTTCCATCTAACACCAGGACTCAATTTTGCCAAATTCTGTGCCACTTTAAAACAAGGATCGCCTTTCTTCCAGTTTACAACACATTCACCATTTCTGTTCAAGGCCTCGTCAGAAGTATCTTTAGAGTCCATATTTCCATAAACAGTCTCTTTAAAGCAGTTTTGGCCTTTTCTATAAAGCTCCTCACAATTCTTCCAGAATCTTGCCCTTATGCATTTAAAAAGCCACTCTACCATGTTTGGTATTTGCAAACACAGCAGCAAAAGCACCCCACTCTCGGTACCAAAATCTGTCCTAGTTTGCTAATGCTGCAGAATGCAAAACACCAGAGATGGATTGGCTTTTATAAAAAGGGGGTTTATTTGGCTATACAGTTACAGTCTTAAAGCCATAAAGTGTCAAGGTAACACATCAGTAATCAGGTACCTTCACTGGAGGATGGCCAATGGCGTCTGGAAAACCTCTGTTAGCTGGGAAGGCACGTGGCTGGCGTCTGCTCCAAAGTTCTGGTTTCAAAATGGCTTTCTCCCAGGACGTTCCTCTCTAGCAAGCTTGCTCCTCTTCAAAACGTCACTCACAGCTGCACTCCGTTCTGTCTCTTTGAGTCAGCATGTTTTATATGGCTCCACTGATCAAGGCCCACCCTGAATGGGTGGGGTCACACCTCCATGGGAGTATCCCACCAGAGTCACCACCCACAGCTGGGTGGGGCACATTGCAAGCAAATCTAACCAGCACCAAAACGTCTGTCCCACAAGACCACAAAGATAATGGCAGTTGGGGGACACAATACATTCAAACTGGCAGAACCTCATAGGAATGCTGTATGGATTATAGGAGGAGGATCCAAGTAAAGCACTTAGCACATTGTCTTGCACACTTTAAGCAATTCATAAGTGATTATGAAGCTCTTAAGCAAGCAAAACCTTTAAAATGGCCAGAAATAATTGGCATGTTAAATATCAACCTTCTATTTTCATAGGGCTCTGGAATCAAAATGGTTATATTCTTCAAAGGTCTTCTGTTTTGATGATGAATATGGATTATATCATCTGACTCACCATTGTACCACAGAGAAGCATATTTAGAATTCAGACTGTTAACCAACAATCTAGTTCATATAGCCACCGTACCAATAATACCCAATATTTATATCAATCAGAACACTTACCATATTGGACTGGAATGCATACTGTAAATAGGGTAATATTCTCTATTGCCTTTGCATATGGCCCAGACATGGTCCAAATGATCTGTAGGTGAAAAAATCAAACAAACACATGGTTCCTTCCTATTGGGCAGCTGACTATTCTGAATTTGTGGAAGGGGAAATTGACTTCTTTAAGATAATCTAAGTTTAGGACATGGCTCTGGATATTTTGGTTCCCTATCAAAGTACAGCTAATTTGATTAAACATTTGCCTGGGTGATTTGCATTGCTAAGATAAAAACTAAGTTACAGAAATACAGCAGATTGTACCATGTCTAAGAGTAAAATGTCTTTCAGTGGCATAAACCTCTATTTGATATTAGAAGGACAATGAGGTTTAATGACTACACATCTTCTCATGAGTCTAATGAAGATACCAGCTAGTAGTTCAAGTCGTTGGGAGGGTCCTTTGTTCCAGAGAACCAATTCTATAGATGATATCAAGTCAGCAGGGCTTGGGAATAGTGAGAAAATTGTTTCCTGCACAAAGGTGCCCTGCTGAGAGGACATGAATTTGTGTTGAAATCCAATCTGCACTGCACTCACTAAGACCTGAGGTCTCTGTGTTGTTCCGATGGTAGGTAGCACATTATGGTAATCTTCCACCCAGATGGGATGTAGTATTCTATTTTTCACAAAGGTGTTTCATAAAGAGTGCAGCCCTGACAATGTCTCCATTTAGCCTTTAGTTATGCTCCCATGTGCCTTCTGACTACTTTGAAGGGGCAGGGCCCTTTAATAGAGAATTTGCCCTATAATAGGGGCTGAGGTGGGGTCATATGTGGGGAAATCTTGTCTCTCCCATTTAGATGTTCTTGTGTTCCACAAGATTTCTAGCATTCATACAAGGATCACCTTAGTGATTTTATTAGTCAGGGTTCTCCAGAGAAACAGTATCAACAAGTTATGTGTGTATGTGTGGAGAGAGAGATTGATATTATTTTATTATAAGGAATTTGCTCAATTGACCCCTATAGGGACTAGCAAGTCTGAACTTCATAGGCAGGTCTGACCTGGAAATTCAGGAGGAGTTTGATGTCTTTAGTTTGAGTCTGTAGGGGCAGCCAGGGAAGAGAATGGAGGATGTAGTCCTGAAGCAGAATTCCTTCTGAATCTGGAACCTCAGCCTCTAGGTGATTGGATGAGGCCTACCCACATCCATATTATTGAGGGTAATCTCCTTTATTTAAAGTCATCTGATTATAGATGATAATCTCATCTACAAAATATCTCCACAACATCTAGGCCAATGTTTGGCCAAACATGGACACCATAACCTAGCTAAATTGACATGTAAAATTAACCATCGTAATGGTATAATGGAAAGAACAAAGACTTTGTAGTCAGAAAGTCTGGGATTCTAATCCTAATTTCAATACTTACTGCCTCTGTGACCTTGGGAAGGTTAATGGAAAATGTAGGATGCATAAATAAGTCAAATTGGCACTCTATAGCATTTTAAATGGCCATATATCCTTTACATTTATTAAAATTTCAGTGAAATTTGGCACATGATTAGAAGTTACAAAAATGAATGATTTGTGAGAAAACAAAATGACTGTCCACTATTTTAAAGCAAAAAAAAAGTCATACTGCCTATAATATTTAACCTAAATAAAAATCACCAGATTATGTGTATGATTCTTTACAGTTGTGTGGATTCTGGAATTCAGAGAACCACTCTTTATATAATGACTGCCTCTGAGACGTAGAGGAAGTGGCTTCCCTTGCTAATATCTGGCCTGTTGGGATTAGAGCTACAGAGCAGGGGATGTTCCACACTACTTCATTTTGAATAGCTTGAAATTTTAGAGCATCAAATCAGATCACAGAAAGGCATTGCTATGTCCACTGTGCCAGCCTTTCAAATATATTTCAGAAATTGTTAGATGGCCTGTAAGAATCCTCTTCTGCTAATAAAATTTTTCCTCTAATTTTCACAAATAGAAATAGCCCTGTAGGGGTAGAACTCATGGGATACAGAATTCACTTATTAGCAATAATATTTTAAGGTTGCTATTCACACACAATTGGGAAAAGCAATTGGAGAGTCTAGGTAGATTTTGTTGTTAGAATATGCTGTACAACATGTAGATTCTGCAGTTGTTAGGCATAAGTCGTTCTGCAGGAATCCTGAAGAATAGCTTAAGAATAAATAACTATGAAATTACATCCCAATAGAACTTACTAGTTCCAGGAAAATGGGAAGAAGCTCCCTTGAAAATGATTTCTTCTTATATAAATACTATTATTTAAAAATATTGATCATGGAGAAAGTTTTGTGTGTCCTTTTGCTAGTTGTTCTCATCATTTGATCTGTGCTTTACATATTTATTTCTGTTCCACATCTGTTTCTTGGTATTTTCTGGTGGGACTTGGGTCAGAAACCATATTAATTTGTGATTTCTCTGGTTTACACATTCTTTCTTCTTTGGAACACTTTACTCCCATATTAGACCACAGAATTAAACTTCATGCCAAAATTGGTTTCTCTATCAACTATTTCCTTGAAATCACATCTTCTGTTAGATTTTACTTCTTTGAAGAGTGTTGCTTTTCATATGATTCCTTTCAATGTGTTTTCTTTGATAAAATTTTTGGGAGAAATGTTAAATTACTTCTATAATTTTTTGGCTGCAATAAAGTCTATAAAAGTTTAACTGCAAGGTAGTGTCAGGAAAAATAATAATCTTATAATATATAAAACAGTTAATCAAGTTTAACATGACCTTCCCCCTTCTTTTTATTGATTAAATAGCTTACATCTGTTGGAATCCTTAGATTGGCAAGCTAGTTAAGTAGGGACTTTGTTTATTTGGTAGATCGTACGAGTTGTTACCTTCTAGTGAGTTCCACTTTGATGGTGTTTTGATTTAAAAAATGTATATACAAGGGCAGGCATGATTTAGCAGTTGGTAGAGATTATTTGGAAATGATTTTTTCTGCTTTAATACTTTATACTCAAAACATCACATTGGCAGACAGTGGTGTAAGTCTACTCTAAGCAAAACAAAACAAAACAAAACAAAAAAGACACCCATTGTCATGATCACCACAAAACCAGCCATTTCCCCTTAAAAATATTGTTCATGGTTTAAATCATAACTCCATATTCAAAGATGCATATTTATAGTCTAGTTTCACACTGTTGCTCTTGATGGAGTCACTGTCACTCTTTCCTGACCATACCATATATTTTTATATCTTGGTACCTTTGCCCATGCATCTATCTCTGTCCCCTTTGCCTAGAGTGTCTTACCCACCTTCTGTATCCAGTGAGCTCTTACCCATTCTTCAAGATCTGTTGAAATATAAACTCCATGTAAAACCTTAGGCAGCATTAATCACTTTCTATTTCCATGGCTCTTCTTGTATACTTCCATTGCAGCATTTCCATATTGTCTTGCAGGGATCTGTTTATGTCCCTTTCTTTCCTTACTATCCTAGTGAGCACCATGTTTTAGTCCACTTTGTTTCTCAAGCATATAGCATAGCACCCGATATATACTCAATATTCCATAAATATTGTTGAATGAGTGAATGGAAGAATGACAAGTGGTCAATTCAGGTTTCATTTTGGATAGTTGGGCATAGCCTGAAGCCTCAAATTCACCAGCAGGAGGAAGATCAACTACTATCATCTTCAAAATCATCCCACTTTATCTCATTTGGTATGCCAAATAATTTTATTGAGTTATTTTGAAAAGGCTCTAAATAGATCCAGTCACCCAATAAGAAGCATTCCACAAATTTAAATTAAATTGTGAGTTTCTAAGCCAAATGTGTTGAAAGACTGCCTCATTCATTCATTTATTCATTAATTCAACAATCAGATTATGGGTGCCTACTGTGTGCCAAAGCAAAGAGTACACAGAAATACATACATCATGTCCTTTCAGGATAATATCTTCACATATCAACTGAAATGATGAGTTCCTCCTGCTTTCTAACTTTTTTAAAAGCAGTTTTTGGAGTTTAGTAAATAGCCGTATATAAGGACGAATAAAATTAAGAGTTCCTATTCAATGATAGTAGACCCAACAATCTTAAGCTGATTGCAGCTAACACCAGGAATATTTTGACAAAATAGAATCTTACAAAATAATTGATGTTACCAAGCAATTTCGCAAAACCATAACAGAGTTAAAACCTTAACTGTGAAGATGACACTGAAAATTTATGAACTTTCCCTGGAGATCTTTTTAAGAGACCAACATCCTACTGGAATGTTATAGACAACCAAAAACTTGGATCAATTGATTTTCTTGAAGTCTTTTGAGCTTTAAGATCCTATGGTTAGAACCCACACTTGACATCAGAGATTCTAGGAAAACCTCTATTCAGCTCTCATAATCCCATTTTTGGCATCCTATTTAAGAAAGTGAACTGGAGTGAGTGATCTTTGAACTAATTTGGAGTACAGTGAGTCAGTCATCTTTAAATCATGGGTGATGGGGAAAGAACTGTATTACATAGGTATTTTTGAAGATATGATTTGACTTGTTACTCATCCCATTTTCTATTATAATGATTTACTTTATGACACTGACATTTAGATAAAGTGGATTTGATGTTAAGTATTGTCTGTATACCTGTTTTCTTCTAATAGGTCATTTTCCCCCCTTTCTTTAATATAACCCCCTAATTCTTCTAACCTTTTTTCTATTTTTAAATAAACTTTTTATTAATAGAGTTTATATTTAGAGCCATTTTATATTTACAGAAAAATTGAACAGACAATATGGGGAGCTCCCATATACACCTCTCTCCTTGCACACAGTTTTCCCCTATTATTAACATCTTATATGATTATGGTACATTTGTCACAATTAAAGAACCTACTACTGATACATTATTATTAATTAAAATTAAAAGTTTATTCAGATTTACATAGCTTTTACACAATGCCCTTTATTTGTTCTAGGATCCCATCCAGAATACCACATTACATTCAGATGTCAAGTCTCCTCACACTGTTCTGGGCTGTGACAGTTTCTCAGGCTTTGCGTATTTTTGATGATCTTGACAGTTTTGAGGAATACTGGCCAAATACTTTATAGAATATCCCTCTACTGGGATTTGTCTTATGTTTTTCTCATGATTAGACTGTTGTTATGGGTTTTGGGGAGGAATCTGGCTGAGGTAGTGTTTGTCAAGCTTTGCCACTGTAAATTTTCTTTTTTCCTTTTTTTTCATGCTGTACTCTTTGGAAGAAAGTCACTATTTCAGCCAGCACCTAAGAAGTGGAGAGTTATGCTCCACATCCCTGATGCTGGAATATCTACATAAATTATTTGGGATTATTCTGTGTGGGAGATTGGTCTGTTCTTCCCCACTTATTTATTCCTTCAATCGTTTATTTATGTGAATATGGAATCATGGATATTTATTTATACTTTGAGTTATAATCCAATACTTCTTTCTTATTTTGTTGCTCAAATTGCTCCAGCTTTTGGCCTTTGGGAGCTCTTTCAGTTGGTTCCTGTGTCTCTTTGATATACTCCCACTGGTATAGTTCTTTTTTTTTTTTAAAAAAAAAAAAAAACACTTCCTCATTTTCTGGCAAAGCAAGATGCTCCATTCTCATGTCATACATTCATCTTTTTGTTTTTAATCTCAGTGTTCTTCACAGAAGTTGTTAGAAGATCACATTGACCAGATACAGCTGATGAATGGTTTAGGAAAGTAGTATGACCTAATATATTTACTAGTTTCTCATACATGACTTCAGTTTTTAGCTAACATGAATTCTTCTTGTTTTTTATGTTGGATCCCCAAAATAATTTAACTGATTTTTAATGCTAGAAAGCTGAAATTTGTAGTTGATGACTTTCATAGATTTACAAAGCTTTGGTAGATTTTAGATTTGCTTAATCAACCTTAGTCTTTAGAAGAAAATAGCTCATATGTTTGCACCCAGATAGCTGGAGGCATTACTTATAATTAAGGAGGAGTTAGAAGGCTTGTCTATATAAAATATTGAAAATATGATTTATTATTTAAATAATTGAAAATCTGTGTAGATTATGTCGTGAATAATAAAGTAAACAGGGAGAGTGGACATTGAATATGACAAATAAAACAATGATTTTAAGAAAAAAACAGTCTACATATACTATTTATGTATACAGATATTCTGTAACTTATACATAAGTGACATTAAAGGTACTCATGACATTACAATTTTCCCTCATATGGTCTGTCAGCATTTTCATTATAAATCTGCTTTCCAAGGGCATATAAAATCTACTCTAAAATTTCATTTGGGATGTAAACTTACCAAACACAATTTCAGACTTAAAATTTCTTTTGAAAATGTGATCAGAATCACTGTTTTTAACTCAATGCTTTGAGTTGTGTGATAGCTACTTTCTTTCTTCCTGTATCTTGATAAATAATTTCTCTCTCATCTGAAAATGATAACTTTTGAATGAGAACATGGACTTAAATCCTCTGAGTTTGATGAGTGACGTGTAATGTCCTAACTCTTTGATTCTTCAGTGGAACAGGAGAGGATCTGTTTCCTAAGTGTTGGTAAGTGTTTCCTCTTCTTTTTGTAATGGCTTATTAATTTAGCCCCTTTGGGTTATACTGTACTGCTCTGTTAATATACAAGTTACAAACTATAAATGGGAAAAGAGTTTATTGACAATGTTTAAAAAAATATTTTTTTTTTTAAATTCTAAGAACAATTCCAACAAGAAAATTATACAGGCTGTATTTTCTTGGAAACTACCAAATTTTCTTCAAAACCAAAGGAAAATTTGACTAAATGGAAAAAGAAATTATGTTCTTGGCTAAGATGTATGAATATTTAAAATATATCAGTTTTTCCAATTTAATTTATTTTTAAGTTTATGCATATAGTAATTCTTAATTAATTTATAGGTTTTATATTAATTCAACAAAAATTCCCATTTCCATATGTTTTTAGACATGATTCTGAAGTTCATTTACAAGAATAAACAATTTTTAATAGTTTAAACATAACTTGAAAATATCAATAAAATGGAGAATTTTCCTAGAGATAATACAGTGTATCTCAAAGTGAAAAGAACTACTAATGTGATATAGTTGAAAGAATGGAGAGATGAATAGAATAAATGATAGCCTTGAAAAGGATTTAATTATTTATTTATGATAAGGAAATATCATAAACCAATGGGGAAAATAATCTTTCACTAAATAGGTATTAGAAAATGATTGATTGAAAAATGAGAGGGATTAAACATAAAATATTAGTTTAGAGTCTCACCATATGCTACATAACTATATAAACATTGAAAACTTTGAAGAGTTAAATGTCAAAAATTTTTAAAAATGGAAACAAATACTTGACTGTTTAACTTATCTATGGTGAAAAAAGGCTTTCTAATCGTAAACATTTAGATGAAATCACAAAAGAACATAACCAATATTTGCTGTTAGAAAACATCATTAATAGAATGAAAGGGCAAATCTTAAACAGGGAAAATGTATTCAAAGGCCTAAGGTCTGCAATACATAATTATCTCATAAATCAATAAAAAAATGATGAACACTCCTATAGAAAAATACCAGAGACACAAACAGGAGATTAAAAAATTGAAAAATTGAAAAAAAATTAATATTTGTGTTTAATAAATAATTAACATAAATTAAAATTAAGTTTCTTTTGCCAATCATATTTACAGAGATTAAAATAATATTGAATTCTTGTGAAGTTGCTATGAAACAGGCAATCTCACAGACTTTTTTTAATTCATTTTATTAAGATATATTCACATACCCTACAATCATCCACAGTGTACAACCAGTTGTTCACAGTACCATCATATAGTTGTAGATTCATCACCAAAATCAACTTTTGAACATTTCATTACTCCAAAATAATTTAAAAAAATAAAAAATAAAAAAATAAAAATAAGAATAAAAATACAAGTAAAGAACACCCAAAATATCCCATCCCCCATACCCCCTATTATTCATTTACCTTTTTTTCCCATTTTTCTACTCATATGTCCATGCACTGGACAAAGGGAGTGTGAGCCACTAGGTTTTCACAATCACACATCACACTGTGTAAGCTACATAGTTATACAATCATCTTCAAAAATCAAGGCTACTGGGTTGCAGTTCAACAGTTTCAGGTATTTCCTTCTAGCTATTTCAATACACTAAAAACTAAAAAGGGACATCTGTATAACGCATAAGTATAACTGCCAGAATGACCTCTCAACTCTATTTGAAACCTGTCAGACACTGAAACTTTATTTTGTTTCATGTCTCTTCCTGCTTTTGGTCAAGAAGTGTTTCTGAATCCCATGATGCTGGATCCATGTTCATCCCTGAGAGTCATGTCCCACATTGCCAGGGAGATTTGTACCCCTGGGAGTCATGTCCCACATAGGGAGGAGGGCAGTGAGTTTACCTACTGAGATGGCTTAGAGAGAGAGGACACATCTGAGCAATAAAAGAAGTTCTCTGGGGGTGACTCTCTGGCACAATTATAAGTAGGCTTAGCCTCTCCTTTGCAGTAAAAAGCTTCATAAGGCAAGCCCCAAGATCGAGGGCTTGGCCATCTAAATTTGTAGTCCCCAGTGCTTGTGAGAATATCAGTAATTTCCCAGGTGGGAAAGTTTAATATTTTCACATTTTCCACCAGTCCCTCAGAGGGCCTTTACAAAAACATTTTTATTCTCTGCTCAAATTACTTTGGGATGTATGGGGGTTTCACACTAACCTGTACAAACAAACTAGATCTCATTCCCTATTCAAAGTTCCATGTATTTATGGTGTTTGAGTAAACTGACCGTACAAGTTAAATTGTCTGTTGTGCTGCAGAAAATATAGATTTTGCACCAAATAAACATATCTTCCTTTGGTCTCCCACAAAATTTAAAGCTTTAAAGCACAGTCAATATTATCCTTTACCCTTTAGTCTGAGTTGCCTTAGTCCTAACCTGATCTGATTGATTTTTATCTCTAATTGAATTCTGAACTCTTTTTCAGCTTTTATAACAGTTGCTGTATGGGATAATACCGACATTCATAGCTGCCAAACTCTAGCTCTAAGTCTCAGGTGTCACTCAGTTACTTGAGGTTCTAGGGACAGACCAGGTTATACACAAAGAGCTCAACATCTCAGAATTAAGAGATAACAATTATAGCTCAGGAATAGATGTGACTATTCTAAGATCTTACGATCTAGGGACCTTTACAATAAACCGTCCCCTGATAACCAGTGATCTACAATTCAATTCTCATAGTTTGCACAATATAGTTACTCCATATTAGTGAGTCTTTCTGTTTCTGGCATAGTTCTCTCAAAAGACTGTGCTCAAGATCCATTCACTTAGTCCCATGTCTCACAGTTACATTCTTTCTTGCAGCTGCTCAATATTCTATTGTATGCATGCACCACAGTTCACCATTCTGTTCATCAGTCAGTGTATCCTTAGGCCACCTCCATCCTTTGCAAATCATGAATACTGCCAGCCTAAATAGCAGTGTGCAAATGTCCATTTGAAGCCCTGCTCTGGTTCTTTCAAGTATATATCCAATAATGAGGTTGTAGGACCTTCCGGAAACACCATACTTAGCTTCTTGTAGAACCACCACACTGCCCTAGATGGGCTGTACCATTCTACTTCCTCAGCGACAGTGAGTAGGTACCTCCCTCTTCTCTACATTTTCTCCAGCATTTGTAACGCTTTGTTTATTTTTCCCCTGCAATTTTTTTAAATTCAATTTTATTGAGATATATTCATATAACATACAATCATCCAAAGTTTACAACCCGTTGTTCACAGTACCATCATATAGCTGTGCATTCATCACCCCAATTTATTGTTTGAATAATTCCATGTACCAGAAAAAGTGAAAATAAGAATAAAAAATAAAAGTAAAAAAAGGACCAAATCATCCCCCCCAAGCCTATTTTTCATTTAGTTTTTGTCCCCATTTTTCCACTCATCTATCCATACCCTGGATAAAGGGAGTGTGATCCACAGGTCTTTCACAATCACACTGTTAACCCTTGTAAGCTACATTGCTACACAATTGTCTTCAAGAGCCAAGGCTACTGGGTTGCAGTTTGATAGTTTCAGATATTTACTTCTAGCTATTCCAGTGCATTGAAACCTAAAAAGTGTTACCTATATAGTGCAAAAGAATGCTCACAAGAGTGACCTCTTGACTCCATTTGGAATCTTGCTGCCACTGAAACCCAACTTTGTTTCATTTCACATCCCCCTTTTGGTCAAGATGTTCTCAATGCCATGATGTCGGGTCCAGATTCATCCCCGGGAGTTATATCCCATGTTGCCAGGGAAATTTACACCCCTGGGAGTTAGATCCTATATAGTGGGGAGGGCCGTGAGTTCACCCACCAAGTTGGCTTAGTTAGAGAGAGAGGGCCACATCTGAGCAACAAAGAGGTACTCAGGGGGAGACTCTTGGGCACAATTATAAGCAGGTTTAGCCTCTCCTTTGCAGTAACAGGCATCATAAGGGTAAGTCCCATGATAGAGACCTTGGCACATTAAACCAGAAGTCCTAAATGTTTGTGAGAACATCAGCAACAATACAGGTGAGGAAGCCCAAGACCTCTGCATTTTCCCCCAGCTCCTCAGGGGGTCCCTGCATATATATTTTTATTCTCTGTCCAAATTACTTTGGGATGTATCACTGTTTCCCACAAACTTATGCAAACCTACCAGGTCTCACTTCCTACTAAAAGTTCCATGTACTTATGGTATTTGAACAAACTGTGCAAGTTAAGTTGTTTAAGAAATATAGATCTTGCCCCAACTATACATCTCTTCCCTTGGTCTCACATGGAATTTGAAGTTTTAAAATGCAGTCAGTATTGTCCTTTACCCTTTGGCCTGATTTGCCCTAGTCCTAAGCACATCTACTTCATTCATATCTCTGGTTTAAGTCTGGGCTCTTTTTCAGCTTTTTTAACAGTTGCTATATGTGCCGATACTGACATTCATATCTGCTGAGCTCTAGCTCTGAGTTTCAGGTGTCACACAGATACCGAAAGTTCCAGGGATCTATCAGGTTATACACAAAGGGATCAGCGTCTCGGAGTCTGGAGATAGCCACTACAATTCAGGAATAAATGTGACTGCTGTAAGAGCTTACAATCTAGGTAACATTACAATAGGCATTCCCCTGAGAAGCTATGCTCTAAAGTTCAATTCTGAGTTTACACATTGTAGTTAGTCCATATTGGTGAGGCATTATAGTGTTGGCACTTGTTTCTGATGTAGTTCACTCAAAATGCTTTCTACAGGTTCCATTCACCTCGTTGTGTTTCACAGCTTCACTCCTTCATGTGGTTGCTCAAAATCCCATTGTATGCACACACAACAGTTCTCCATTCTGTTCCTCAGTTGATGTACCCTTAGGCCACATCCACCCATTGTAAGTCAGGCACACTATCTCTGTAAACACTGGTGTGCAATTGTCCATTCATGCCCCTACTCTGAGATCCTCCAAGTAAATGCCCCCTAATGAGGTTGCAGGATCTTAAGGCACCCACACGCTTAGCTTCATGTGGAACCACCCCACTATCCTCCAAAAAGACTATACCATTCTGCCTCGTAATCAACAGTAAATATGTACATCCCTCTCTCCATGTTTTCACCAGGAGTTTATCCCTGTTTATATTTTTCCATTCAGTTTTATAGAGCTGTATTCAAATACCACATAATTATCCACAGTAAATCAGTGGTTCATGGTATCATCACCATGTGCATTTATCACCACAGTCAGAACTTGAACATATTGATTATTACTGAAAAAAGTATTTTTTAACAAATAATACAAAAGATAATAAAAAGAAAAATAAAAGATCATACAATACAATATAATAATAGGGTCAGACAACACCACTACCAAGAATCCCATATCTCTCTCTTATATTTAGCTTTGGTATATTTAGTTTGGTATATTGCCTTTGTTACATTTAATGAAAACATAGTACAATGTTACTGTTTATCATAGACTCCAGTTTGCTTTGATTATATTATTCCCCTATACCATCCCCTTTCCAGCACTCTACATGGTTGACATTCATTTCTTCTCCTGCATGGAAGAACAGTTTTATATTCGTACATTTAGTCACAATCATTGACCACTCCAGTTTTCGCAAAGTTAAACAGTTCCAGTCTTTATCTTCTATCTTTACCTCAGGTGTCATTCATGCCCCTAGCCCACATCTTTCAACTTTACTCATGGACATCTTTGTTCAGTATAGTTACAATATTGTGCTACCATCACACAGTATCATTCTATCTATTTCTGGATCAATACAATCAATCCTGCTGAACATTCTGTAGTCCTTCAGCATCAAACACCCAATCTCTACCCTCTTTCTATCTCCTAGTAGTCTGTGTTATCAGCTTTTAATTCTCAATGTTTGCTCATTAATGTTAGATCAAATTAGTGAGGCCATACACTGTTTGTCCCTTTGTTTCTGGCTAATTTCACTCAGCATAATGTCCTGAAGTTTCATCCATGTTATTATATGTTCTGTGTTTTTGTTCTATCTTACAGCTACATAATATTCCATTGTGTGTATATACCCCAGTTTGCTTATCCACTCATCCATTGATGGACATGTGGGCTGTTTCCATCTCTTGGCTATTGTGAATAATGCACGATAAACATCAGTTTGCAAATGTCCGTTTCTGTCTTAACTTTCAGTTCCTCTGAGTATATACCTAGGAATGGAATAGCTGGGTCATCTGGCAAATCTATACTTAGCTTCCTGAGGCACTGCCACACTGTCTTCCAGAGTGGTTGGACCATTCTACATTCCCACCAAAAGTGAATAAGTGTGTCTCTTTCTCCACATCCTCTCTAGCACTTGTAGTTTTCTGTTTTTTTGGATAATGACCATTCTGGTAGGCATGAGATGATAGCTCATTGTGGTTATGATTTGCATTTCCCTAATAGCCAGTGAAGTTGAGCATATTTTCATATGTTTTTGTGCCATTTGTATTTCCTTTTCAGAAAGTGTCTGCCCATGTCTTTTGCCCATTTTTTAATTGGGTTGTCATTCTGTTGTTGAGTTGTAGGATCACTTTGCAAATTTGGGATATTAAATCCTTATCTGATATGTGGTTTCACAATATTGTCTCCCATTGTGTAGGGTGCCTTTTTACCTTTCTGTCAAAGTCCTTTGATGTACAAAAGTGTTTAATTTTGAGGAGATCCCATTTGTCTATTTGTTCTTTGGTTGCTCGCTCTTTGAGTGTAAGGTCTAGAAACCACTTCCTGTCACAAGATCCTTAAGAAATTGCCCTACATTTTCTTCTAAGAGTTCTATGGTCTTAGCGCTAATATTTAGGTCTTTGATATATTTCGGGTTAATTTTTGTATAAGGTATGAGATGGGATCCTCTTTCATTCTTTTGGAAACGGACATCCAGTTCTCCAAACACCATTTATTGAAGAGGCTGCTTGGTCCCAGTTGCTTTGGCTTGACTGCCTTATCAAAGATCAATTGTCCATAGATGTGAGAGTCTGTTTCTGAACACTCAATTTGATTCCATTAGTTGGTATATCTATCCTTATGCCAGTACAATGCTGTTTTGAGCACTTAGCTTTGCAATGTGCTTCAAAGTCAGGTAGTGTGAGACCTCCCACTTTGTTCCTCTTTCTCAAGATATTTTTGGCTCTTCAGGGCAGCTTGCCCTTCAAAATAAATTTGGTTATTCATTTTTCTATTTCTGCAAAGTAAGTAGTTGGGATTTTAATTGGTATTGCATTGAATCTATAAATCAGTTTGGGTGGAATTGACATCTGAATTATATTTAGTCTTCCAATCCATGAACATGGTATGTTTTTCCATTTTTTTAGGTCCTGTTTGATTTCTTTTAGCAATTTCTTGTAGTTTTCTGTGTATAGAGCTCTCTTTTTTTTTTTGGCCTTAATTAGGGTTATTCCTAGATACTTGATTCTTTTGGTTGCTATTCTAAATGGAATTTTTTTCTTGATTTCCTCCTCATATTGCTCATTACTGGTGTATAGAAGCACTACTGAGTTTTGCATGTTGATCTTGTAGTGTGCCATTTTGTTGTATTCATTTATTAGTGCTAATAGTTTTGTGGATTTTTCTGGGTTTTCTGCATATAGGATCATGTCATTTGCAAACAGTGAATGTTTTACTTCTTCTTCCCCAATTTGGATGCCTTTTGTTACTTTTTCTTGTCTAATTGCTCTAGTTAGTACTTCCAGCACAGTGCTGAATAACAATGGTGACAATTGGCATCCCTGTGTTCCTTATTTTAGATGGAAACCTTCAGTCTTTCCCCATTAAGGTGTTAGCTATGGGTTTTTCATATTTTGCCTTTAACATATTGAAAAAGGTCCCTTGTATTTCTATACTTTTGAGTATTTTCATCAATAAAGTACGTTGAATTTTGTCAAATGCATTTTCTGCATCGATTGAGATGGTCCTGTGTTTTCTTTTCCACTTTGATTTATTGATGTGGTGTATTACACTAGTTGATTTTCTTGTGTTGAACCAGCCCTGCATACCTGGAATGAACCCCATCTGTTCATGGTGTATAATTCTTTTAATGTGCTACTGGATTCAATTTTCATTTTTTTGAGGATTTTTGCATCTATAGTCATTAAAGAGTTTTACCTATCATTTTCTTTACTTGTAGTATCTTTGTGTGGCTTTGGTGTTAGTGTGATGTTGGCTTCATAGAATGAGTTAGTGAGCTTTCACTCCTCTTCAATTTTTTTTTTGAAGATTTTGAGCAGGACTGGTACTAATTCTTGAATGCTTGGTAGAATTGACATGTGAAGCCATCTGGTCCTGGCCTTTTCTTTTTTGGGAGCTTTTTGATGACTGATTCAACCTCTTTACTTGTGATTGGCAATGTTGGTTTTTCATGCCTTTTTAGAAAGTTATCCATTTTGTCTAAGTTGTCTAGTTTGTTGGCTTATTGTTGTTCATAGTATCCTCTCATTTATCTGTTTTATTTTTGTGGGTTCAGTGGTTTTGTCCCCTTTCCCATTTCTAATATTATTTATTTGCCTCCTCCTCTTTCTCACTCTCTTTTTCTTAGCCTAGCTAAGGTCCATTGATTTTATTGATTTTTGCAAAGAACCAGCTTCTGGTTTTGTTGATTCCATTGTTTTCATGTTCTCAATTTCATTTATTTCTGCTCTAATCTTTGTTGTTTCTTTCTTTGTGCTTGCTTTGGGTTTAGTTTGCTGTTCTTTCTCTAGTTTCTCCAAGTAAGCAGTTAATTCCTTGATTTTTGCTTTTTCTTCTTTTTTATTATAGGCATTTAGGGCAATAATTTCCCTCTCAGTACTGCCTTTGCTGCATCCCATAAGTTTTGGTATGCTGTGTTTTCATTGTCATTTGGCTCAACATATTTACTAATTTCTCTTGAAATTTTTTCCTTGACCCACTGGTTGTTTAAGAGTGTGTTAGTCACCCTCCATATATTTGTGAATCTTCTGGCCTTCCACCTGTTGTTATAT
Organism: Choloepus didactylus; assembly: GCF_015220235.1. Lineage (NCBI taxonomy): Eukaryota > Metazoa > Chordata > Mammalia > Pilosa > Megalonychidae > Choloepus > Choloepus didactylus. The sequence goes on along the minus strand of NC_051334.1, from coordinate 152,136,431 downwards.
CCTACTTAATTCCATTATGATCTCAGAAAGTGTTTTGTATAACATCAATATTTTTACATTTTTTGAGACTTGCTTTGTGACCAACATGTGGTCTATCCTAGAGAATGTTCCAAGTTCATTTGAGAAAAATGTGTTTGCTGCTGTTGTGGTGTGTAGTGTTCTATAAATGTCTGTTAAGTCTGGTTCATTTATCATACAATTCAACATCTCTACTTCCTTATTGATCCTCTGTCTAGATGTTCTTTCCATTAATAAGAGTGGTGTATTGAAGTCTCCAACTATTATTGTAGAGGTGTCTGCTCCTCCCTCCAGTGTTGTCAGTATGTGCTGCATGTATTTTGGGGTGCTCTGACTCAGTGCATACATATTCATGATTGTTATTTCTTCTTTATGAATTGTCCATTTTATTAACATACAGTGCCTTTCTTTGTCTCTTTTTAATTGTTTTACATCTGAAGTCTAATTTATCTGATATTAGTTTGCTTACCCCCACTCTTTTTGGTTGTTGTTTGCATGAAATATCTTTTTCCAGCCTTTCACTTTCAACCTACTTTTGCCATTGTGTCCTAGGTTAGTCTCTTGTATACAGCATATAGTTAGGTTCTATTTTTTAATCCATTCTGCCAGTCTATATCTTTTTATTGGGGGGTTTAATTCATCAACACTTAATTTTATTACTGTAAAGTCAGTACTTTCTTTTACCATTTTTTCTTTTGGATTTCATATGTCACATCTTTTTTTCTCTCTCTCTTTCCTTCCACCTTTTCTTGATAGTTTTGATTTCTATATTCTTCTCCAAACCTCTCTCTCACCTATCCTATCAGCCTGTAGCACACCCTTTAATATTTCTTATAAAGGAGGTCTCTTGTTCACAAAGTCTCTCAGTGTCTGTTTTTCTGAAAATATTTTAAATTCACCCTATTTTTGAAGGACAGTTTTGCTGGATGTAGAATTCTTGCTTGGCAGCTTTTCTCTTTCGTCTTAAATATATCATACCATTGCCTTCTTGCCTCCATTGTTTCTGCTGAGAAATACAATCATAGTCTTATCAACCTTCCCTTGTATGTGATGGATCACATTTCTGTGTCCTGGAGTAGTGTATTTGGGTCTATTCAATTTGGGGTATGCTGTGCTTTTTGGATCTGTAATTTTATGTCTTTCATAAGAGATTGGAAATTTTCAGTGATTATTTCCTTCATTATTCTTTCTGCCTCTTTTCCCTTCTCTCCTCCTCCCAGGACACCCATGACATGTATATTCATGTGCTTCATGTCATTCAATTCCCTGAGCTCTTGCTTATATTTTTCCATTCTCCCTATCTGTTCCTTTGTGTGTAGGATTTCAGATTTCCTGTCCTCTAGTTCACTAATTCTTTCTTCTGCCTTTTCAATTCTGATGTTGTAAGTCTCCTATCTGTTTTTTTATCTCTTCTATTGTGCCTTTCATTCCCATAAGTTCTGCCATTTGTTTTTTTTCAAACTTTTGAGTTCTACCTCATGTTTGCCAAATGTCTTCTTTATATCCTTCATCTCTTTTGCCATATCTTCCCTTAGCTCATTGGTTTGATTTTTGAATTGATTTAGTATATTTGTTTGAACATCTCTAATTAGTTTTTTCAGCTCCTTATCTCATTTTAAGTGTTAGTTTGTTTTATTGACTGAGCCATATCTTTGTCTTTCCTAGTGTGACTCCTACTTTTTTGTTGGTGTCTAGGCATTGGTTTCCTTGATTAGTTTATTCTAGATGTCATTTCCATTCTTTTATTTGGGTTTTTTTTGTTGGTTGGCTTAGTTGTCTATTTGTTCTTTGGTGTTGAGATCAACTTATTCTAGACCTCTAACATGGCTTCTGTTTAACTGATCAGCGTTTTTCAGCTCTTGTCATTCTGGTTGTTGTTCTGCCTATATGTCTCTCTCACTGGCCAGTTGTCAAGATTAGCTCTGTATCCCCAGTATACCCCTAGAACCAAGCACCCACAGCAGCCTGCCTCTGGGGAGTAGGCACTGGGGACCACAGCAAGTTCATCAATAAGAAAATGATGAATACCCTTATAGAAAAATTGCAAAGATATGAATAGGAAATGAAAAAACTGAAACATATAAATTAAATATTTATATTTAATAAATAATATAAATTAAAATAAAGTTTATTTTCTTAGTCATATTTACAGAGATTAAAATAATATTAAATTCTTGTGAAGGTGCTATGAGACAGGCACTCTCATAGACTTCTGAAGGAGTGTAAATTAGTATAATCTTTCTGGAAAACAAATGGTAATATGTACAGAGAGCTTTTTAAAAGCTGTCAAGCTTTAACTCAGGAATCTTGTATCTAGAAATCTATCAAAAGGAAGTAATTAGGGATATAGGCAATGATTCATATGCAAGGCAAATCATTTTATTATTCTTACTAATGATGCATGACTGGGAATCTAAATACCAATTATGTGAAACATTAAAAGCATTATGGCACACATATAACCAGCTTCCAGGTAATGCTTTTGCTAGTGCTGCTTTCAATGAACTGTACATTCCTAGCATGGAACTAGGAAACCTATCTGGAAAACCCTAGAAAACATAGAACTGGGACAATCAGTGATCTGAGTCTCAAATGAGTGAGGTAAGATAACCATTATTTCTCCTCCTTCTCATTCAGCCTTAAGTGGTTCTCTTACATTACATGGTGAGGAGAGGATGTGGGAGTAGGGGATAGGGTCAACAAAGGCAATGGTGATTCATGTGATCACTTACAGCCTGTATGTTGTCCTGAAACAGATGTGATTGCACAGCTGTCTACTACAAAAAGAGCATATGAGTTAAATCTCCATGGGATAATAAATCTTGCTTTTATCATTTTCCTCTTTACAATGTTTTTTTCTCAATCCCATGAAAAATCACATGATGAAATTTTATTGTAGCTTGTTTGAGTGGATAGGACAACAGCGAAATAATATAGTGAAGAAAGTGATTCCATAACCAAAAGAAGTTTATCTGGGAAATGTTTGTGGCAGAATATAAGCAGCCATTAGAAATGAAATTTGGTCAAGAAGAAAAATTATTCAATATAATCTGTATATTGTTTATCATAATACTTGTAATATAAAGAAAGATTTTCATTATGATTACTGAGGTAAAAATGTAGCTTTCAAATATATTGTTCCAATATGATCAGCATATTATATTGCAAAAATAGTCCTTCCTCAAAAAAGGCCTCTGATAAATGGGGATTGAAATAGTCTATCCAGATGTGACTGAATTTCCTCAGATACCTTATTTTACAGCAAGTAAACCAGATATTGATGGTGACAGTGTTATCAGTGTTTCTCGTTATTTTTGTTCACCATGATCTACCCTTTTTATGAACAAAACATTGAGTTTTGTTAGATTTCTCTAGACTCATTTATTATCTTTGTATCTTATTCAATCTTTCTTTGCTGTTTAAGTTCATTTGATCTACAATCCACAGTCCTTTAGGTATTTTGTCTGCACTTTATTGATTGACATGAGAGGCAGTATAAAAGGTGGTTAAGAGTGCTGGCTTTTGGGACAGATTTGAATCTTGGCACTGACACTTGTTACCTGTGTGTGATTTTGGACAACTTACTAAGCTCCTGGTGTCTGTTTTGTCATCTGCAAAATGGAAATAACAATATTCCTTACTTTATAGGGTTGTTATGGGTAATAAATTAGATAATACATTTAAAATAGCCAAACTATGACCAGTGTAGTTGTGCATACTTACTAAGCATTCAAAAATACATTGGCTAATTTTATTAATGATGTTACATGGCAAAATATTTCATGTTAATGCTCATGCTTTATCTCCCCAGCCAGACTACAAAAATATTTTTAAGTATGATGGCAATATCTTTTATTTTCTGTGTCTTTCCTTTGATGCAATGATTTTATCATATATTCATATATATATATATATATATATATATATATATATATGTTTGCCATCATCACTATAGATTTGGTTTGTGGATATAACTAATATGAGGTGCATATAAATAAAAAAATAGAAACTGCAATTAGGAAACACTGCCACCAATGCAGTGGGTAATGAGGTGGGGTAAATTGAAAGAGCATATTTTCTCACTAATAATTAACACTAATCATAACAACATCTATTTATCAAGTATTTATTTCACTGTTGCACATTTTATATCATTTCTTACTCTTCACAGTAATTATATGAATTAGGACACTAATTATGAAAGCTCATGGTGGTTTAATTACAAGTTTTAGGTAACTCAACTAGTATCTAAACTGATTATCCTCTAATTGCAAACACATTATCTCATTTTTTAAAAATGCATTATCTCATCCTTTTAAAAAATCTAAAGTATGATTCTTGGTTAAAACAGCAGAATTAGTCTCACATAACAGCTCTGCTTCTCACTAACCATGTGACAACTTGGAATTCAGAACCCATGCTTGTGTAGTAAGACTCCTTAAATCTAGATCTAAAGCTTCTTTAGAAAAGACATCATCCTCTGCCATTTTTCTGCCTGACTGCCATGCCTTCCTCCAGAACCACATAAGTTGATCATTTCCTCCAAATTCCCTGATTATTATACTGTGCATTCCTTGTTATCATGCCTCAAGATTTGTCCTCCTTTCCTTTGTATGTATGAGTTATGATGATGCATTTCTGATTTTTCATTTAGTGAGAATAATCCAAATATGAAAACTTTGCCTTCTTCCATCTGTTTCAACACTTGGGCTGGCTATCACATTTTTTTTTTAAATCACATTTTAATTAGTATGTACTACTCTGAAGCAGTGATCCAGAACAGAATGAGGATGATCAGTACTACTGATTCAAGTTCAGATGTACTCTAATGAGCATCTTATATATAAAAATGCTTATTTCAGTAGATTTACAGTCTTGGCATTGGCAGATTATTAAACAACTAATAAAATCCCAGTTCTGCTTTGCCTGGAGCCAATAATTTCAAGGAATTTCCCCCTCTCTCCTGATCACTCAATTTCTTACATTTCTTATTATGGAGTGAGTGTTGGGTGGGGGAGGTGGTCAAGGGTAGGAGCAGAGATGGTGGTGTCAGAGAACAGGATTTGTGAATATATTTTCTTATTCCCAAGATTCCTTAATGTGAGAATACATTTTTATGTATATTTATTCAGTTACCTGAATAAGATGTCTGTGATTTTTACAGTTCCTTCATTCTGTCATTTTTCTCCAATTGGAGCATCATTTGGAAATTAGGAAATGTTTTAAATATTTTCACCCAAATAATTACATTAATATAAAAAATCTGTTAATGAAGCATTAGAGCTAAGGGCTTAATTGCTGAAAAATCAACCCTCAGAGCTAGAAAGTTCAGTTAAGATTCCATAGCAACAGGATCTATTATTAACTGTGTTAATGTTATCTAATAACATTTTGAAATTAATATGCTAGTTTAGGTACTTTTAGGGCTATATATCAGGTAAGACACAATTTAAATATAAAATAGTTTGTTTAAATAGTGTCTCTGGAGAAAAATTATGAAGAACTCCCAATTCCTTCTAATTATTTTATTGCTTATCAAATTTTCTGCTGATTTTGCTATCAGTTAATGAGAAAATGTTCCATTTCTTTTGAAATATGATAGCATTTAATGTTCATGAGTCATATTTAAGTCTTACTAGCAGAAAAAGTTTTGGAATTTTTAAGTTATGATAAGGATGATAAAGTCATCTCAAGTTGAATAAACAATATTATATACATATTTGCCACAAAAGGTGAAAACTGGTTCAGGTTAATAAATATGAGTGTGGAAAGGCAATAAAAGTTTTTAGTAGACAAATCACTAATATCAAGACAGCAATGATTGAATGTTGAAAGTACTGGCAATATAACAGAACTTCTAGTGCACATATTGAGATGATTCAGGACTGGGTAGCACTGCCAAGATTTTCTCATTCAAATCCTGTCCATGTTACAGTTGGCACAGCAGAAACCCAGGGTCAGGCAAAAACTTGCCCAAAGGTACACAGAACAGTAGTAGCAAACTCAGCACATAGAAAAAAAATGACAGACTTCACTCCCCCAGAGCAGGAACACATCATGAGAGACTCCTTACTGATAATGGTATTCAAACAATGGAAAAAGCATTTATTAGAAACATGCTATTATTCATAGCTATGTTGATTAATACAGGGGATAAAAAACAAGAAGGCATGATATTTACCCATAACATTTTTATCAATTTGAGAAGACAAGGTCTAACATATTTACATTAACAAATAGAGGGAAGACTAAGATGAGGTAAAACATAAGGATCTAAGAATCTACATGGTGCCAACTATGTACATGTCGCTGAAGTAAAGGATAGATTGTTATGGGGTGAGGTGACTCTAGAATATGTTTTTAATATCTTCATCCTAATAATTACATTAATATAAAAGTCTGTTAATAAAGCATTAACATGGTGCCAACTTTGTACATGTTGCTAAAGTAAAGGATAAATTGTTATGGGGTGAGGTGACTCTAGAATATGATGAAGATTCAGCTGCTGAAGGTATATCAACAATAAAGGAAATAACTAGAAATTTATGATTTTAAGAGTAGCGATTTAGATTAATCTTAAGGAATAACTTTGATTAATAAATGGAGCTCTTTCTTTATCTACAGTACTTTTTGAGACTGAGAAGTCAAAGGAAATATAATACACACTTACTGTTCTTCAGAAGCTGATAGTTGTAGAGACAAGCTATATGTTTATGAGGTATAAGACAGATAAAGAGGGTGATGATTAAGTGGCAAAGGAGACACATGAACAGGAAATCAAATGTGTAATATAGGATGACCTCAGAGAAGAGGGACTCTAAGGATTAGTGACAGTGTGGTATAGTGGAAATAGTATAGGTTATGGAGTCAAACAGATTGGGTTCAAATCCAGGCCCTGACACCTATCAGGTATGTCTTTGCTGACCTTTGTTCTATCTGACCTTTGTTCACCTATTAGGTGGTTTAATCCTAACTTGTAAGGTTCCTGTGAAGATTGCCAATAATGGAAGCAAGGGCACTTGGTTTCATTACAGAGTGAAGAAAATGTTCTAAAATCATTTGTGGTGATGATTGCACAACTCAATCAATATACTAAAAATCACTGAATTGTTCACTTTAAATGGGCAAATTTTGATATGTAGATTATATCTCAATAAGGCTGTTAAATGACTAAAGGATTCTAAGAAAAACAAAGTTGGAAGTACTTCCTGATCTTAAAACTTATTATAAAGCCACAGTAATAAAAACAGCATGGCATTTGCACAAGAACAAACATACAGAACAATGGAATCTATTTGAGCACTGAGAAATCAACCCCCACATTTTTTGGGCAACTGATTTTTGATAAGGGGGAAAAGACCACACAGTGGGAAAGAAGAGCCTCTTTAATAAATGGTGCTGGGAAAAGTGGCTCTTCATTTGCCAAAAAATGAAGGTGGATCCCTACCTTACACCATATATGAATATCAACTCAAAATGGATCAAAGACCTAACTATAAGAACCAGAGCCATAAAACTCCTAGAAGAAAGCATAGGGAAGCATCTTCAGGACCTTCTGTCAGGCAATGGTTTCTTAGAATTTACAGCCAGAGCACAAGCAACAAAAGAAAAAATGGGTAAATGTAACCTAATCAAAATTAAAAATGTTTGTGCCTCAAAGGTAAAAGGACAGCTTATATGGTACTAGAATAAAACTTTTTAAACAAATCAATGGAATTGCGCAACACAAACAGTGAACCCTAAGTTAAACCATGGGCTATAATTATAAAACTGTGCTTTCATCAACCGTAACAAATGTACCTACCAATGCAAGGTGCTAATAATAGGGCAGTATATGGGTAGCCTATATTTTATACATGATTTTTCTGAAAACTCACAACTTTGCTAATAAAAAGTAATGGGTACAAAGTGTTATGTAATAGATGCTCGTTTATAAATGATAGCTTTTATTATTGTTTAAGCAATCAGGGAAGGCCTTCTGAAGGACATGGACATTATGAAAGATGGGTAGGGTTTGGCTAGGAGATGGGAAAGGGAAGAAAAAAGGAGAGGGAAAGAATATGAGCAGTGGCCTGGAGTAATTATTCTTGCTATAAAGCTGACTAGAACAGATAGATTGTAACTGGGAATATTTGGGTATAAGATACTGTTAGAATCATACCTGAAACTGGAAAAGGACTGCTAAGGCATGGCTGACTTTTACCATTCATGAGTAGATAGATTCAAAGAGGTACAAGTGGTAAAGATAGATCAGCCCTAAGAACTGGTTTGTACGGGGGAGTGATAGGGTTTATATGTTCTGGAAATAGAAGTATTCTGATTGCAGCTCGTTGACACTGATCCACAACAATTGCAGATTGAGCTGGGAGAAACTTAGGTAATAGGATGTGTTATGATGTGGCAGATTCCCAAGCCCTAACTTATATAAGATTAATTTTATATTTGAGCAAGTAGACTGGAGAAGCCACTCTGAGGAGCCAGGCTCAGGATAACCAGTTTGGGAGCCAGTGGGGTAAAGATAGTGATGTGGAGCCATATCGTAAAAAAAAAAAAAAAAACTAGTCATATAGCTAGCTATCTTTTTTCAGGCTGCTTGTGGCATCATGTTAGCATTTACTAAACTGCCTTCTAGTTTTATGAGTTATTTAAGTAAGCAGCCCTGCCAAACTTATGCCTTCCAGCTTTCCAGTGAATTTAGTGACATCTCTGGGGGAGAAATATCTGAATGTCTTCTTGAAGTGGTCCAGAATCTTAAAGATTTCCCACTTAGTTTGAAGCAAATCTTTATAGTGCTTAATCTAAGTGAGGTGATAAGATCATAATCTCTTCAGAAATGCCTTTTATGCCAGTCCCAATTCTGCTAAATTTTACTTGGCAGGGTAAGAATGAAACATCATAAAATAGTTTTTCAAGCATCTCAGTAATCCATTGTGGGAATAATCTACTCCAACTCAGCCCTACAATGATAGGGTCTGGTGAAAGAAGTTCCTTGACTTGGAAGGAACTTATTAAGTGTTCAACTATTGATTAATGAAGTAAAAATGCACTAGGTAAACCTTGAAGTGATAAACTGGACAGGAACCTTGGCACTCATTAGTTCCTTCTGCTCACTATCCATATTGCGATTTGTTTTGAAAATGATGGCTGCCAATTTTCTTACCCACATACCTACAGTGCCTCAGAAAAACTGGTGTTGACCATCAACAGATATAAAAATGAAAAATATTGAAGATAACTCCTATTTTGAATTTTAGTCACCATTATAAAGTAGGAAAAAGTGATCATAAAATATTAGAGTTGTGAGTAGCACATTTTTCCTCAAATGGCCTTTCTGATGTGTAAATTAAAAACTATGCTATCATTTTTGATAATATAAACTTTAAGTTTCAAGGAAATTGAAATTGCCTTGTTATTTTTTCAGGTTTATGATTGACCATAACGGCAAAGTAAGTTTGTGATATTTTTGTGTTGATCATCCATTAAGTATTAAAATACTTTTATCTATTCTTCACCAATGTATGCCATTTCCTCAAAGATCACAGCTACTAAGTTCACAATCTGAGGAAATGGAATTATTTTCACCTTTACTGTTTTCTTAATATTTGGGTAAGTTATCAGGTTTCTTTCTGTTAAAATTTACCTCCTTGCCTACATAGATTATTGAATGTTTACAGGATTGACAACACACAGCATACTAATTTTCCTGCTCTCTGCTTTTTAAAATATGTTTTTATTAGAGAAGCTGTAGGTTGACAGAAAAATGTATAAAATACAGAGTTCCCCTATTACCACCCTATAATTAACACCTTGCACTAGTGTGGTACATTTCTTACGATACATGAAAGATCAGTTTTATAATTTTACTATTAACTATTGCCCATTGTTTATAATAAGGTTCACAATTTGTGTTATACATTCTTATTTATTAAAAAAAAATTCATTCTAGTAACATGTATACTACCTAAAATTTCCCCTTTTAACTACATTCACATATATAATTCAGTGCTTTTATTTATGTTTGCAATGTTGTTCTACCATCACCACCATTCGTTTATGAGCAACACAAATAGAAACACTAGATAATTTAAGCATTACCTCCTCATTCCCTACATCCACCCATTCTTTGGCAACCTATATGCTAGATACTGACTCTATGAGTTTGCTTATTCTAATTATTTCATATCAGTGAAATCATATAATATTCATCCTTTTGTATCTGACTTATTTCACTCAACATGATGTCTTCAAAGATTCATCCATGTTGTTACATGTATCAGAACTTCAATCCTTTTTATGGAAAAATAATATTCCATTGTATGTGTATACTACATTGTATTTATCCATTCCTTGGTTGATGGACACTTGGGTTGCTTCCATCTTTTGACAATTATGCATAATTTGGCTATGAACATCTTTGTGCAAATATCTGTTCATGTCCTTGCTTTCTAATTTTGGGTCTTATGGTAATTGTATACTTAGCTTTCTGAGGAACTGCCAAACTGTCTTCCACAGTGACTGCACCATTTTGCTTTCCTATTTACCATGAATGAGTATTCCTATTTCTGTGCATCCTCTCCAACACTTGTAATTTTCTGTTTTATTTTTTAACAATACCCATTCTAGTGGGTGTGGAATGGTATCTCATTGTGGTTTTGATGTGTATTTCCCTAATAGCTAGTGATGTTGAGTATATTTTCATGTACCTTTTGGCCATTTATTTACCTTTTTTGGGGAAATGGTTATTCAAGTCTTTTGCCCATTTTTAAAATGTGTTATTTGTCTTCTTCAACAGTGGTAGGATTTCTTTATAGATTCTGGATTTTAAAACCTTACCTGGTACATGGGTTCCAGATATTTTCTCCTATTGTGTAAGTTGTTTTTTTGTTTTTGTTTTTTTTTAACTTCCATGATAAAGTCCATTGTTGCAGAAAAGTTTTAAATTTGGATGACGTCCCATTTCTCTATTTTTTTCTTTTATTACTTGTACTCTGGTGTAAAGTCTAGCAAACCATTGCCTGACACAAGGTCTTGAAGATGCTTCCCTACACTTATTACTGGGAATTGTATAGATCTAGTTCTTATTTTTAGGTTTATTTTGAGTTGATTTTTGTATATGGCATGAAGTCAGGGGTCCACCTTTATTCTTTTAAACATGGAGATCCAGTTTTCCCAGCACCATTTGTTGAAGAGACTATTCCATCCACATTCAGTGTATTTGGTACCTTTGTTGAAAATCAATTGGCCATAAATATGAGGGTTTATTTCTGAGCTCTCAATTTGATTCCATTGGTCTATATGTATGTCCTTCTGCCAATGCCATGCTCTTTTGATTACTATGGATTTGTAGCAAGTTTGAAAATCGGGAAGTGTGAGTTCTCCAACTTCGTTCTTCTTTTTCAAGTTGGCTTTTGCTATTTGGGCCCCTTAACTTCCATATAAATTTGATGATTGGCTTTTACCATTTCTGCAAAAAAGACTCTTGGAATTTGGATGGGGATTACATTGAGTCTGTAAATTGCTGTTCATAGAATTGACATCTTAAGAATATTTAGTCTTCCGATCCAACAACACTGAATGTCTTTCTGGTTTTTGGGTTTTCTTTGATTGCTTCTGGAAATATTTTGTAGCTTTCTGTGTTCAAGTCCTTTACATCCTTGGTTAAATATATTCCTAGAGATTTTATTCTTTTAGTTGTTATCATAAATTGAACATTTTTCTTGATTTCTTTTTCAGATTGTTCTTTTTACTAGTATATAGAAACACTACTTATTCTATGTGCAACTAAGGAAAGCTTTGCGTCTTTATTTCCAATTTGGATGCCTTTTATTTCTCTCGTCTAATTGCTCTAGCTAAAACTTCCAGTACATTGCTGAATAACAGTCGTGACAATGGGCATCCTTCTTTTGTTCCTGATCTTAGAGAGAAAACTGTCAGTCTTTCACTATTGAGTATGATGTTAGCTGTGGGTTTTTCATAGATTCCCTTTATCTTCAATTCCTAGTATTCTAAATATTTTTGTCAAGAAGGGTTTTGTCAAATGTCTTTTTAGTGTCAATTGGGATGATCATGTGTTTTTTTTTCTCATTTTGTTATTGCACTGTATTACATTTATTGATTTTCTTATGTTGAACCATCCTTGCATACTTGGGATGAATTCCACTTGATAATGATTTATAATTCTTTTAATGTGCTTTTGGATTCAGTTTGCTAGTATTTTTCTGAGGATTTTTGCATGAATATTCATAAGAGATATTAATATGTAGTGTTCTTTTCCTGTGGTATCTGTCTTTATCTGGCTTGGGTATGAAGGTGATATTGGCCTCATAAGTATGAGTTAGAGAGTGTTCCCTCCCCTTCCATTTTTTTCAGAAAAATTTAAGCAGCATTGGTGTTAATTTTTCTTGGATATTTGGAAAATACCCCTGTGAATCTATTTGGTCTTAGGCTTTTTTTGTTGAGAGGTTTTTGATTGCTGACTCAATCTTTTTACCAGTTATTGGTTTGTTGAGATCTGCTATTTCTTCTTGAGTCAGTGTATTTAGTTTGTGTTTCTAGGAATTTGTCCATTTATCTATGTTATCAAATTTGTTGACATACAGTTGTTTATAATATCCTATTATTGTCCTTTCTTTTCTATGGAGTCTGTAGTAATATCCCCCTTTTCATTTCTGATTTTAGTTATTGGTGTCATCTCTCTTTCTTTTCTTTGTCAATCTAGCTAAATGTTGATTTTATTGATCTTTTGAGAGAAACAACTTTTGGTTTTGTAGATGCTCTCTATTGTTTATGCTTTCCATCATATTTATCTCTGTTATAGTCTTTGTTATTTCTTTCCTTCTCATTTTGGGATTACTTTGTTCTTCTTTTTTTAGGTCCTCTAGTTTTTATGTAAGGTCTTTCATTTGAGTCCTATCTTCTTTTTTAATATAAGAATTCAGAGCTATAAATTTCTCTCTCAGTACTGCCTTTGCTGCATCCTATAAGTTTTGAAATGTTGTGTTTTCATTTTCATTCACTTCAAGATGCTTCTTAATTTACCTTGTGATTTCTTCTTTGACTCATAGGATGTTTAAGAGTATATTGTTTAATTTCCACATATTCTTGTGACTTTTCCATTTCTCTCTCTCATATTGATTTCTAGCTTCATTCCATTGTGGTCAGAGAAAATACATTTTATGAGTTCAATATTTTTAATTTATTGAGGCTTGTTTTGTGTCCTACCATATGGTCTATCCTGGAGAATGATTTATGTGCAATAGAAAAGAGTGTGTATTTTGCTACTATTGGGTGAAGTGTTCTATATGTGTCATTTAGGTCTGGTTAGTTTAGAGTATCATTCAAGTCTTCTGTCTCCTTATTGATCTTCTGTCAAGATCTTCTGTCCATTATTGAAAGTGTTGTACTTAAATTTCTTACTACTAATAAAGAGCTGTATATTTCTTCCCTCAAATGTGTCAGTCTTTGCTTCATATATTTTGGGGCTCTGCTGTTAGGTGGATGTATATTTATAATTGTTATGTCTTCTTTTTAATTGACCCTCTCTGTCCCCTGTAGAAGTTTTTGACTTAAAGTCTATTTTATCTGATATTTTATCTGATAGCTACCCCAGGTCTCTTTTGGTTACTACTTACATCATATATATTCTTCCATCCTTTTACTTTCAACCTATTTATGCCTTTGAATTTAAGGTGATTCTGTTGTAATAAACAGAGTTGGGTCATGCTTTTTAATCCATTCTGTCAACTTCTGCCATTTCACTGGGGAGTTTAATCCATTTACATTTAAAGTAACTAAAGATAATTCAGGACTTTCTTTGCCATTTTGCTATTTTGTGTTTGTAAGTCTTGTTCCTTTTCTGATCCTCAATTCCTCCATTAATGCCCACTTCCATATTTATTTGGCTTTTTGTATTGTACCATTTTGAGATCCTTCTCATTTCTTCCAGAATTTATTTTTCATTTATTTTCTTTATGGTCACTATGGGGTTAAAGTTTATATAACAATTATATTTGCTTTGATACCAAATTATCTTCAATAACATACACATACACTGTCTCTATACCTCTCTGTTCCCAACCATATTTTTCCACTTGTTACATATTATATCTTTGTACATTTTATGTCCAGAACCATCAATTTGTCACATTTTTTATGCTTTTACATTTTAGTAATGAAATGTATGAAGCAAGAAGTGGAGCTACATACCAAAAAATACAATAAAATAGAACCGACATTTATAGATACCATATGGTTACCTTACCAGAGATCTTTATTTCTTTATGCTCCTTTGATCCACTGTCTATTGTCCTTTACTTTCAATCTGAAGAACTTCCTTTAGCATTCCTTGTGGGGCAGGCCTGGTGATGATAAATTCCTTTAGCTTTTGTTTATGTAAGAATATCTTACTCTCTCGCTTTTGAAAGAAATGTTGCCTGATATAAAATTCTTGATTCACAATTGTGTTCTTTCAGCACATTAAATATTTCATACCAATGCCTTCTTGCCTCCATGGTTTCTGATAAGAAATTTTCACTTAATCTTATTGGTATTCCCTTGTACAAAACTCATTTCTTTTCTCTTGCAGCTTTCAGAATTCTCTCCTTGTCCTTGGCATTGGGCAATTTTATTATTAGGTGTCTGTGCATGGTTTTCTTTGAATTTATCCTGTTTGGGATTTCATTTCAGTTATTATGGTCTTCAACTCCAGAATTTCTCTGGAGAGAGTCCCATATTGTTCCCATATTGTTCATATTATTCATTCATTGTTTTTCTCATATCCTTTAGTTCTTTCTCTGTGTTTTCATTTATCTCCTTGAGCATATTGAGAGCCATTATTTTAAAGTCTCTGTTTGATATGTCCAAAGTCTGATCCTGTTCATTGTTGTACTCTGGAATTTTATCTTGTTCCTTTGGATGGCCATTATTTCCTGTTTCTTTTTTGGTCTTGTCATCTTTTATTTCTCACTGTACATTTTAATATTTTAAAGTGTTGACTCTGGGATATAGTCCCTGGGCTGCCCCTTAAGTTTGTATCCATTTAGTGATATTACAGAGATTTTTTTTTTGTATGCCAGGAGCCAATCAAAACAAAAAGCCAAGGCAAAAAGCATCTTTTGCTCTCCTTGAAAATTGGCTCTGCTTTGGTTTGTGGTGTCCTTCAGAGCTTAGCTCTCCTTTCAAGTAGATCAGCCTGAGTCCAATGGGAAATGCAGGGTCTTCTCTATCTTATCTGAGCCCCAGTGAAGCTGGGTACAGCCCTTTAATTCTTTTCTGTAGTTTTTAGGAAGGTTACTGTCTTAAATATCCCTCTGCCACTTTTGTCTCAGGGAGCCTGGAACAATGGCAACCCTCAGAGCTGGTCCACAGCAATCTGGAGTAGCTAATCAAAGGTAGATATTTGGAATCATACCACACATCCCAGGAATTTGGAGGATTAGTTCTTTATGTCCCACCTTAGCATCGGCAAGCTGAGCCAGGAGCAGGGGCACCAATCCCCACTGCTGCTGGTCAAGATGCTTGGAGAAAGCTGCTGCAGGAAGGGTGAAACTCACTGATCTTTATTGAAAATTACCAGCCTCTTCCTCCCACTCCTCCCTGAATGCTTCCCAGTGTTCTCCTAGACTCCAGATTTTCAAAATGGTTCATTCAGATAGTTCTGCCAGTTCAATAGTTGTCTTGGTGGAGGGACTAATTCCTAGATCTTCCTACTCCACCATCTGCCCACAATCCTCCTACCCTCTGCTTTTGTATCTTACTGTGATGCACAAGGTTTGAGATGAAATATTTGATGCTTTTATAGACTGGCAGCTTATGAATCACTGTTGAGGATTGTTTGTCATGAGGAACTTGTTTTATTCCATCCAGGTTAAATTTAAGTTTGTCATTCTAGGCTATAGTCATTGAAGCTTCTTTCTAGAGATAATTTATCCATGTATCATAAGGCAAATGAACAAAAACCTCCCTCTTTAACATAAGCAAAGACATTACATAGCATAATTTTGTGACCATGAGATAACAGTCATGATATCCAAAACAAAGCAAGTTATAGAAACAAGGTAGTATGGACAATTCCAGTGGACCTGGAAGGCTTATGAGCATGACCTTGGAATTCTTCTTCAAAACTTTCTAAGGTTTCTTATTCATTACAGTCCCTCAAAACTTTGAATACTATAGTCACAATCTTTGTTTCATGATGGTCCCTGTGTGGTCAATTAATTTACCCAGAATCACCATTTTTAAAACGAAGTGAGAACTTATTAGTTTGATAACACAAGCACTCTTCATGTCTTGTTGCCAAACAGATACTCTTATAAATTACTGACAAATTATAGAAAATGGCAATTCTTGCACTGCTGCCACTGACAGATAAATCATGCCATGTTATTCAGGCTTTTATTGTCTCTCTAACATCATCAGATTGATTTTAGAGTAGCAGGGGTATAAAACAAATACACAAGATACCTTTTCAATAAAGGAGAGGAAAACCAACCTTTTTTGTGTTCGAGAATTCTAGTGTCAAAACGGAATACTATTTCTGAGTGCCTTCTTGTTTCATCACAAAAATTATATATCTGATTCCTACTTAACTTTAAAAATGCAGAGTCAGTTTATTATAGAAGTAAAATAACAAGAATGGGAGGAAGCAAAAACCAGAGTTTTAGTTCCACCTCTATCACTATCAAGCTGTATGACCTTAAAGAAGTCACTTAGATTTTCTGCACCTTAGCTTCCACCTCTGTAAAATCAGAGGGTTAGAAAGATCAACTTCAAGATCCATTTTGGCTTCTGTATTCTATAATTTAATATGATAAATTCACATAATACCATATGTGCCATATTTACAATTGTATGCCGTATTTATATGAACTGACAGCATTACGTGAATACAGAACCAATAAAATCTTATAGATTAAAAAAAAGAGTGTGACTACTGAAGCAAGCTAATAATACAAGAGCTAATATTTATGTATTGTTAGTTCATTTGTCAAATCTTTATCGAACACTTACATGCCAGATTGGTGTTAGACACAGAGGACACAGTGGTGAAAAGGAAATATTCCCTTTCTCTTCGCACAGAATAGTGAAGGACATAGATCTGTAATATAGAAAAGTCTTGATTAACTAGAAGGCTTAGGGAAGGGGGTGTTAATTGAGGCTTTTTAAAAATTAGGTAACAGTTATCTTTTATTTCAATCTTTGTGATTGAAATATTTTATAAAACTAAATTTTTTAGTACCTTAATAAGATCCATTTAGTGAACTTAATTGAGTTTTACTTTAGTTATTGGAATATTTTTTCCATCTCAAGTTCATCATTCTAAAATCAATTCTTATTGCACAGGAAAAGTAGGAGATTGGAATGAATCTCTGTTGACACCAGATCACCTTTTAGGATATGAGTTTGGTTTCTTTTCAGCAAATCCAAGTTTTCTGCTTGCTTAGTCACCATGTTTCTTTTCCTTATAATAGTTGAGTATAAAACATGAAATAAAATGTTTTGTTAGTTGGGTTTCAGTTAATTAATGTTTTACTGTACATAAAACCCTAATTAGTAGCATAGGGATGTGGATGCTCTTTTAGGAAGTAGTTTGCTCAGTTTCAGGTGCCACGTTTGGTTAGCAATATGCCCTGGCTACAAGAGGGTATCTAGAAGTGATCAACCAGAAAGGGGAGGGTAAAGCATGTAATATGCAAAGTGGTTAAAGGTAGTTACCATGTTTAGGGTGAAGAAAAAATATCAACAGGAGTTGTAGCCATCTTCCAGTATTTGAAAACTCTTTTTTGGAAGAGTGAGTAGAATCCCTAGTTCATAAGGGAAATGGAGGGTCATCTAGTCCAATCTCTCCACCTATATGTATAGTCATAGAATATTTGCATTCCTTCTACAGCGTCTGTGCCAGTTTAAATATATTGTGTCCCCCAAAAGCCATTATCTTTGATGTAATCTTGTGTGGGCAGACATTATCAGTGTTCATTAGATTAATTCTTTGAGTGCTTCTTTGGAATGCACCCCACCCAGCTGTGGGTGATGACTCTGATTGGATAATTTCCATGGAGGTGTTGCTCCACCCATTCAGGGTGGGTCTAAGTTGATCAGTGGAGCCATATAAATGAGCTGACTCAAAGAGAAGGAACTCAGTGCAGCTGTGAGTGACGTTTTGAAGAGGAGCAAGCTTGCTAGAGAGGAACGTCCTGGGAGAAAGCCATTTTGAAACCAGAACTTTGGAGCAGACGCCAGCCACGTGCCTTCCCAGCTAATAGAGGTTTTCCGGACGCCATTGGCCATCCTCCAGTGAAGGTTCCCGATTGGTGATGTGTTACCTTGGACACTTTATGGCCTTAAGACTGTAACTGTGTAGCCATATAAACCCCCTTTTTATAAAAGCCAATCCATCTCTGGTGTTTTGCATTCCGCAGCATTAGCAAACTGCAACAGCATCTCATTAGGTGATATCTGAAGAACTTATGGAACAACCCATCCCATCTATAACTTCCTCTGTTAGCTCCTCTTCATACTGAGCTCAAATCTGTCAATCCATTGGTTCGACCAATACAGAATACATCTAATTCACTTCCACACCACAGCTCTTCAGATGTTTGAAAACAATTAATCATGTCCTTCTTGGATTTTATTTTCTCTCCCCTGTATCTTAAAAAGTAGGCTTGTTCTCCAGAAGGTGGCACCAAGATCACTCCCCTGCTTAAACATGGCTGTTGACACTGTTGCAGACAAACTAATGTACATGTTTCTTATCATGCTATTTAAGGCTCTGCTTTCCTTTGCCTAATAATTCTCGTTATTTTTCCTATGCAGGCTATACTTCAGCCTCCCTAGACATTTCTCTGTTTCATTGACAAGTCATTTATTTTTCTCCATTCATGCCTTTTCTGATGCTTTTCCTTCTTCTGGAATGCACTTCTTTCCCTTCTTAGACCAGTAAACTCTCAGTAATTCTTCAAATGTCCTCTCCTTTTGTCAACTCTTATTAGACTCCTCTTGATCCCACCTCTTCCCCTCAGAAAATTAATCCCTAATGTGTTCTCATATGCTTAGCTCATTCTCTACTAAATCATTTATGACATTTTCTCATGTTTAGTTTTTACCTATGTTCACAGCTAGAATATGTATTCTTGAGGTTAGATACCATGTCTCATTCATATTTCTTTCTTCTGGGTTTAACATATTAGAAAACATGATGTATGTGTGACTTAAAATAGTATTTCATTTCATTGGTCATGAATTTCATTCATCAATTTATGGGGATTTTACCTTTTTGAAGTGGGATGACCTTTTTGAAGTGGGATGACCTTTATAATAAATAAAATAAAACATTTTATTTCATGTTTTATACTCAACTTTTATAAGGAAAAGAAACATCGTGACTAAGCAAGCAGAAAGTCTAATCCATAACTTCATTTGTTTAGACTTCCATCAAAACATTTCTTCTCAGACTTTTGTTTCTGGGTTAAAGAAACTTAATCGTTTTTGTCTGTTTTCCTATTGCTTTAATTAATTTTTTCTCTGTATCTTTTCCAGATATGTCATAGAGTGAAATTCTGAGCAAGTCTAATTGGGGGGCACCTTGGTAACTGCTAGCATCATTTATCCTAGGTTAAAATCCTAAACATTGCCACACCACGATCACTACTTCCTTTCATTCTGGCTTGCTTCACCACAACTCTCACTGAATCACATAACAGTTGTGATTGTTTGCAAGTCAATAGATCAATATTACTGTGTCTTTCTTTACTCAACAATGTAAACAGAGAGTGTTTTACTTAAAATGCTGTACATTTCAGAATATGGTACTGGAATGTTAGTTCTTATTCCTCCCTTGAACATTTTGCTTTTCAAAGCATTGCAGGTCAATTCTGAATCAACTTTCCTTGGAAGTTATAGACAGTTAAGGATGTTTCAAAGCCAATTTGTATTCCTTCAACAAATAGGAAGGAGAAGGATGAGAAGAAAAACTATGAAGGATCAGAGCCTGAAGCAGTTTCTCTAGGGAAAAAAAATGAAAACAAAGAATCCCCTTCTGAAACCCAACCTAAACAAAATAAAAAGTCAACCTCCTCGAGAAGCCATTTCAAACTTTAGCAGCATTAAGAAAGCTACAGCCTACTACATAATTCAAACATGACAGAAGTTTGCCTGCCATAACAATAGTCTTTGTATGAGCAGTCTTTTTGATGACCGAATTTGAGTTACTTAAAGCCCAAACACGTGAGACCATAGGTCAACTAGAACCCAAGAAATGATGAATAGAGATGAATGCTTTTTTAAAATAGAGAGGAGAAACAGGAAAAACTTTCATTAAATAAACTATGTATTTCCAAATCCCTGTTAACAAAGAGCATTTCAATTTTATTTTTCTCCTGGAGTTTCTGACAAACTTTCCCTTAGCCAATATGTTTAACTGAAATCTAAATGAGCACCAATGATTATTTTGGGAATAAATAAAATGCTTGGGAAACACTGGATTTTTTATGAGACTGGATTTTCCCCCAGGCCACTTGACTTGGCTTCTAAGGAAAATTAACCCCTTCTTTGAGATGTTGAGGCAGGAATGGA
Organism: Choloepus didactylus; assembly: GCF_015220235.1. Taxonomy (NCBI): domain Eukaryota; kingdom Metazoa; phylum Chordata; class Mammalia; order Pilosa; family Megalonychidae; genus Choloepus; species Choloepus didactylus. The sequence goes on along the minus strand of NC_051334.1, from coordinate 152,115,842 downwards.
CATTATTTGCCATGCATCTCCCCAAACCAATGTTCTGTTTTGTGAACTGAACATATCTGTTTCTGAGAAAATTGTAATTGAAAATCATTGAAAATGAAGCATTTTTACCTTAAATCCTACATCTATAAAGAATATATGTTTGGGCTTTTTCTTTTTCCTTATGAGAGATATTTCCTCCTTTAAATAAATGACATATTTAGGTTCAAATATGATACTTGAATAAAAAAACTTAAAGGAGCCATTCTAATCTGGAGAAACTCTGCTTGCTGCAGCTCACTGCAGGGGTCCCCAGATGAAAACCTCTTTTGTGGTCTTGTTGGGCCCTTGCCATTCTCTCCCAAGCATTGAATTTCAGCCGTAAGTTCCTGTTTTTGCTTGATCTGGAACTTGCTATGCTATTAGGTAACTCTTAAAAAAGGATTGTATGAGAGTCCACTAAATTGAACTAATGTTTTTTTTTTTTTTAAATGAACATAAATTGAAACAAACCAACCAATAAGGCAACTTGAGAAGTGACTAAGACTGGAAAGAAAATAATGTTTGCTTGAATCAATGAATTTAAAGTTCTCACCATTCTCTGAACTGAATATGTACGATGGCAATGTTTCATTCAGCTTAATCCACTAAGGCAAATCATGGCTTATTTTCATGCTTTGAAAAATCATAAAATATTCTTTTAAAAAATCACATAATAGCTATAGAATTAGAGTATGTTTTCAAGCTGAAAGTAACTTCAGAGATCATTTGATCTATCTATTTTAAAAAAATTTTAAAATACTTTTATTAAAGAAGTTGTTGGTTTATAAAATAATCATGCATGAAATACAGGACTCCCATACACCCCACCACCAACACATTGCATTGGTGTGGAGAGTTTCTTACAATTGATGACAGCACTTTTTAAAAACTGTACTTTTTTTTTCTTTTTTTCTTTGTACTCTTTTTAACAGTAGTTACCTTTATTACAATTGATGTTAAGAGTATTAAAATCATACTATTATCTGTATTCCATAATATACATTAAGTGCATTTTTTCCAATATACCACCCTATTATTAACACTCTGTATTAGTATTGTGCTTTTGTTATAGTTCATGAAAGAACATTCTTATATTTTTATTATTAATTATAGTCCATTGTCTACAATAGGGTATACTTTGTTGTACAGTCCTTTGTTTTACCTTTTAATTTTTATTCTAGTAATATATATATATGTATATATCCTAAAGTTTCCCCTTTTAACCACATTCAGTATTGATTTCACTAACAATAATGTGTTACCATCACCACTATCCATTTCTAAACCTTTACCATCAACCTAAATAGAAATTCTGTACTAGTTAATCATCAGCTCTCTATTTTCTAACCCAAATCTATTTCCTGGTAACCTATATTCTAGATTCTAACTTTAAGAGTTTGCTTATTGTAATTAGTTCATTATAGTGAGACCATACAATATTTGTCCTTTTGTTTCTGGCTTATTTCACTCAACATAGTGTCCTCAAGGTTCATCCATATTGTTGCATGCATTGGGACTTCATTATTTTTTACAGCTGATTAAAATTCCATTGTGTGTGTGTGTGTGTGTGTGTATGTCCCATTTTGTTTATCCATTCATCATTTCATGGGCACTTGGACTTGGGTGGCTTCCATGTTTGGCAATTGTGAATAATGCTGCAATGAACATCATTGTGCAAATATCTGTTCAAGTCTCTATTTTCAATTGTTCCGGGTATATACCTAGTAGCAGGATTGCTGGATCATATGGTAGTTCTATACTTAGCTTCCCGAGAAACTGCCAAACTGTCTTCCACAGCAGCTGCACCATTTTACATTCCCACCAGCAATGTATTAGTGTTCCTATTTCTCCACATCCTCTCCAATACTTGTAGCTTTCTGCTTTTATAACAGTGGCCATTCTAATAGGTGAGAAATGAAAATGATATATTGTGGTTTTGATTTTCATTTCACTGATAGCTAGTGATATTGAGCATCTTTCCATGTGCTTTATAAGCCAGTTGTATTTCCCCTTTGGAGGAATATCTATTCAAGTATTTTGCCCATTTTAATTTTATTTATTTATTTATTTTTACATTTTTACTGTGAAATATAACATATATACAGAAAAGCGATAACTTTCAAAGCACAATTTAACAAGTATTTGGAGAGAAAATTTCAAAGAATGTTATTGGTTACAGTTCCACAATTTTAGTTATTTCCTTATTGTGAAATATATATGCAGAGAGCTGATAACTTTCAAAGTACAATTTAACAAGTAGTTATAGAGCAAATTTCAAAGAATATTATGGATTACAGTTCCAACATTCCAATTATTTACTTCTGGCTATTCTAGTACCCTAGCATCTAAAAAAAATTTATATAAAGATTCAGTATTCATAATCCTTTGTTAAATCCTGTCTTGTCATTTGCTTCCCCTTCCTCATGTTTAATCCCTTTCTCAATCTTCAGGGATGTCTAGACAGTGACCACCCTAACTTGTTCATATTGAAAAGGGGTATCGATCTTAGGGGGAAGGGGGCTACATCTGATTGATGTTCTTGAAGAGGCTGTTGCCTCTGGGGTTTGGGACTTATCTGGCATAGAAACATTCTGGAGGATTTAAGTTTCTGAAAAATAAATGAAGTAAGTGAAACTTTTATAGAATATCAGATAGGGAACTATGTATTTTGGGAGTACTATTGATTATGGCTTGTTTTGCCCATTTTTAAATTGGGTTCACTGTCTTTTTATTGTTGAGTTGTCAGATTTCTATATATTTTCTGGATATTAAACCCTTATCAGATATGTGGTTTCCAAATATTTTCTCTCATTGAGTAGGTTGTCTTTTAACTTTTGTGGCAAAATCCTTTGATTCACAAAAGCTTTTTTTTTTTAATTTTATGGAGGTCCCATTCATCTATTTTTTCTTTCATTGCTTGTACTTTGGTTGTAAAGTAAAAATAAATGAAAAAAAAATATATGGCCTACCAGAAATTTTGGAGATGCTTCCCTATTTTTTTTTTAGTTTTATAGACCTCATTCTTATATTTAGTCCCTCCCTCTCATTTCTGATTTTATTTATTTACTTCTTTTCTCTTTTTTTCTTTGTCAGTCTAGCTATGGGTTTGTCAATTTTATTGATCTCATATAACCACCTTTTGGTTTTGTTGAATCTCTCTATTTTTTTTCTTTAGCATACTCAATTTTATTTATTTCTGCTCTAATCTTTGTTATTTCTTTTCATCTGCTTGTTCTGGGATTATTTTGCTGTTCTTTTTCTAGTTCCTCCAGGTGTGAAGTTAGGTCTTTGATTTTAGCTTTTTCTTCTTTTTTAATATTGAGTATTTAGGGCTATAAATTTCTCTTTCAGAACTGCCTTCACTGCATCCCATAAGTTTTGGTCTGTTGTATTCTCATCTTCATTTGTCTCAAGATATTTTCTGATTACTCTTGCAATTTCTTCTTTGACCCACTGATTGTCGAAGAATGTGTTATTTAACTTACATATATTTGTGATTTTTCCAGTTCTCTGCCTGTTATTGATTTTGAGCTTCTTTCCATTATGATCAAAGAAAATGCTTTGTATAATTTCAATCTTTTAAAATTTATTGAGACTTGTTTTGTGGCCAAACATGTGGTCTATCCTGGAGAATGAGGCACATGCACTTGAGAAGCATATATATTTCATGGTGTTTTGGGTGCAGTGTTCTTCATATATCTGTTAGGTCCAGTTCATTTATCATATTATTCAAATTTCCTGTTTCCCTTTTGATCCTCTAATTGTTCTACATATTGATGAGAGTACTATACTGAAGTCTCCAAATATTATTGTAGAGATATATATTTCTTCCTCTTGTTTTACCATCGATTGCCTCATGCATTTGGGGCCCCCTGGTTAGGTGTACAAATATTTATGATTGTTATTTCCTCTTGGTGGATTGTCATTTTATTAATATATACTGTCCTTTTTTCCTCTTATAACAGGTTTGCACTTAAAGTCTATATTGTGTGATATTATTACAGCTACCACAGCTCTTTCTTGGTTACTATTTGCATGGAATATCTTTTTACAACCTATCACTTTAAACTCATTTTTGTCTTTAGGTCTTAGGTGATTCGCATCTAAGAAACATATAGTGGTATCATGGTTTTCTATCCATTCTCCAATCAGCATCTTTCGATTGGGTGTTTAATCTGTTAAAATTCAGTGTTAATAATGTAAAGGCAGTATTTACTTCAGCCTTTTTATCCTTTGATTTTTATATGTCATATCTTTGTTTTGTCTCTCTCTTTTACACTTTTAGTTACCCTTACTGACTATCTTCATTTCTTCATACTACTCCATGCTATTCCAGGCTACTTTCTTTTCCTTTCACCCTGCAGAACTCCCTTTTGTATTTCTTATATGGTGGGTCTCTTGTTTATGAGCTCTCTCAGTTTCTCTATATCTGTGAATATTTTAAACTCTCCTTCATTGTTGAAGAACAAATTTGCCAGATAAAGAATTTGGGACTGACAGTTTTTTGCTTTCAGTATGTTAAATATATCATACCACTGCCTTCTCACCTCCATGGTTTCTGATGAAAAATAAGCACTATTTAGTACAGATCCCTTGTATTTGATGAATCACTGTTCTCTTGCTACTTTCAGAATTCTCTCTTTATATTTAGCAATTGACATTCTGATTAGTATGTGTTTTGTGTAGGTGTATCAGAATTTATTCTGTTTGCACTTCTTGGACATGCATACTTATGTCTTTCATAAAAGTAGGGAAATTTTTTGCCATTATTTCCTCAAATATTCTTTCTGCCTCTTTTCACTTTTTTTCTCCTTCTGGGAAAGCCATGAAATGTACCTTTATGCAATTCATGCTGTCACGCAAATACCTGAGACTCTGCTCATTTTTTTCTTTTCTTTTCTCTATCTGTTCTTCTGTCTTCTGGCTCACTGGTTCTTTCTTCTGCCTGTTCAAATCTGCCATTGTATACCTCCAGGGTATTTTAATCTCTTCTATTTTGGCTTTTATCCCCATAATTTCTGTTATTTTTCTATTTATACTTTCAAATTCTTCTTTATGCTCACACAGTATTTTCCTAATATCCTTTATTTCTTTAGCCATATTTTCCTTCTTCTCCTTGAATTAATTTAGGAAACTTGTTTGATCTTCTTTGATAAGTTGTTCCAAATTCTGTATCTCCTCTGAAGTTTTTTTTTCCTTTTCAAAATGCAATTTTATTGAGATATAATCACATAACATACAATCATTCAAAGTGTACAATCAGTTGTTCACAGTATTGTCATATAATTGTGCTTTCACAACCAAAATCAAACTTTGAGCATTTTTATTACTTCCAAAAATAAAATGAAAATTAAAATAAAAAAGAATATCTAAAACATCCCATTCCCCTCCACCCTCTGTTGTTCATTTACCTTTTTTTTCTTCATTTTTATTGAGATTGTTCAGATACCGTACAATTATCCAAAGATCCAAAGTGTACAATCACTTGCCCCTGGGTACCCTCATACAGCTGTGCATCCATCACACTTAATTTTTGCTCAATTTTTAGAAACTTTTCATTACTCCAGACAAGAAATAAAGTGAAAGATGGAAAAAAAAGAAAAAAGAAAAGAAAAGGAAACTTGGATCCTCCCATATCCCTAACCAACCCCCCTCAATTGTTGACTCGTAGTATTGATATAGTACATTTGTTACTGTTTATGAAAGAATGTTTAAATACTACTAACTGTAGTATACACTTTGCAATAGGTATATAGTTCTTCCCTATATGCCCCTCTATTATTAACTTCTAATTGTATTGTCATACATTTGTTCTGGTTCATGGAAGTGATTTCTAGTATTTGTACAGTTGATCATGGACATGGCCCACCATAGGATTCAGTTTTATACATTCCCATCTTTTGACCTCCAACTTTCCTTCTGGTGACATATATGACTCTGAGCTTCCCTTTTCCACCTCATTCACACACCATTTGGCGCTGTCAGTTATTCTCACATCTTGCTACCAACACCCCTGTTCATTTCCAAACATTTAAGTTCATCCTAATTGAACATTCTGCTCATACTAAGCAACCACTCCCCATTCTTAAGCCTCGTCCTATATCTTGGTACCTTATATTTTGTGTCTGTGAGTTTACATATTATAATTAGTTCCTATCAGTGAGACCCTGCAATAATTGTCCTAATGTGTCTGGCTTATTTCACTCAGTATATTTCCCTTGAGGTTTTGTCATCAACACATTTTTTTTTAATATGGTTTTGTTCACTCACCATACATTCCATCCCAAGTAAATAATCGATGGTTTTCTGCATGGTCATACATTTATGTGTTCACCACCTTCACCACTATCTATCTAAGGGCACCTACATTTCTTCCACAAGGCAGGAGGGAGAGTCAAAGAAGGTAGAGAGGCAAAAGAAAGAGGAAAAAAAAATGACAGCTAGGAAGCAGCAAAAGGAAAAATAACCTTAAATCAAAGTAGAATAAAGAATCAGACAATACCACCAATGTCAAGTATCTAACATGCCTCCCCTATCCCCCCCTCTTATCTGCATTCACCTTGGTATATCACCTTTGTTACATTAAAGGAAGCATAATACAATGATTCTATTAGTTACAGTCTCTAGTTTATGCTGATTGCATCCCTCCCCCAATGCCTCCCCATTTTTAACACCTTGCAAGGTTGACATTTGCTTGTTCTCCCTCGTAAAAGAACATATTTGTACATTTTATCACAATTGTTGAATACTCTAGATTTCACCAAGTTACACAGTCCCAGTCATTATCTTTCCTCCATTCTTGTGGTGTCTCACATGCTCCCCACCTTCCTCTCTCAACCGTATTCATAGTTACCTTTGTTCAGTGTACTTACATTGTTGTGCCACCATCTCCCAAAATTGTGTTCCAAACCACACACTCCTGTCTTCTATCACCCTGTAGTGCTCTCTTTAGTATTTCCTGTAGGACAGGTGTCTTGTTCACAAAGTCTCTCATTGTCTGTTTGTCAGAAAATATTTTGATCTCTCCCTCATGTTTGAAGGACAGCTTTGCTGGATACAGTATTCTTGGTTGGCGGTTTTTCTCTTTCAGTATCTTAAATGTATCACACCACTTCCTTCTTGCCTCCATGGTTTCTGCTCAGAGATCCGCACATAGTCTTATTAAGTTTCCTTTGTATGTAATGGATCGCTTTTCTCTTGCTGCTTTCAGGATTCTCTCTTTTTCTTTGACATTTGATAATCTGATTATTAAGTGTCTTGGCATAGGCCTATTTATATCTCTTCTGTTTGGAGTACGTTGCGCTTGTTGGATCTGTAATTTTATGTCTTTCATAAGAGATGGGAAATTTTCATTAATTATTTCCTCTATTATTGCTTCTGCCCCCTTTCCCGTCTCTTCTCCTTCTGGGACACCAATGATACGTACATTATTGTACTTTGTTTCATCCTTGAGTTCCCGGAGACGTTGCTCATATTTTTTCATTCTTTTCTCCATCTGCTCCTTTGCATGTAGGCTTTCAGGTGTTTTGTTCTCCAGTTCCTGAGTGTTTTCTTCTGCCTCTTGAGATCTGCTGTTGTATGTTTCGTTGTGTCTTTCATCTCTTGTGTTGTGCCTTTCATTTCCATAGATTCTACTAGTTGTTTTTTTGAACTTTTGATTTCTGCCGTATACATGCCCAGTGCTTCCTTTACAGCCTCTATCTCTTTTGCAATATCTTCTCTAAACTTTTTGAATTGATTTAGCATTAGTTGTTTAAATTCCTGTATCTCAGTTGAAGTGTACGTTTGTTCCTTTGACTGGGCCATAACTTTGTTTTTCTTAGTGTAGGTTGTAATTTTCTGTTGTCTAGGCATGGTTTCCTTGGTTACCCAAATCAGGTTTTCCCAGACCAGAACAGGCTCAGGTCCCAGAGGGAAGAAATATTCAGTATCTTGTTTCCCTGAGGGTGTGTCTTAGAAAATTGCTCCACCCTTTGATGCCTCAGGTCACTGTGCTTTTCTGCCCAGCAGGTGATGCCTGTTAGCCTATAATTCTTGACTGGTGTGAGGAGGTATGGCCATGTTCCCCCAGGCTCTGGGGTCTGGTTCTGAATGGAAAGGGCCCCATCCCTTTCCTCCTAGAGAAGACAGACCCCTCAGGTGGAGGTCATTAGCATTTCAATGGTTTTGCTCTCTGCTTGTGCTGTCTCCACAGTTCCCGGAGTCACAGCCCTGGAAACTGAAAATGACTGGGGCTTTCTCCACTGAGCCAGAAAAGAAACAGATAGTCCCCTTCAGACCCAGTCCAAGGTGACCCTCCGGCTCTCCCAGGTCAGTCGTCACCCAAAGCCTCTGTCTGTTTTTTGGGGATGCGTACCTGTAGTGAGCAGTTCACACTCGCTACTTAAAACCCCAGTTGGAGCTCAGCTGAGCTATATTCGCTTGCTGGGAGAGAGCTTCTCTCTTGCACCATGAGGCTTTGCAGCTCGGGCTATGGGGAAGGGGGTCTCATGACTTGGTTCCGCAGGTTTTACTTACAGATTTTATGCTGTGTTCTCGGGCATTCCTCCCAATTCAGGTTGGTGTATGATGAGTGGATGGTCTTGTTTGTCCCCCCGCAGTTATTCTGGATTATTTACTAGTTGTTTCTGGTTTTTTGTAGTTGTTCCAGGGGGTCTACTTAGCTTCCACTCCTCTCTATGCCACCATCTTGCCCGAGTCTCCTCCTCTGAAGTTTTTATTTGTTCCTTTGGGCCACGTCTTCTTGTTTCTTAGTGTGAATTGTAATTTTTGGCTGATGTTCAGGCATCTGATTATCTTATTGAGTTTATTCTGAAGGTTAGCGTCTCTCTCTTGCCTAGGGTTTTATTTGTGATTGGCTTTGTGTTAAGGCTCTTCTTTGATGCTTAGCTCACTGTGTTGAAGACCTTTAGAATAGCCCACATATAACTGATCAGATTTTTTCAGCTCTTCCTCATCTGATTCTTACCCTGGGTATGTAGTACAGTTTTTGTGTTTGTACTTTTTGGGCAATTGTTTCACTTCTAGGAGAAATCTTCCTTTCCTCTGTTCCTTCTCTGGGAAACTTTACATGCTCTATTGGTTTTTGTGCAGAATTGTCTCCCCAGTTCCTATAATGTGCTTAAATTATCTCTCACACAGTGCACTGTTTTCATTGCCCTTTTAAGTTGTAGGAACCTCCTTTCTTATTGCAGTTCAATTTAACATCTCTTTTTTTTCTCACTGAGACTTTTCTGTCTCTGGTTTCTTCCTAGTTAGGATATCCCACCCCAGAGAGCCAGATGGGGTCAACCCAGAAAGATTGGGGTTCCGGAAAAGTCCATTTTGCATTTAGGTGGTCCAGCCAACAGAAACAGGATTGAATGAGTGCACCAATTTCCAGCTATGGCATCCTTTCTCCCCCCTCTTGGGGCCATTATGCATGTGCACTCCCAAGTGGCTTGTGTTTGCTCTGGATCTCTGCAGACTTGGGGCCCAGTGCCTGGATACGTGTGGGCTTCTGACACCCTCCTGTGAGTGGCTCTAAAGTCTGTTACCATGGTGGGAGGAAGAGGTCCTAGTCTGTCTGTCTCTGAGGGAGTTCCAAGCTGTGCAGGACTGAGTGAGGGGAGGGAGTGGGACTGGTACTCCAGGATGATAATTTCCTACCTGGTATTTTTCCTTTTCTTCAGCAGTTGTGGAGTCCTTCTCCTGTCTGTTCCATCCTCCAGAGTTGTATGCAAGTGGGATTTGTCCTTTTATTCACTGACTCTCTAAGGAAGTTTTTTTCAAGGGATTTCTTATGTCACCATGTTTATGACATCACTCCAGGGATTGGTTTTCTGAAAACCAACAAGCCACATCTTTGAGACTAAGGATTACATGAAGATGTTCCACTTCATTCAACTTTTTATTTTAGAAATTAAACAGCACTCATTTTTATGCAATTATATTGAGATATATTCACATACTATATAGTCAGCCAAAGTGTACAATCAGTTGTTCACAGTATCATTATATAGTTGTGCATTCATCACCACAATTTTTGAACATTTTTGTTACTCAAAAAGATAAAAATAAAAATAAAAGTAAAAATGAATACCCAAAACATCCCATACTCCCCCCATTATTCATTTACTTTTTGTCCCCATTTTTTTATTCATCTGTCCATACACTGGTTAAACAGAGTGTGAGCCACAAGGTTTTCACAATCACATGGTCACACCATATTAAACCATATAGTTATGCAATCATCTTCAAGAATCAAGGATATTGGATTGCAGTTCAATGGTTTTCAGGTATTTCCTTCTAGCTGTTCTAATACACTAAAAAATAAAGGGATATCTATATAATGCATTAGAATAACCTCCAGAATGACCTCTCAACTCTAAATCTGAAATCTCTCAGCCACTGAAACTTTATTTTGTTTCATTTCTTTTCCACCTTTTGGTCAAGAATGTTTTCTCAATTCTACAATGTCTGGTCCAGGCTCAGCCCCAGAAGTCATGTCCCACATTGTCAGGGAGATTTACACCCCTGGGAGTCATATCCTACATAGGGGGGAGGGCAGAAAGTCCACCTACCAGATTGGCTTAGAGAGAGTGGTCACATGTGAGCAACAGAAGAGGTTCTCTGGTGTTGACTCTTAGGCACAATTATAAATAGGCTTAGCCTCTTCTTTGCAGTAACAAGCTTCATAAAGGCAAGTCCCAAGATTGAGGGCTTGGCTTATTAAATTGGTAGTCCCCAGTGCTTGCAAGAATATTAGGAATTCCCCTGATGAGGGAGTTTAATATATCCATATTTCCCCCCAGTCCCTCAATGGGGCTTTGCAAATACTTTTTGTTCTCTGCCCAAATTACTCTTGGTCCATTAAGCCTTGTACTGAAGATCCACTTAAAGCTAGAATCAGAAAAGAAACATCTGGAAATTTCCATAAGCCATATGCATCCTGTATCTTGCCAAAGAGTCTCTAGAATTAAGCTTTAAGAACTGGGAGGTTCAGTGTCCTTGACAATATTTCACATGTAATGAATACTCCCTTCTGTTCTGTATTCCCTGTTGCTCTTCTGAAATCAGTTTCAGAGTGTAGAACACTTTCTTCCTCTCTGGTAGGTGTCTTCTGGCATGCATTCTTTGTAGAACTTTGGCTCTTCTGTCACATGGCATTGAACATGGTGATGTGTTCTCCTTTCTCTTCTGGGTTCCTGCTGACTTCCACCTTGACTGCCTCCTTTTAAAGATTAAAAAATTGAGACCCAGAGAGAATGGATTAATGTGGGTCTGATATAGCCTTTCTATTCTCTCAGTCTAGTGATATTTCCAGTACTGCAAGATGTCTCCCATGCAATCTACACTTTGTGGATGGTGACCTGAAGGAGACAATAATGTAGAAAGTTAAAAATTACTACTAATTTTCTCCTTCCTTTCATTAGCATAAGTACCTATGTTCAGAATCATCCTTATTGGGGGGAAGGACTATGGTCTAGAAACCAGTAGTAGAGGGAATTGGGGAAGGTAGTCCCAGACCATCTGAGTATCAGGAAAAAGTTGACCCAGACAAAAATCTATCTATGGGATATTGTTAATCCTGTGGCAGCAGTGTGTTTGTGAGTTCCCAGCTTCCCACCATCTCTCACTTCTAGCTCCCTGTCTCCCACTAGATTTCCCTCAGTCTTTAAGGCATAGAAGTTAGGCTGGGAAGAATCTTTATGAGTAAGTCATCAATTCTTATTTCTTAAGTCCTTTCCACCAATTTCTTGAGAAGTGGACATTAAACACATACATTGATGTCACATCTTTATGCTGTTTAACAGTCTTAGTTGCTCTCTTCTGAACCTGAACAATTTGTTCCATGGTTTTTTAAGATGAGGAACCCCCAACTGAACATAGCATACCAGGGATGATTTGGGAAATCCAAATCAGATCAAGAATATCACCCTTTTCTTTCTAGAGTCTAGATTTCCACTCACACAGCCTATGTTTTCATTAGTTTTTTTTTATCAGCCACATCATCCTGTGAACTCATGTTTGCAGTCAAATAAAATCTCTTGATCTCTGTATACAAGCTATTCTTAGGCCAATTTATCCCACTATATAATGGTATTGTGGAGATACATTTTTGACCCAAATGCAGAATTTTGTATATATTTCTATGAAATTATAAGATGTTACATTTGTCTCACAGTTCCATCATGGCATGAACTTGAGGCATCTTTATTATATCATTCAACAGGTTGGCTAGTCCTACTAGTTCTGTGTAAACTAGAACTATTTCCTCATCCATACCATCTTAGTTTGCCAGTGCTGCTATAGCAAATACAACACACTGGTTGGAATAAACAACAGGAATTTATTATCTCACAGTTTTGGAGGCTAGAAGCCCAAAATCAAGGTATTGGCAGGCCATGCTTTCTTTGAAGTCTGAAGCATTCTGACAGTGGCTCAATCTCTGCCTCCATCACATGGTGACCTGTCTCCTTCTGTCTCCTCTTCTGCCTTCTACTTCCTTGTAAAAATTTCCTCTCCTTATAAGAACTCCAGTCATATTGAATTAAGGCATGCCCAGATAGAGTTTGGTCTCACCTTAACTAATAACATCTTCAAAGATCCTATTTACAAAGGGTTTTATATCCACAGGACCAAGGGTTAGGACTTGAACATGTCTTTAAGGGGAACATGATGCAATCCACAATACATGGCATTGATAAAAATATTAACTAGGACAGGGAAAAAGTAGATCACTACAAACAAATTAATCTAGCTACTTTGGTATGGTTATCATTCATTTACAGGCATACCTCAGAGATATCGTGGGTTTGATTCCAGACCACCACAATAAAGTGAATAATGTAATAAAGTGAGTCATGTGGATATTTTGGTTGCTCAGTACATATAAAAAGTTATTTTTGCACTATACTGTAGCTTATTAAATGTGCAAGTGCATTATGTCTAAAGAAACAATGTATATACTTTAATTTAAAAATACTTTATTGCTAAAATATGCTAACCATCACCTGAGCCTTCAACAAGTCAAAATCTTTTTGCTGGTGGAGGCTTTTGCCTCAATGTTAATGGCTGCTGACTTATGAGGGGGGTGGTTGCTGAAGGTTGTGTTGGCTGTGGCAATTTCCCGAAATAAGATAATAATGAAGTTTACTGCATAAATTGACTCTTCTTTTCATGAAAGATTTCTCTGTAGCATGTGATGACATTTGATAGATAGCATTTTACCCACAGTAGAACTTTCAAAATTGGAGTCAATATACTCCAACCCTGCTTGATCAACTAAGTTTATGTAATATTCTAAATCCTTTGTTGTCATTTCAACAATGTTAACAACATCTTCACTGGGAGTAGATTCCATTTCAAGAAACCATTTTCTTCGCTCTTCCAAAAGGGGCAATTCCTCATCTGTTCAAGGTTTGTCAGGATATTGCAGCAATTCAGTCACATCTTTAGGCTCCACTTCTAATTCTAGTTCTCTCACTGTTTCCACCACATCTGCAGTAACTTCCTCCACTGAAGTCTTGAACCCCTCAAAGTCACTCATGAGGGTTGGAATCAACTTCTTCCAAACTCCTGTTCATGTTGATATTTTGACCTCTTCCCATGAATCATGAATATTCTTAATGGCATGTAGAATGATGAATCCTTTCCAAAAGGTTTTCAATTAACCTTGCCCAGATCCATCAGAAAACTCACTACCTATGGCAGCCATAGACTTATGAAATGCATTTCCTAAATAATAAGATGTGAAAGTCAAAATGACTCCTTGATCCGTGGGCTACAGAATGGATATTGTGTTAGCAGGCATGAAAACAACATTAATCTTGTTTTATATCTCCATCAGAGTTTGTGAGTGACCAAATGCATTGTCAATGAGCTGAAATATTTTGAAAGGAACCATTTTTTTTTCTGAGAAGTTGGTCTCAAGAGTGGTCTTAATATATACAGTAAACCATGTTATAAACAGATATGCTGTCATCCAGGGTTTGTTGTTCCATTTATAAAACACATGCAGAGTAGATTTAACATAATTCTTAAGGACCCTAGGACTTTCAAAATGGTAAGTAAGCATTTGCTTCAAATTAAAGTTGTGGTAAGTCCAAGTTAACAGTAGTCCTGAAAATTTTAAAGAATACCCAGATGTCTAACTGAGATTCTATAAAGGTTTTACTCAGGAAGTTTATTCTTCAGAAATGAGTTCTTCAGAGAACTCCTATATCAGCTGAGTCTCCAAACACAGTGACAATAGCCTCTTCAAGAACATCAAACAGATGTGTCCCCTTTTCTCATTAAGTTGACACCCTTTTTTAACATGAACAAGTTAGGGTGATCACTGCCTAGACATCCCTGAAGATCAGGAAGTGATTAAACTAGAGGAAGAGGTAGCAACAGACAAGATGGAATTTAACAAAGGACTATGAACACTGAATCTTTATATAATTTTCTTTTTCTTAGTTGCTGGGGTATTAGAATAGCTCAAAGGAAAGAATTGAAATGGTGGAACTGTAACACGTAACATTTATCCTTTGAAATATGTTTTATAGCTACTTGTTAAATAGTAATTTGAAAGCTATTACCTTTTTGTATATATGTTATATTTCACAACAAGGAAATAACTGAAATTATGGTACTATAACTCATAACAATTTTGGAAATTTCCTATATAACTAATTGTTAAAGCATACTTTGAAAGATATTACCTTTTTTGTATATGTGTTATATTTCACAATAAGGAGATGACTGAAACTGTGGAACTGTAACCTATAATATCCTTTGAAATTTGTTCTCTAACTACTTATTACATTTCACTTGGAAAGTTATCACTTCTATGTATATATGTTATATTCTACAATAAAAAATATGATTAAAATATTAAAGTTACCAGCTGCATTAGTGCCTAACAAGAGAGTCAGCGTGTCTTTTGAAGCTTTGAAGGTAAACGTTGACTTCCCCTCTCTAGCTGTGAAAGTCCTATGTGGCATCTTCTTCCAATATAAGGTTGTTTCATCTACATTAAAAATATGTTGTTTAGTGTAGCCACCTTCATCATTGATCTTATCTAGATCTTCTGGATAATTTGCTGCAGCTTCTACATCAGCACTTGCTACTTTACCTTGTACTTTTATGTTATGGAGATGGCTTCTTTCCTCAACCCTCATGAACCAATTTCTGCTAGCTTCACACTTTTCTTCTGCAGTTTCCTCACCTCTCTCAGCCTTCATAGAATTGAACAGAGTTAGGGCCTTGCTCTGGATTAGACTTTGGCTGAAGGGAATGTTGTGGCTGGTTCAATCTTCTATCCAGACCAATAAAATTTTCTCCATATTAGTAATAATACTGTTTCACTTTCTTATCATTCATATGTTCACTGAAGTGGCAATTTTTATTTCCTTAAAGAAGTTTTCCTTTGCATTCACAACTTGACTGTTTGGAACAAGAGGCTTAGCTTTTGGCCTATCTTGGTTTTTTGATATGCTATCCTCACTAAGCTTAACCATTTCTAGCTTTTGGGTGAAAATGAGAGACTTGTGACTCTTCCTTTCACCTGAACACTTAGAGGCCATTGTAGGCTTATTAATTGGCTTAACTTCAATATTGTTGTGTCTCAGGGAATAGGGAAGCCCAAGTTGGGGGAGACAGATGGGGGAATGGTTGATCAGTGAAGCAGTCAGAACACATAACATTTATCAATTAAGTTCTCTCCATCTTATATGAGCCCATTTTGTGGCACCCCAATACAATTACAATAGTAACATCAAAGATCACAGATCACCATAGTAGACACAATAATAATGAAAAAGTTTTAAATATTGCAAGAATTATCAAAATGTGACCCAGAGACACCAACAGCACATGCTGTTGGAAAAAAATGGAGCTGATAGACTTGCTCGACACTAGGTTGTCAGAAAGCTTCAGTTTGTAAAAAACACAATATTCAAAATGCAATAAAGTGATGTGCAATAAAACAAGGTAAGCCTGTATATGCCAACTTAATTGTGCCATAATTTATCTCATATATATTTTTAATTCCTAGAATAGTGTATCTCAAAAGAGTTGCAAAATGCTTTGCTGAGTAGGAAACACTTACATCTGCCTATTTCCTTGCCCTTTTCAATTTAGTCAGCCTATTAAAAAAGGAAGTGACGTTAGTCTGTCATGACATATTCAGAATATGCCTATGCTGGCTTCTGGGGCTGGCTGCTTCCTAATCTCAGAGCTCAGTCAGTATTCTCAGAAGTCTTTCATGAAGGCCCAGAAACAGAAATTTTTAACACTACCTCTTCATGAATCCTGAGCTTCAATGCCATCTTACTGATTCTGCTATTCTTTCTGACCAAAAATAGTAGTCTTTGACAGAAGACACATTCAAAATAGGGGCTATGTACTTACTGACTCCATGATTCATTTGCCAACTGACATACCACTGACTCTAGCAGTGTTTTTATTTACTCTTTTTCAAATTTTGTCCTACATGTACCTAAAAAACCTCTGCCATGTCTTTTTTTTTTTTTTGGCCTCTACATCTTTCAAAAGTTGTACTAGGCTTAAACTTTATTTTTGGTTATATGCAATTATTTTCATCTTTTAGCATCACCTTTAGTAAATCTGACTTTGTCTAAAAGGTCTCAATTTCAGCCATATCTTAGTCTTATGGCAATTTCTCCCTTTATCACCTGTCAATATTACTAGGATAATGATGATAATGAATATGAAGATGACAGTGACCACAATGAAAGTATTGTAATAGCTAACACCTATTAGGCACTTACTGTGTGTCAGACACTACTCAAAGTTCTTACCCCATATAAACTCTTCTAATTTTTACAACAACCCTTTGAAATAGTCTATTTTCTCCACTTTACATGTGAGAATATGAAGGTCCAGAAAAGTACTTGCCTCAAATCCCATAGTTAATAAGTGGCAGAGCTGGAAGTCTTGTATTCTGATTTCAAAACCTGGGTTTCAAACCTTTTACAGATTAGATACTGAAAAATTGAATTGTTAAGGGAATCATGAGGTAGTCTCAGAACATCTCATAGGCAAATTTATAGAGGACACAGAATTAGTTTTTGGCATGCCTTGCCTCTTCTTCTACACAGTAACTACACTTACTGCTTTTTGTTGCCATCCCCTAGGTTTCCTCTATGTGTTTGTTATCCTTAGCATGTCAGCTAAACTATAAGATTGTAGAGAATATGGTCTATGTTATAGCTATTCCTTTGTTTCCCACACATTGTAGTGAAGCACAATGCTAGACACAGCGTAGGTATAGGTGAAATCCTTGTGGATTATGTGGAAAATTTTGGGATTAATTACTTTAAAAAGAAGATAATCAGTTATGTTCTCCTAAAGAAGCTGTGTATGTGCATGCACATTCACAAGAGCAAATGTATTCTCAATGATTATGAGTAGTGAGGGAAAACACAATGCCTGGCACAGAGCAGATAATCAATGACAGTCTGTTAAATGAATAAATGAATGAGGCAGAGAGGGAGAGTTTCCCTGGAATAAGAGCAATATCAATTGTCCCCATGCCTTATTTGTGCAAAATAAATACTTTTGAACCATTAACTAATTGATGCAGTGCACTAAAGTCTTTTACACAGATCTGAGTCCCAGTAATTATGCCAGCAGTTTACAATTCCCCTTTATTACAATTTGAACTGAAGTATGGGTATGTGTGGCATGTGTAAATTTGTGTGTGTGTATATATGTATTTATGTATGTGTGTGTATATATGTATATATGTATATGTATGTGTATATATATGTGTGTGTATGTGTGTGTATATATATCTGTGTGTGCACATGCACACACACACATTTGTAGGATCCCCAAAGGGAGATATGGATATTCCGTTTTATTGTTTGGGTATGCAGATCAACACCTAATGTCTTTTAGCTATTGTCTTAGTATCTGGGTAGATCTTGAGGTGCAAATTGACTCAGACCTATTCAAATTTAATATCAGATTTTAGACAAATCTTTTCTTAATGAAAAATAAATGGAGAACAGATGATGTCTTAGGTCTTTTATATATAACTCTATGGTTCCCAAAGGGGAGTTACAATTGAATTATAAGCTGCCTCATGAGTGTTCTAGCCAGTGTTTAGAGGACTGTGAAGCAGAGCTGAGTAATTTTTTTTGCCAGCTAGAACATGAACAAGACACCCTATAATTCATTTATAAGTTGCCTCCAGGAAATATATAATTATAAATTACTTTGGGGAAACTGGGAAACTGAATGTTTTTCAACACATCATATATGTTTAAAATAATAATTTGATAATTTTACTCTATTTCTCACCTTTCTGAATGACACAGGTATGGGGACACTTTTTTTTTTTTTTACCTTATTCCCGTGTACTTTTCAGAAACTTTCAGGACAGTTATCATCTTGGGAGGTCATTAGTATTCTCTTTTTATTGAAGGTGTCTGTACACACATACATATCATTTAAATTCTTTGGTCTTCAGTTCCCCTAACTAAAAAATAATGGAATTTGACTAACACTAACATAACACTCTCCCTGTACCTTGAGTCTGTACAGGGAGAGAATTTTGCATTATTCAGGGCCTGTTTCTCCAGATTGTGCATTATCCTTTAGGGACATGAATGGAAACTGTAAGAGTAAAACTTTGGCTCTGAAGCTTTGGTATAATTAAATATCACCATAGATATAATATATAATATATGAAAGTAATTGTTTTTATTTGGAACAAACTGATCTTAGGAAATAAGCTTTCAGAAAAGGGAAATGATGTGTTTAAATCTATTTCCTAGTGAAGACTTTCTAGACCTTTCCATTGTATAAGTAACTAATGGAAAAAAGCTCTCCATAGAAAACCCACTCTTACTTTTCCAGTATCTTACCATCTTATTGGTGTTTCCCTGAATAACTAATAGTTATGGTGGCTACATTATTTTTTTTAATTTAAGCTAAATTTAATTTAAAATTATGTATACACGTGTACATGAATTCTCATAGCAGAAATATTCACAATAGCTAAAAAGTGAAAACAACCCAAATTATCATTAATGGATAAATGAATAAACAAAATGTAGTATATCCATACAACGGAATTGTATTCAACCACAAAAAGGAATGAAATACTGATATATGCTACACATGGGTGAATCTTGAAAACATTATGCTAAATAAAAGATGCCAGTAACCAAAGTTTACATATTGTGAAATATCAAGAATAGTCAAATCTATAGAGCAGAAAGTAGATTAGTGATTGCCAGGGGTTGAGGGGTGAGTGGAAAACAAGATTGATTTCTAACAGATACAGGATTTCTTATTAAGGTGATGAAAGTATTCTAAAATTTATTATGGTGATGGTTGCACTGTTCGTGAATATGCTGAAAACCATTGAATTGTACACTTTAAATGGATGAATTACATGGTAGTAAGTTATATCTCAACAAAACTGTCAAAAAAAGTAAGGCATACATAGGAAAAGATTCAAACAATATCAAAGAGTACATTTTGGAATGATAAAGTCTCCCTCTAACTGTCACCCCAATTTGCACTTTCCCCTAGTCCCACTCCCCGCTGATTGATAACCATTGTTAATATTTCCTTTTCTTTCCTCAAACACTGTTCTATTCCTTGATTTTTCACTCCCTTTATTTTTCACCCAATGATGTTTTAAAACTCTTTGCATCAGCATATAAACATCTTTAACATTCTTTTTCAACAGCTGTCTAGTATTCCTTTACATGTATATGTCAAAATTTATTAAACATTTCTCTCTTGAGGTACTCAGTTCTTTACAGTGCTTGCAAAGATGCTGCATGGACATTCTTTAATACCTGTTTGCAAGACAGTACAAAGATATATCTGTAGGATAAATTCTTAGACATGAAATTGTTTAGTCAAAAGGAATGTGCATTTTAGACTTTGATAGGTATTGCTACATTGCCCTATGCAATAGTTGGGTCAATGCATACCCCCATTAACAGTGCTTGGGAATGCCTGTTTCTCCAAATTAGCACTAGATCATCCCAAACTCTTTAATCTTTGTCAATATAATAGGTAAAATGACATCTCATTTCAGTTTGCTTTTGTGAATGATGTTGAACACCTTATTTTCTGTCATATGCATTCTTTTCTGTGAATTGTCTGTGTACTTTCATTCATATTTCCTTTGAGTTATTGGTCTTTTATTGTTACTTTTTAAGATTTCTTCAAACATTAAGGAAGTTAGCCCCTTGTCTGTCATAAATGCTGTCAAGATCCCCCATTTTCTCATTTGCATTTATATTGCATTCATGACACTTTATTAGTGAATACTTTTTTTTATTACAGCAGTGGTGGGTTCACAGAAATATAATGCAGGAAGTAAAGGGATCCCATAAGCCCCTCCCTCACCATACGGTTTCCTATTATTAACATTTTGCATTAGCGTGGTACCGTCATTATACTTCATGAAAAAATATTATTGTAATTATACTATTAACTTTAGCCTACTGTTTACATTTGGGTTCACTCATCATTTTGTACAGCTCTATGGGTTTGTATGTGTGTGGTAACATACTGAGTGGATTTTTTTTGGGGGGGCCATTTTGATGATTTCACGTAGATTGGAATTACAATGGAAAATATAATCCAAATTTAAATCATATCTATATGTGATTTTAAAAATTTGTTTTTTTACCTCCTCTGGAGGAAATTCTTAAACTACCAGTGATGTCAGTACTCCACTTCACAGAATCCTGTCCTCATGGATATTGGATATCCTGAATTCTCATCTTGAAGTTTACTCTTTGTTAAGGACGTTTTGGGTGGTTTATTTTTTAATTGCTCACAGATTGTTCAATAAGTATATGATAATATTGAATAGATTTCAGTTATTTTATTTTACTTTGCCAGGGCATTCTCACTTTACTCAATATAACAGCTGCCAAAGTGCTTACATTATTTACTAGTTTAACTCTATTACTCCTTTCTAATGTACCGCATAAGGGTCTTTACAACTGGAGATTTTAACATGGAGACAAAAAGACACACAAAATAGTTTGATGTATACTTACCTGGCAGGGAAGATATGATGATCACGAAGATGGTTTTTGCAGGGCAAGGCTGCTCCACTGCAGTCTGGGACCTGCTGACCCCTGCGATTTCCCCATATGCAGAAAGCTCTGACTGCATAATTTGTGTTGGTGAATGAAGGGTTGCCGTGCATGCTTTCCCCCAAAATTAAAAAAAAAGTTTGATGTACAAAATACAATTAAAAGCATAAAAGATTTGACAATAGTGTGTTTGGGTATTTAGAATTACTTTCCTTTTCTCTTTCCCTCTTTCCTTCTCTCCATTTCTCTCTCCTTCCTGCTGTCCCTCCCTCCTTTATTTTATATTTTCCATTTTTCATCCATTTCTTTCTCCATCCCTTCCTCCCTCCTTCCCTCATTTTCTTCCTTCCTTCTTTCTTTCCTTCCTTCCTCCCTTCTTCCATTATTATGAAAGCAATATGTGCTCACAGTACTTAAATAAATATGTATGTGAATATGTATGCATATGTATATTAAATACATATATTTTCATTACAAACATGATATATAAATAAAATTTTCCCCCACTCTCCTTCTTGACCCTACATTTCCATGCCTTAGAAGTCATGCTTATTTTATGTATTTTTCCTGAAATTTTCTATGGAAATATAAATATGTGTGTATATATGTGGTATGTGCAATATAATAAACTATATTACAAAATCATATGCATATAAATTAGTGTGATTCCCCTAGGAATAATCATCTCAGGCTATACAGATTCTAATGGTATCATTCCTAAAAAATTTCTTGGGATTCCTTTCAGGTTATTGCTCTTAGACCTTAGGAATTGTCATTAAATATTCTCACTGGTGGAATTTTTTTTCTTTGAAGGTGGATTTGATTTTTGGGAACAGCTAAAAGCTATTTGGGGTCTATTGGATATAGGTGTTTACAGTATATAATATGACCACTGATTAAAAAAAACAACTCTAGAATAGTAAAACATTGTTTTAAGTAGTTCATAAGGAAACACTAAAGATAATATTAAATAGGTATCCCAAAAATGTTTTGGGTAATGACAGCAGTATTGTATGTTTGTGCGCCAACACTCATTTGGATGTGTGAATTCTGCTGTACTGGTTTTTGGATGACAGAGTTCTGCTGTGCTGATTACAAAAGTTGCCTTAGTTACCGTCCTTAAGAGCCTAAGAAGGGAAACATTATTCTAGGTCATATGTATATGTATATATCATAGACTCATGCTTCTGACAGCAGCCCTGAGGGGAATAATGACAATCTCAAAGGTGAGGAAAAACACAAGGATTTTTCTGGAGGTCTTTAATTACCCTTTGTACAGCAACTTTTTCTTTTTTTTGTAAATCTATTTTTTAAATGCCTGATTACAGTCTGTTTCTGGAATAGATATAGTGTTACACTTCAGCTTAACTTAATTTCTTACCTCTTCAGAGAAGCAGGATACATATATTTAGGACATTCTCTTATCACCATTCATTCTGTTATACATTTTTTAACCTTTCAAAAGCTGTCACTTACTGAAATTATGTCCTAATATTTAAGGATATCTTCTATTTTCATTGACTTTGATGGCCAGTATAGAAGTTTAAACTTTAAATTAATGAAGGGCATAAATCTTGTCTGCATCAAATAAGAAGTGTGTCAAAAATAATTGTTTTTTTTTCATTCTGTAACATACAGATGCTAGTTGAAACAGAACTAGGAAAAATATTGCATTGTGATTGTAAAGAGGATTTTTGGTACTACATGGGGTATGGAAAAGAATAATTATAAAAGCCATCCAAAAGTGAACCTTAGTTTCTAACCATGATAGGGTAGATAGGAGGAGGCCAATGTTTTGGACTCAAACAAGAGTCCTGAAATGGTGTACAACTTTCAAAATGAAGATCAGTGTTATAGAATAACTGCATATTTCCTTCAGCACTCTTTGTAGATGAGATATGATTGGGCAACCTGATGCTGATTAACTGTTTCAGGCAAAACCATCTTCTTGCTGAATAAGGACTTCCATGCTCCTATTCACTGGCATGTTCCTTCTTGGAACATGGCTTGTCGCTGCAACAGAATGGGCAAAATGTATATAGAAGTGTGTTCAAATGGTTTTACTAACTGTATGTTGACAAAATTGCCATTCCTTCATTCTAAAAGCATGTGTTGAATATCTACTATGTACCAGTCATTGTGATAGAGAAATGAGAAAGATGGAATCTGCCACTGAGGAATTCATAGTCAGAGGGTAGGAGCTTGCATAGGGGAAGATATGATAATCAGGGTAATAAAGTATGAAAGGTGCTGGTAAAGAAATATGTCCATGGCATTAATTGACAGTACTAATGGGTTTCTCAATCTCTTCATTCATTAAAAAATATAGTAATAAAAGGCAGGCCTATAATATGCAAATTCCAGCTCTCCAATTTACTAACTGTAAAACCTTGTTCAAGTTAATACAAATTTTGTGAGCCTCAGTTTTCTTATCGTAGAAGGGGGATAATAGTAACTACCTTACAGAGTTTAGGTGAGCATCATAATTTATGCATATGGTATGGCAAGTCTTTTGTGGATAGTTAATAATTTGCAGCTAAGATTATGTTTATTCATATATTATTTGTTTGTATGGGTTGGATAATGTGTGACTGAGTTTTTTATTCTTTTTGTAAGGAAGATTCTTACAATTTAAAAAGTGACAACAAACATTGGAGAAGAAAATCACTGTATTTTCCCAAAGCCTTAGGAGTACTTGTAGAATAAACCAAACACCCTTTTATGGTGATACATTTTGTATGTGTCCAGCATGACATGCATATTATGCTTGCCTCAAACACAATAATTTTACTTGCCACTTAACTTCTGTCTCATACATTTTTCTTCATATTTCCCTTGTAGGGATCATGCCTAAACAGGCAGTGCACAGAAAAATGTTGTCCTTCCTTCCTCCACATGTCTTCTTTCTAGTCTCTGATATCTTCCCTGTCAAATTGAAGTGTGAAAATTGGACTCATTTTAGGACATCAAAAACCAGCATTAAATAAAGAAACAAAAATACCTCACTCTGACTTATGGCAGAAACTTACTTTTGCTGCTTTCTTCTTTCTCTCCTATATATTGCTGATTTCATGTGTTCTCTACTTAATGTTGAAATATTCAGTCTTTTGGCAAAAAAAAAATCATCCATATTAGTTGGCCATTTATAGACAGATTGTTTTTTTCACTTACTGCACTTCTGCAGCTTTTTTTAAATGCAATTTTATTGAGATATATTCACACCCCACATAGTCTATCCAAAGTATACAATCAGTGGCTCCCAGTATCATCATATAGTTGTACATTCATCCTCACAATCAATTTTAGAACATTTTCATTACTCCAAAAGAAAGAAAACAATAAAAATAAAAATAAAAAAGTACATCTAAAACATTCCATATCCCGTCTTCCCCACCTATTATTTATGCATTTTTATCTTTATTTTACTACTTATCTGCCCATACACTGGATAAATGGAGTGTCCATCTCAAGGTTTTCACAATCACACAATCACATGATAAATGCTATATAGTTATATAATCACCATCAAGAATGAAGTCTACTGGATTACACCTCAAAAGATTCAGGTATTTTCTGGAGCTTTTTTGACTTTATAATATGTTGGTACAGACTTAAAAGTAGCTCATACTATTTGCCTTGGGGCAGGAATGTCAACTTGATCACACTTTTGGTTAACTGAAGATTAACTCTAAATTCATTTTTAATTTATCACTAGTTGAAAGT
Source organism: Choloepus didactylus (assembly GCF_015220235.1). Classification (NCBI taxonomy): domain Eukaryota; kingdom Metazoa; phylum Chordata; class Mammalia; order Pilosa; family Megalonychidae; genus Choloepus; species Choloepus didactylus. Next base: position 152,091,036 of record NC_051334.1, on the reverse strand, counting down.
CCAAGAAGTAATTTATTTCCTTTGTAAACTCAGTAAAATCATGGACAGCATGTTATGAAAGTGTTTATTAAGAAATATGTGTTTAGTTTGTGTCCATATCCCGAGCCCCGGCCTCTCGCCTTACTCCCCAGACAACATGAGCTTCACCACACACTCCATCACCTTCTCCACCAACTACTGATCCCTGGGCTTGGTCCAGTTGTCCAGCCACTTGGTCCAGCTGGCCAGCAGCATGGCCAGCATCTATGTGGGTGCCGGGGGCTTGGGCTCCCAGATCTCCGTGTCCCGCTCCTCTAGCTCCTGGGGCTGCTGGGGGTCTGGGGGCTTGGCCAGCAGGGCAGCCAGGGATCTGGTGGGAATGGGGAGCATCCAGGGTGAGAAGGAGACCATGTAAGACCTGAACGACTGCCTAGCCTCCTACCTGGACAGGGGTAGGAGCCTGGAGACTGAGAATCAGAGACTGGAGGGCAAAATTCAGGAAGACTTGGAGAAGAAGGGACCCCAGGTCAGGGACTGGAGCCACTACTTCAAGATCATCGAGGAACTGAGGGCTCAGATCTTTGAAATTTCTATGGACAATGCCCACATTGTTCTGCAGATTGACAATGCCTGGCTGGCTGCTGATGACTTCAGAGTCAAGTACGAGACTGAGGTGGCCATGCACCAGTCTGTGGAGAGTGACATCCATGGGCTCCGCAAGGTCATTGATGACACCAGTGTTACTTGGCTATAGCTGGAGACAGATCGAGGTTCTCAAGGAGGAGCTGCTCTTCATGAAGAAGAACCATGAGGAGGAAATAAAGGGCTTACAAGCCCAGATTGCCAGCTCTGGGCTGACTGTGGAGGTGGATGCCCCCAAGTCTCAGGATCTCAGCAAGATCATGGCAAACATCTGAGCACAGTATGATGATTTGGCTCAGAAGAACTGAGAGGAGCTGGAAAAGTACTGGTCTCAGCAGACTGAAGAGAGCACCACAGTGGTCACCTCTCAGTCCACTGAGATAGGAGCTGCTGAGATGACACTCATGAAGCTGAGACATACTGTCCAGTCCTTGGAAATCGACCTGGACTCCATGAGAAACTTGAAAGCCAGCCTGGAGAACAGCCTGCGGGAGGTGGAAGCCTGCTATGCCCTGCAGATGGAGCAGCTCAACGGGGTCCTGCTGCACCTGGAGTCAGAGCTGGCACAGACACAGGCAGAGGAGCAGCACCAGGCCCAGTAGTACGAGGCCCTGCTGGACATCAAAGTCAAGCTGGAGACCGAGGTTGCCACCTATTGCTGCCTGCTAGAAGACAGAGAGGACTTCAGTCTCAGCAATGCCCTGAATAGCAGCAACTCCATGCAAACCATCCACAAGACCACCACCCACAAGATCGTGAATGGCAAAGTGGTGTCTGAGACCAATGACACCAAAGTTCTGAGGCACTGAGGCAGCAGAAGCAGGGTGTCCTTTGGGGAAATGGTGACCAATAAAAACTTCTGCATCTTCAAAAAAAAAAAAAAAGAAAAGAAAAAAATATGTGTCTGTCATGTACCAGCCATTGTGGTACATACCAGTGAAACTGAATAAAATACTTCCTCCTTCTCCTATCCTGAAAGAAGATCACAGTGTAAGCAGAAGTTTATTATAGAAATTTGTTGAGTGTTGTAACAGAAATATGAATGGAGAGAATGGGACAATTATCATTCATTTAACAAATATTTCTTGAGCACCTATTATATGCCAGTTACTATACCAAGCACTAGGGGTATAGCAATGAAATGTACAGATCCAGTCTCTAGAATGGAATTTAAAGTTGAGACAGATAAGAAATAGTTATAAAATTAAAATTGTGAAATGTGTGCTGAAAGATAATTACTGGATGCTTCAAAACATCTATCAAGGGCCTTAAACTTAGTCTTGGTGGGCAGAGAAGGCTTCCCTAAAGAAATGGCATTTAAGTTGAAAGGTGAAGGACAGGCAGCAGTGAGTCTTGCAAATATTTTGGGACAACCATTTGTTGCATTAGAATAGAGTTTTCAACTGGGAGAGATTTCACTCCCCAAGAGACTTTGGCAATGTCTGGAGACATTTTGATTGTCAGTACTTGAGGGGGGGCCTGCTACTGGTATCTAGTAGGTAGAGGCCAGGGATGTTGCTTAACAACTTATAATGCAAAAGAAAATCACCCCACCTGGCCCAAAAAATAATTATCCAGGTTAAAATACTTAAAGTGCTGAGGCGGAGAAACTCTGCATTAGATTCCAGAAGAAGAAGGGCAGATCAGTATACTGGAAAAAAGTACAGAAATGGTACTCCAGAAACTTGAGTTCAATTCAGCAAATTTTATCGAGTGCTTGTTATGTACTAGTTATGAGGGGATGCGGGGGAGGGAGTGAATAACACATCATTCTTATCTTTAATGAGCAGCATAGTGTAATAGGGGAGACATAGGTAAACACCCAAAATAATTTAATAAGTGGTATAAATAAAGTCCACAGTGCTAAGTAAGCATTGAGGAGGGGTACCTAACACAAAAGGGATCAATAAGGCTTCCTCGCAGATACGATTTTTGAATAATGCTTTAAATTCTGAAACCTCTGGAATTATTGGTGGCATAAAGTTGTAGATACAGAAAGTTAAAAATATATCAGGTGGAAGATGACAGCATAGAGAGGAGTAGAAGTTAGTTAGTCCCCCTGGAACAACTAATAAACAACCAGGAACAATTAGTAAATAATCTGGAATAACTTCTGGGGGACAAATGTGACTGTCCACACATACACCAACCTGGATTGGGAGGAATGTCCAAGATCACAGCATAAAATCTATAAGTAAAAATGCAGACCTGAGCTGAGATCCCCTCCCCCAAGGCAGCCTGAAATGCAAAGCCTCACTGTGCTAGAGAGCAGCACTCTCTGTACAAATGAATATGCCTCAGCCCAGGTCTAACTGAGGTTTTAATTAACAAATGTTGACTGCTCAATACAAGCTATGAATCCCCAACAAGCAGACAGAAGCTTTTGGTGAGACTGACCTTGTAGAGCTGGAGGACTTCCCCGGGAGGGAGGAGGAGCCCAGAGGAGCAGGTGCTGTCTCTGGCCAATGGGTGGAACTGAGAGTGGCTGCAGACTGGCCCTGAAGGGGGTCTTTCTGTCCCTTTTTTGGCTCAGTGGAGAAAGCTTCAGCCATTTACAGTTCCCATAGCTCTGACCCAGACAAAGGTGGAAATAGCACATACAGAGAGACTTTTCAAATGCAAATGATATCTCCCCAGGGGGTCTATCTTCCCTAAATGGAAAGAGGTGGTGCCAGGCTCTACTACCTGCCTTCCATTCAAAACCAACACCTAGAGCCTGGGGGAAAACAGCCACAGGCAACACCTCCTTACACCAGTCTGGAGCTACAGGCTGACAGGCACGACTGGCTGTGCAGAAAAGCACAGTGGCTTGAGGCCTCACACGGTGTATCAATCTTCTAAGGCACACCCTCAGGGAAACCTGATACTGAATATTGCCTCCTTCTGAGACCTGAGCCTGTTCTGATCTGGGAAAACCTGATTGGAGTAACCAAGGATACCAGATGCCTAGACTTCAGAAAACTACAAACCACACTAAGAAAAATGAAGTTATGGCCCAATCAAAGGAACAAATTTACGCTTCAACTGAGATACGGGAATTGAAACAACTAATGCCAAATCAATTCAAAAAGTTTAGCGAAGATATAGAAAAAGAGATGAAGCATATAATGAAAACACTGGGAGAAAGTAAGTTAGAAATCAAAAGTTCAATAAAACAACTAGCAGAACCTATGGAAATGAAAGGCACAACACAAGAGATGAAAGACACAATAGAAACATACAACAGCAGATCTCAAGAGGCAGAAGAAAACACTCAGGGACTAGAGAACAAGACACCTGAAAGCCTACACATAAAAGAACAGATAGAGAAAAGAATGGAAAAATATGAGCAACATCTCCAGGAATTGAATGACAACACAAAACACAGGAATGTACATGTCTTGGGTGTCCCAGAAGGAGAAGAGAAGGGAAAAGGGGCAGAAGCAATAATAGAGGAAATAATCAATGGAAATTTCACATCTCTTACGAAAGGCATAAAATTACAGATCCAAGAAGCACAGCATACACCAAACAGAATAGACCTGAATAGGCCTAAGCCTAGACACTTAATAAACAGATTATCAAACATCAAAGATAAAGAGAGAATCCTGAAAGCAGCAAGAGAAAAGCAATCCATCACATAAAAAGGAAGCTTGATAAGACTATGTGCAGATTTCTCAGTAGAACCATGGAGGCAATTAGGAAATGGGGTGATATATTTAAGATACTGAAAGAGAAAAACCACCAACCAAGAATCCTATATCTGGCAAAACTGTCCTTCAAATATGAGGGAGAGCTTAAAATATTCTCTGACAAACAGACAATGACAGTTTGTGAACAATATACCTGCTCTACAGGAAACACTAAAGGGAGCACTACAGACAGAAAGGAAAAGACAGGAGTGAGAAGTTTGGAACACAGTTTTGGGAGATAGTAGCTCAGCAATGTAAGTACACTGACCAAAGAGGACTGTGAGTATGGTTGAAAGAGGAATGTTAGGAGCATGTGGGACACCAGAAGGAAAGAGGAAAGATAACAACTGGGACTGTATAACTCAGTGAAACCTAGGGTGCTCAACAATTGTGATAAAAGGTACATATATGTTTTTCCATGAGGGAAAACAAATGAATGTCAACATTTCAAGGTGTTAAAAATAGAGTGGGATTGGGGGAAAAACAATCAATGCAAGCTAGAGATTATAATTAACAGAAACATTGTATTATGCTTCCTTTAATATAACAAAGACAATATACCAAAGCTAAATGCCTACAAGAGGTGGACATAAGGGAAGGGTATGGGACTCTTGGCATTGGTGATGTTTGACTGTTTATTCTACTTTGGTTTAATGTCATCTTTCCTTTTGTTGCTTCCTAGCTGTCATGTTTTTTTTCTCCTTTTTTTTCTTTTGTCTCTCTACCTTATTTGACTCTTCCTCCTTCTTTGTGGAAGAAATGTAGATGCCCTTATATAGATAGTGGTGATGGTGCTGAATACATAAATACGTGAATATACAGGGAACCAATGATTGTTTACTTAGGATGGAATGTATGGTGTGTGAACAAAACTGTTTTAGACAAAAATGAGTTGTTCAAGAAACCTCGAGGGCACAATATTGAGTGAAATAAGATGGACACATAAGGACAAATATTGCAGGGTCTCACTGATATGAACTACTTATAATATGTTAACTTATAGACATGAAATATAAGTTACCAGGATATAGAATGGGGCTAAAGAATGGGGAGCAGTTGCTTATTACTGGGAGAATGTTCAACTAGGGCGAACTTAAACATTTGGATGTGGACAGAGGTGATGGTAACATTGTGAGAATGACTAACAGTGCTGAATGGTGTATGAATGTGGTGGAAAAGGTAAGCTCAGTGTCAAGTATATCACCAGAAGGAAAGTTGGAGGTTAAAAGGTTGGAATGAATAAAAAAGTGAATCTTGTGGTGGACAATGTCCCTGATTAACTGTACAAATATTAGAAATCTCTCTCCTGAACTAGTGCAAATGTATGACAATATAACTAGAAGTTAAGAATAAAGTGGCATATTGGAAAAAATATATACCTACTGCAAACTATATACTACAGTTAGTAGTATTTTAACATTCTTTCATCAACAGTAACAAATGTACTATACCAAAACTATGAATCAATAATGGAGGGGGGGGCATGGTTAGGGGTATGGGAGGATCTGAGTTTCCTTTTTTTTGTCTTTATTTCTTTTCTGGAGTAGTGAAAATGTTCAGCTGTATGATGGTACCGTGGGCAATTGAATGTACACTTTGGATAATTACATGGTTTGTGAACAATCTCAATAAAAAAATCTACTGAAAAAAATTTATCAGGTGACCAAAATTAAGGCTTTAGAACACAAGGCAATGGTATGGCATGAACACAGAACAGGAATACAAATGCAAACTTAGGCCTCTGGCCTCATACCTTTTCTTTTCCATCCCTATCTTTGAGTAATCCATTTGGGTAGGGGATTGTGGGGCACAGCATGGTCTAGAAGGAATAGAAGAGTAGACTCCATGTTGGCATGGCTCCCTGGGCCTATAGAATACTTCATCCTGTGATTATTCTAAAAGAGAGCCAAATCAGGGTCATCTAAGCATGGACCTCAGAACAGGGGCATCATTATCCAAGACTGAAATTGGAACTAGATGTTTAATGTCAGATGAGGAATTAAAAGTCCAGGTACAGAAAAAACATGTCAATTTTAGGTAATGGATCTACTCTCGATTTAGAATACATTCTGTATAGTAAATATGAGATGCTGCCAATAAGGGCATCTTCATCCAGAGGCCCCAATGTTTGAAATACTTGGCTCAACCAGATGCTTCTTGTATACCTCCGGAAGGAACCAATGCCAAAGTGTAAGCAGATAAGTGGATATGTCTTCAAAATAGTTCAGAATGTTTACCCTCTAATATTCATCATTCTGAAATTTTATTTTTTGCTGTATGGGATTGTAGCAAAGGATATTGGTTGACATAATCATAACCCTTGGGCCTACTCTGTGACTGAATTCTGATATTAGTTTACCTACTTCATTGTAAAACTGAAGAATTTAAAAGTTATAGAGGTCCTTAGAACTCATGTAATATAGGCACAGAAGCTTTTTTTTTTCGAAGCATAGCAAGCATAGTGGTTAAGAGAGTGGATTGTGGAGCCAAACTGCCTGGATTCAAATTCTGCCTCTTCCATTTACTAGATGTGAGAACTTGGGCAAGTTATTTAACTTCTCTGAGAAATGGGGGTCATAATAGCACCTATATAATAGAGTTTTGTGAAGATTAAAATACTTAATGCATAAAAAGCACTTAGAACACTCTTTGGCACAAAGAAAGTGCTGTATATGAGTTTACTGTTTCCCCCCAAAGTAACCTTATATAGAACCCAAACCTAATACAACAGGAAAAAGAGGAACTACTGGTTGAATGGGAAAGGGTGCCACCAGGGGTGTCAGTGCTGACCAGCCCCACTCCATCCTACAGCTACCACCAACGTATACATTGAAAATCTGAAAATACCTTGAAAACCACTGATTCAAGCCAAAAATCTTTTTTAAAAGATGAAAAATTGTGATTAAGCAAAGGTAAGAGTCAAATAGCTAATTTGTGTCAGACAAAGGCCTCTTTGGGGAGTAGACACATAGTCTTTGCAGTTGGTAAGTGTGAGAGCCAGCATATGAAAGTATCAGAACCTTTTGACTAGCTTCTTTGCCTGGGTTCAAATACCATCTCTGAAGTTTACTAGCAGTGTGACTTTGAACAAGTTATTGAACCTGAACGGGAACTGTTGTGAGTGCCTGAAACATGGTAAATGATGACTCAATATTGGATTTTATTATTATTCTCTAAGATTTTCATATAGTTTCCTTTTACATCTTTTTGTAATAGTCTTAGTAACTATCAAGTCTTCATACTACATTAAAATTTGTTAAAATTATGTCACTTTTGGAAAATATGCTTGGGAGAACAACCTTTTTTTCTCTGCTTCTGTTTTCTGTTGACAGCCTGAAACATTTGTCTTCTACAAAACTACTTGGTGCTGATGGGCAGGGAAGTACAGGGTTGTATGATCTGTTTTGTTTGTGGGATCTGGCCATTGGGTTGCAGTTTTTAGATGTAATAAGATCAGTCTTCACACGCAAAATGAACTAAATGTCCTCTTCATATTACTGCTGTGTCTTTAAAGGGAGTGAGAAATGCAGTCACTTCTTTTGATTAGATATTTGGTTGTGTGGCTCTACCATAGGAGTTGAGCTTGCTCATACAGGAGGGCAAACAAGATTTTGTTGACTTGGTTTGTGCTTTTCCCAGTGTAAAGCGTCTTCAGTTAAAATTAAATGCTGAAGTTAAAAGGGGAAATGTTAGGTGGTATATATGATAAAAAATTTAAAAAATCCATGGAACTGCACTATACAGTGAACCCTAAGTTATACCATGGGCTATAGTTAATAGTACAACTATAAAAAATGTTCTTTCATCAATTGTAATAAATGTTTCACACCAATGCAAGGTGTTAGTAATAGGGTAGTATATGGGAATCCTGTATTTTATGCATGATTGTTCAGTAAACCCACAATTTCTCTAATAAAGAAAAAGAAAACCCTGAATGCATTACATTTTTCCACTGCAAACAGTTTCTCCAGTAATTGAAAAGGGCAGCATTCCACTTTAATTATGTGTTCTCATTTCTGTGTTTATTTTAATTTATGGGAAAAAAAGTAAAGCAATGCAAAAAAGCAACTATTTGAAGAGCCATTTGGCACTGTTCCTGTTTGACCTTGTCCGTTTGAGATTCCAGATATTCTGGGATTTGGTCTATCTCCCTAGCATGTTTTGTTAGCCTTCCTGGTTATTTTCAACAGCACATTAAATGTCCACTGAGACCCTGCTTTCTGGCTGACATTTGATAGTGTTTCTGCTGTCACTTTTAAGATTCTGTACTTCTCAATCTGTTGGGTTCTGGAGTAATCTGCCTGTGTTGCCTACATCAGAACCATTTAAAAATTACAAGAAAATGTGAATGCGGATATCATTGCATCAGTATTTCTAATGAGCACTTTTTAAAAAATTTATATAGTTAATAATAATAGCAGTAACAGCAGTCTTAATTATAATGAAGAGGAGGAATAGGGCACTATCAAGAAAGTGAAAAGACAACCCACAGCATGGCAGAAAATATTTGCAAACCATATATATGTAAACAACAATTGCAAGTCAATAATAAAATAATAAACCATTTAAAGATGGGCAAATGATATGAATAGACATTTCTCCAAATAAGATGTACAAATGACCAATAAGCACATGAAATGATACTCAATTTCATTATCCATCAGGAAAATACAAATCAAAATGACAATGATATACCACTTCATAACCCCTAAGAAGAGTATAATAAAACAAAACAAAAACATAAGCAAGCAACAAGTGTGAGAGATGATGTTGAGAAACTGGAACCTGCATACATTGCTTGTGGTAATGCACAATGGACAGCCTCTGTGGAAAAAAGCTTGGAAGTTCCCTTGTAAGAAAAAACAACTAACCTAAGAAACTACTTTACTTCCCACATGTTCCTACCCAAGAAAATAACCTAATTTAGCAACATTTCTGTGAACTTGTTGCTACCATACCCATCAGAAATTAATAGTTAATTTCTAAAACATTAAATGCAGAGTTCTCATGCACATTTACATACTCGAGAATTCAGAGCATATGTCCACACAAAAACCTGTACTCAAATATTCATAGCAGCATTATTCATAATAGTCAAAAAGTGGAATCAACCCAAATGCCCATCATCTGATGAATAGATAAGCAAAAGGTGGTCTATCCATACAATAGAATATTATTCAGTCACATAAAGGAAGGATACATGCTAAAGCATGGATGAACCTGGCCACAAAAGGCTACATATTGTATGATTCCCTTTACATGAAATGTTCATAATAGCCAAATTCATGGAAACAGAAGGTAGATCATGGATGCCAGGGGCTGGGCAGAGAGGGAAATGAGGAGTGACTGCTGATGGGTATGGAGTTTCTTTTTGGGATAATGAAAATGTTCTGGAATTAGATAGTGATGACGGCTGCACAATTCTGTGGATATACTAAAAACCACTGAACCATACACTTTTAAAAGGATGAATTTTATTCTTTGTGAATTATATTTCAATAAAACTTATTTAAAAGAAAAAGAGGAGGAGGAAGAAGAAAAATATAGCCAACGTTAAGCCGTTAACACATGCCAGCATTGGGCACTCTTGGCTACTTCATGTACTGCCTGCCTTTATTATTTTTATTACATATTTATTTATAATTAGCATACCATGCAATTCATCCATTTAAACTGTACAATTAGATGTTTTTTGGTATATTCACATATATTTGCAATCATCACCACAATTAACCTTAAAACATCTTCATCTTCTCAAAAAGAAATCCCATACACTTTAACTATCAGCACCCACCCCCCTCATCCTCCAATCCTAAGGCAACCACTAATCTACCCTCTGCCTCTATAGTAGTAGATATATGGTAGACAGCATACTGGTAGTACAAGATTTGGTAGTATGTTAGATTCCCATACCCCCCAAAAATTCATTTGTCATTCAATAAGGAAGAACGTGTGTAAAGATTGGGATTTAATACAAATATTGGATGGTTTTCTAGGCTGACAATTAATAGCAAAATAGTCATTTGCATCATTTTACTCTCTGTTAAAATTCTATTTGTCAATGTAGATTGAAGCAAGGAATTATGAAACTTTAAGAAGTAGAATTCCTTTTTAAAATGACTTGAAAACATCCAGTTTTAGAAAATAGAGTATAGTGGGATATCATTTAAATATAATCCTTAAGGCAAAGGGGGAACATTACAGGTTTGGATTTGTCTGTTTCTGGAATTACCTGCATGTTTTTACTAAGGTGCTGGGCTTACGCAAGGAAAAGGGAATCTTGGATTGCAAAAAGCATATTTTGCTTCTGGGAAAGTTTGCAGAAATTATCAGGAACTTTCTTTGCCTTTGAAATTGGTACAATGTCCCTGATAAAATGGTTTTGCTAAGTGGCTTTACTAGAACCCTTTCCTGCCCTCATTGTTCAGAAGCTACTGCTTTTCCTCCTGACCCTCTTAACTTCAGTTTGAGTGTATGTCTTCCATTTAACAAGTAATTTGGGGGAGTGTCAAAAGGTAACTAGTGTCCCCTGGGTTACAATTAACCTAAAAATTAAAAGGTGGAGTTAAAATTCCTCAAGTACAACAAAAACATAAAAGAGAGTTTTTGAATTGGAGTTGGATTTAGAAACTTACCTTTGAATTAATGAAACTGACTGTTCTTGACTATGTAGCAGGCTAAGTATTTGAGAGGATATTAGTATAGTTTAGTGGCGATTAGTGGCTAATACAAACTTAGTAGAAAAAATTGTTTCTAGGACCCTTCTTCTGGGATCCAACTCACTCATAATGCACATATTAATGCCCTTCAGCTTAAATTACCAATGATTTCTGAAATATTCTTATGAGTATAATATTATTTGAGTTAAGAATTAGTGTTTTCTCATTTAACTTGACCAGATATTTGGCAACATATATCTCTGAGAAATTTTCTTGATTATTTATTTTTAAAGGTAGCAAAATAAAAACAGTTGAGGTTTCTAAATAAGATTTATAGTGAATAGTGACAGCTTAGCAGTAAATTCTAACTAATATGCATTACTCATAATGGATGCCTTCGGCTTGTCAACTCTGTGCTAAAAGTGGGAAACGATATTGTTTTTGTTCTTATTATATAAGCCTGAAGCACCCATGTTCCATTGTATATACTTCAGATATGGTGGATGCTTAAAGTTGTTTAATAATTCAAATATTTAATGTTTATTTTTAAATAATTCTAAAAGCTGGTTCTAAGACCAAAACATTCTTACTCTAAATCAGCATTTAAAACCATATTTTATGAAAGTCATTTTGTGGTCTCTAGAAGCAGAAATATAAAAATAAATATTATAAATACCTACTGACCAAGAAACTTTGAGGAAGGATTGAACATTATCACTACTTTTTTCAAATATTAAAAATTGAATTGTTCCCACAGGTATGCATACCTCTCTTCAAGTATTTCAATTAAATTGTCCTTGGGTAGTAAAAAAATGCAGTCACTTATTTAAATGTATTCCTCTCATCCCATTCCCCAACACACACATACTTAGGTGTGCAAATCTACTATCATTTCCACTGTCCAAATGTTCTGAATTGCCTGGTTTAGGGAAGTTAGTTCATTTTGGGGCCACAGAAGGGTCTAGAGGTGACATGAAGATGACCTCACTGACTCCTAGTCAGCAGGATACGTCTCAAGTTGTTTAAAGCTAAAGGCCTTATTGGTTCCTTTGTGACCTGTGCCACACATTTCTGCAGCAGATGGTTGGGGTTAAGTTTTGTTCTGTACCCATAGAATAGAAAAAAAATAACTGGCTCTTGTGAGGATCGAACCCTGACCATGGTCTCATTAGCTCTGGGGCTTTAAACAACAGATATGGGGTTATATAGAAGAGATCAAGTAGCAAAGGGTAACTAGGAATTTTATGGCCATTGACAGAGACTTAATGTAGGTATTTGGAACATTTTATTCCTCTTTAGAAATGCCTGTGAAGGATCACACACTTCTGTCCTTTGGAGAGCCATCCAAGAAACTTCATGTTTAAAGTTACCACTGTATTCAAGCAGACTGCAGTTTCTTTACTGAAAGCAGGGAAAGACTTTTAGTCATTGTGAGTGTTCGAGCAACTCTGGTTCTTTTCTAAGTATAGACATGTGCGTGAAATAACACCTATTAAATGGTATTATTTTTGTACTAACCCTTGTTTCCTACATCCCTCAATACATCTGTAAAAAGTGAACAGATTTGGTTACATGGTAGCCCTCCTGTCAGTTTAGTTTATATCACTAGAAATGGATTGGAAATGTTTAGAATTTACTGTTTTTATACTATTTTTCCAATATTTTCATTCTTTAAAACTACCTCCAAAAAAGGTAGAGTATGTTCCTAGTATTTTGGAAATGAGAATTAGCATTCTAATGCCTATGTTAGGGTTATTTTAATTGATATTAAATTGAAATTAATCAGTGAAACTGTTTTTGTATTAATATGAATAAGTCACTGATGTGCTCTAAATTCTTCCAATGCATGAAGAATTTGATGTTGGAAAAGGATCTGGAGCCGACTGATGATGGTAATTCACTTTCTTGACTCTCAGGAACATACTATTTCCTATCTGCATTGAAGTAACAAAAGACCCTACAACTAATGATAATAAGAATTTCTATAGAGAATGATATGGCAAACTGGCATAATGATTAAGGGGTACAACTTTCCTGAACTCTGAAAATAGATTTTACAGCTTCCCTGGCAATTCATACAGATTAGCAATAGCCACAGGAAGCACAGTGATCAGGAGTAAGGGTAAAATAAAAAGCAAACAAACAGACAAGCAAGCAAACATGGTTTCAAATTTCCCCATGGATGTATGCACAGTGCAATGCATCTTAATCTAGAATCTAGTTTGCTTTCAACCAGTAACATATCCACAGGAAACTCCATAGTGTTGGGATTAAGTAGGCTATCATTAGGCTTTAGGTGTAATTCAGGAAGAAATCATAGAAGGAACCATTAAGACATGAATTGATAATGGAATACTAAAACTAGTATTAAAATAATAAAAACAATAATTTGTCATATAGTCTAACAAATCTGAAAATATTCATCAGGATACATGATGTTGTGGTATGTTAGCTTCCCATTCTCCCAAATGATTCACTTGCTATTCTACATAGAAGGATATTTGTAATGTATCAACATAATACAAAGAAATGGATGCTTTCTAGGCTGACAATTAATAGCACCACAACCCGGAATTTATATAGTCTTTGTGGTTAGTAATGAAGAATACTTAGGCTGAAGAGATGCATTTCTGCTTTAATTTGGATTTATTAGGAAGATTCTATATGATATAATGATTTTATAATTTTTGAAATCTCTAGTTTGATAGGCATATATTCCTCTCTCAAGGTTGTCAAATTAGTCTGTGCTTAAATTCCTACCCACATGTAATTGCCTTGCCTATAAACAACCTAACATTTATAGTATACTGACAAACTTTTTAATCTCTGGACCTGGATCTGACTTTGAAACCTATCATTACTCCAAATATTTTTTAAGAAATTAGGGTTTGGTCATGGCCTTCAACCTTGTCATAGTCTGTACAAGGCCTAATGATATTACCTACAAAATGGTCAATATATTTTTTAACAGAACCACTTGGTATATATTATAAAAGAGGACAGATTTCACATCAGTGCCTTTACCTTTGGTATCTACATTTTTTTTTCTTTTCTTTTCTTCCCAAACAACTCCTACCTACTCCACTATGGTTCCTAAAATTTCTTCTTTAGAGTTGAGGTAATATCCCCATGCCAAAATACAAATAACTGAATTGATGTATTTTGTCTGATAAGTTTATCTAGGTCTTTTTGATGTTTCTTATTTGAGAACAGAGTTCTAAGGTGAAGGTAAGTTTTGACCCAGGAGTGTTAGAGAGGGGCAAGTCTGAATATGTTATTGTCCATTCTGCTATTAAGTCAGAAGATTGTTTGAAATCTCTGGTGTTACCTACTAAGATAAACAAGGGGAGGCATATGGAAATAGGAAAAAAGGGCTTAGAAAAGAAAAGTAGATTTCCAAAGACCTGCTTTAAAAAAGTTACCTACTTTACAGATCTACCCAAGCCTGATTTTAAAATCTTATAGAAGTAACTAAGCTTGTTATGGGCATTCATTTCAATTTGTATCACTGATTTTAAATTTAAGCTGTGCCTGATTCTGTGATGAAGAGAAATTAATGAGCAACCTCAGCTTTCAAGTAGTTTTTTGTCTAAGAGCACTGAAGTCCTACTTCAAGCTATTGAATAGAAAGTGTCCATTAATTGAAACATAGAAAATGTCCAGATATGAGAGGTTTTATTATCCTGTGAAAAGTACAATGAATAATATAATCTTTGAAAATCATTAAAGCACAGAAATTCTACTTGACCTGCTATGTTTATATAAACCTTGCCAGCATTTACCCATAAGGTTGGATCCTCTTCAGTTTTTTTCTTCTAGTCTTCCATCTTTTATCATCCTTACTGTATATCCATACTTCATCTGTTCTCAACATATCTAAAGTAAAGTAGTATGTAACTCCCTGAGTGGTACCACTTCAGGGATGTCTCAATATTTATTTCCTAAAGAGTGTCTTGCCCTCTGTCTTGCACTGGTGCCTCAAATTCCAAGCAATTTGGTTATGGTTTAGGGTTAAGGCACTAGCCAAAAAGCCAAAAACAAAACAAAAACAAACTATAACAAGTTATAAGGATGGTGCATATGTCCAAAGCAAGTATGCCCATATTTATTCCTTAGAAGGTAGAGAGAAGATAAAATGTTCCATTTCTTTAGAATTTAAGTAATCTAGCATGTTAGAGTTGGAAAGGATGTTTGAGATCATCTCCAAGATTTAAAGTTTTTTTTTTTTGGTTTCTTTTTTTGCTTTGTTTTAGAATATTTTCTTTAAATGAGACTTAGCATGAAAGTTCAATGAATAAAATAGATGAGTGGGAGAGCATTAGGACTCACCTTCCCTTCTGTGCTCCTCACGAGTTCTGGGAAGCTTCGTGGTTTCATGGGGTTTAGAATGACTCAGAGTATGGTAGCTAATTTGGAGAAAGTGTGACTTGGAGCCCAGTATTCTGATTCTTAATCCATGGCTTTTTCCATCTATTAAACAAGCCCCAGTGCTTACTTTTTTTTTTTTAACATACTCCAACTCCTTCTACTCTGTGGAAATAGTCTTATTAACATGGGTAAATAATAATATTGAAGTAGTACTAAATAGTGAAATGACAACCATAGGAAAAATAATCTAACAGGGAAGGAGCAATGGTGATTCTGAAACAGAACTCTCCCTGACAGGGTCTATAATTTCTGAGAGAATCTATGAAATACAACTGAGTATGATGATTGGGAAAAGGTTTTGTAGTATTGGTAATTGTTATTGCTTTAATGACTCCCCAACTGGCATTAAAACATTATCAAAGTAAAGTGAACTTTAATAGAAAGGGGGCATGAATTGTAGTTCAGATCCTTCCAACTCCATAAGAGTACTTACTGAAAACAAATGGCATTATCTGGTGAAAACCAGTTTACTGAAGTCACGAGCCTAAATTTTATTACAAAGCTCCAAATGATGAATAGCATCATTTTTTCCCTTCAGCTCAGATTTTTAACATCAGAAGGAAGAAAGTTATACATGGCAAAACAGATATAATCAATGGATCCAAATGAAACAGTTACTGCACAGTAAAACACTGAACCCAAACAGAATCTTATGTCAGAATATCTCTGCTATTTAGAAGGAGATTTGATATTATAAAATATATCCAGCAATGTTTTAAAATATTGTAACTAATGAGAGTTACCTATATCAAGCATATGAATGGGTTTTTTAAATGGATGGACTTTTTCAATTTCCTAGTTTGTGGGATCTGCAGTCTGAGTGTTAGTGTGGTGCTTAAAATGAGGGAAAGATAAATATCATATAATGACATTTTTTGGTCTTAACTTCCATAGAATTGAAATTATTTTATTTTTGTTGTCCGAAGTTTGTACAGCTTTTCCTTCAGGGAAAGTGTCTCTTTCTGGAAGACATGCAGGTAGATGAGGATCCAGGTTTTGTGAGGACCTGAGGCATATACTGTTTGGAGACCTCTCTTTAAAAAAAGAATGCAAGATCAAAAATGCAAAATTAGGTATATAAGTGACTATTTCGAAGGAGCTCATGCAAGTGAGGTGCCCTGAAGCTAAACTTCAAGGTAAATACACTCCTACATGGAGAACACATTACTAAATAGTTTAGTAGTTGATCATGGAAGGAGAGGGAAAATTTTCAAAGCTACAGCCCTTTAATATTAGAAAGGTTTTTGATATGTTAATGACATGTATAAATGCAAGTGACAAGATTGCAATCATTTGGTCAAAGAAAGACAAAATTAGAATGCACAGTTTGGTAAAATGAGATCTAAATTAGATCAATTAAACTGGTGGTGTTATGACAATATGGTATGTCCTCATGCCGTGCATCTCAAGAAATTTAGCTTCAATTATTTTAAATCACTGGTAGTTCATTTTATGCCAATTAAATGGGAATTACCAAGAAATACATTCAATTTGATCTAGGTTAATAAGAAAAGACTCAACATTTTCATAAAAGTCTTCTTAAGCAGATGGTCTTGTATAACATGTGAAATGAAAGCTAGGATAAACGTAATGATTCATTTTTAATTTGTGATATAAACTGTAATTTAATCTAGACTCATTATACTTATAGGCATCTGATTTTAGTGTCTTGGTTAGTCACTATATAGCAACATGTAATTATCTTCAGGCTCACCAAAAACCTTTGGGCATGTACTTTTTTTTTAAATTCAATTTTATTGAGATAAATTCAGATACTATACAATCATCCATGGTGTACGGTCAATTGTTTACAGTACCATTATATAGTTGTGCATTCATTACTGCAATCAATTTTTGAACATTTGCATTACCACACACAAAAAAGAATAAGAATAAAAGTTAAAGTAAAAAGGAAAACCCAAAACATCCCATAACCCCATCCCTCCCTGTTATTCATTTACTTTTTTTCCTAATTTTTCTCTTCATCTGTCCATACACTGGATAAAGGGAGTGGGAGCCACAAAGCTTCCACAATCAGGCAGTCACACCATGTAAGCTATGTAGTTATTAAAATCATCTTCAAGAATAAAGGCTACTGGGTTGCAGTTCAACAGTTTCAGTTATTTCTAGCTTTTCCAATACACTAAAAACTAAAAGGGGATATCTATATAATACATAAGAGTAACCTCTGGAATGACCTTTCAATGCTATTTGAGATCTCTCAGCCACTAAAACTTTATTTTGTTTCATTTCTCTTCCCCATTTTAGTCCACAAGGGCTTTCGTAATCCCACAATGCCAGGGCCAAGCTCATCCCTGGGAGTCATGCCCCACATTGCCAGGGAGATTTACACCCTTTGGAATCATGTTCCACATAGTGGGGAGGACAATGCATTTACCTGCTGAGTTGGCTTAGAGAGAGAGGCCACATCTGAGCAACAAAAAAGGTTCTCTGGGAGTAACTCATAGGCACAATTTTAAGTAGGCTTTAGCCTCTCCTTTGCAGTAACAAACTTCATAAGGGGAAGCCCCAAGATCAAGGGCTTGGCCTTCTAAATTGGTATCCCCCAATTTCTGCATGTACTTTTTTTTGAACTTTATCAAAAATTTAAAAAAAAATCATTTCAAACAAAACAAAGGAATAAGAAAAACAAATAACTTAAAATAACTACTACATTGCTTGTACTTTTAATCGACTAAGTTCAGATTTCATTATGCCGTGTTTTTCTTATTTCAGTGGAAAGTTAATTTAAGGTCTTGGCTATATGATTACTAGCAGGCAAGTTAGGGTTACTAACAGCACATGAACAAAATTCACTCATGCTTTTGGGACCAGCCATATAGGTCAAGAAAGCATTTGTCCTCCTCAGTGGTACCATTTGTGGGATACTACAAGATCAACTTGCTGAAAAGTGTCTCCCCTTTTGTCCTTCAATGGTGCCTGAAATTCTCAGCACTTTGGTTATGGTTATGGGTTAAAGCGCTTGCCTGAAAAAACAAATTGTTAGAAAAATTAAACCTGCCAGATGAAAAAATGATCATCTAATATGTATCCATGCCAAATATTAAACTGAAAAGAGGTTGGCTATAATTCCAGTTAAAGGTGCACAGTCATGAGGAAGATAGTATTTGCTACTGGAATGCATACATAGGTGCACACCTAGAATTTAGGGATATAGGTGTTATACATTTGTTCAGTGGGAAGAAAGAGACTTTAGTTCTACCCCTTCCTGACTGGACTATTATTTGACTGTATGACTTCAAAAAAGTCACTTGATTTTGTGAGTTGGCCCAATCTGTAAGGTTGAGTTGATTCCTTCCAGTGGCAAAAGTCTGTTTATTTAGATGCATACTGAGTATCACTTGTTTTTAGCTTGGTGTTCTGTAATAATAAACCAGTGTTCTTTATCTTAAGGTCTGTATGCCACATGCCACTGGTGTTCCTAGCAGTCACCAATCACTGATATGCTACTAAGTTCAGATTCACTTCTTTATTACTGTTCACTTTTGCTGTAGAGTTCTAGGCCAATTACAGTGGTTTTGCAAGATGAAAAATAAATTTGGAAATACCAATTTTATAGGTGGACCAAATTTTTACTTGAAAATTGTCTGCTATAGACATATACAGGTCATATTCAAGACAGATGTGAATCCCCATGTGATCATGGTATTTATTGCATATAGTTGGGACCTCAGAGAAAATTGTGGTAGAGATATCAGTTTAAATAGCAGAGTAAGCCATGTGCCTACAATAGCTGTTATAAACAGTAACAGGGATTTATAAACCAAATATTCAAATATTTATGTAGCACTTTTTATAAGTTAGGCACTGTTCTGAGTGCTGTAGCATATTAACTGATTTAATATTTACAATATATTAATGAAATTTGGCACTGTTATTATCCACATTTCACAGATAATGAAATTGAGACACAGAGAGGCTAAGCAACCTGCCCAGTGTCACATGGCTCAAAGTGACAGAAGGGATAGTTGAACTGTCTGGCTTCAGAGTTATACTGAATAGAGTAGGTATAGTAAGCAAAACAAAGGAAGGCTAAACTATCAAGGGACAGAGTAACAATTCTGTAAGTAGCCAAGAAAAACTATTTCACACACACACACACATGTATGCTAAAAAAATACATCAATTGTAACAAATGTACCATGTCAATGTAAGGTATTAATAATAGGGAGGTATATGGCATATGATTGCTATGTAAAGTCAGAATTTCTCTAATAAAAATTCATGGTTGTTAGGATTACAGCAGAAATCCAACAGGAGTGGCTGGTATGAGATTAAAGAGAAAATGTGGACTGGAGCATGGCTGAGCAAGGATGAAAAGATTGTGAGGCTCTAGTGGTTGACTGACTTTGTCTCACTACCTTGGAATAATGATTACAGCCCTTGCAGAAGTACAAGTGTAGAGTTCCATATGCTAACATGAAACAGATGAAAGTTCCCATTTGATTCTGTTGGAATGGCATGTGGAATAAATGTTATCCATAACACAAATCTGGGGGAAAAACTAGAGAAAATGCAGTGCACAGTGCTGAGAATTTTCCAAGAGCACTGAAAAAAAGAGAATAACTGTGCCAGTTTGAAGTATTATGTCCCCCAGAAAAAGCCATATTCTTTGATGCAATTTTGTGGGGCAGACTTATTAGTGGGGTTAAGTTGGAATGTTTGGATTAGGTTGTTTGCATGGAAATGTGCTCCACCCAACTGTGGGTGATGACTGATTGGATAATTTCCATGGAGGTTTTACCCTGCCCATTCAGGGTGGGTCTAAATTAAATCACTGGAGCCAAATAAATGAGCTGACAAACAGAAGGAACTCAGTGCAGCTGTGAATGACATTCTGAAGAGGAGCTACAGCCAAGAGGGACACTTTGAAGAATGCACTGGAACTGAGAGAGGAACTGCAGTTTACAGAGACATTGTGGAGACGGCCTTTGAAAGCAGACTTTTGCTCCAGAGAAGCTAAAAGAGGACAAATGCCCCAAGAGCAACTAAGAGTGACATTTTGAAGAGGAGCTGCGGCCTAGAGAGGAACATCCTGGGAGAAAGCCATTTTGAAACCAGAACTTGGAGCAGATGCCAGCCACGTGCCTTCTCAGCTAACAGAGGTTTTCTGGATGCCATCCACTATCCTCCAGTGAAGGTACCTGATTGTTGATGCATTACGTTGGACACTTTATGGCCTTAAGACTGTAACTTTGTAACCAAATGAATCCCCTTTATAAAAGCCGATCCATTTCTGGTGTTTTGCATCCTGGCAGCATTAGCAAACTAAAACACTAACTTATTTAAAAAGATTAAAAGGGTTAATCATATAAAGTTTGGCTAAGGAATGACTAATGAAAAACCTGTGAATTGTCTGTATGTATCTGACAAGCAAATATACCAAGGAGAGAAAATTTACTTAGTTGAGCACAAATAGATGAAACTAG
This sequence comes from Choloepus didactylus, assembly GCF_015220235.1. Lineage (NCBI taxonomy): Eukaryota > Metazoa > Chordata > Mammalia > Pilosa > Megalonychidae > Choloepus > Choloepus didactylus. Next base: position 152,070,207 of record NC_051334.1, on the reverse strand, counting down.
AAAGACTGGCTGAAATTACAGAAAGGATCATTTTGGCAAAATAGCATATAAAGCTTCTTGGCAGGTGATACTTAATATACTGTAAAATAGATTCAGAAAATAAAACAAAACAAAAAAGGGCCCAGTATGGCCTTTAAGAGTATCAGTGAGATTTATGGGAAGTTGCAGTGATCTATGTTAAGAAGGTATAATCTAGGTTAAATGTTCCAGTTACAGAATATGCTGTGCCTTAGAGTTGGGAAGGTCTTTGGACCTTTGCAGGACAATATTATACTGCAAGTTAAAGCTTTTATATTTTGCATCTTGTTTGGAATGTGGGCTAGATTTTGTGCCTGATTCTCTGGATAGGTATTGCTGCAGGAAGAGATGAGACATCAGTGAGAATCGAAACCTATTCTGAGGGAGGGAGTATTGTCTCAAGCAGAACAACCAGGTGTTGGAACCCAGGAGATTAGGGACTACAAATTGAACATTTTATTTAACATAATAGGTATTCACTTATAATTTATAGAATTAATGGATGAAGGAGCAAATCTCTCTGAATCAAAATCTTCTCATCTGTAAAATATTGTTAGCAAAAATTACATATCCATAGCTAAATTAAAAAAAAAATTGACTAATGTATGTGAAACTTCACAATTGTTATCTTTTGCTCAGTGGACTGGTAATGGGATGATGTTTAGGCTCTTCCTTTGACTAAACCCCTGTATTAGTCAGGGTTCACTAGGGAAACAGAGCCAGGAGGAGTCATCCGTAAATAAGAAATTTTATAAAAGTGTCTCACGTAACTTTGAGAATGCATGAGTCCAAATTCCGTAGGGCAGGCTGCAAGCTGGCAACTCCGATGAAGGTTTTTGATGAATTCCCCAGGAGAGGCTGAAGTAGAGATGAAAATTCTCTCTTCTGACTGCTGAAGTCCTCACTTCTTTTAAAGCCTTCAACTGATTTGACTAAACATTTCTTATTGTGGAAGACACTCCCCTTTGTTGATTGTAGATGTAATCAGCTATAGATGCAATCAACTTACTGATGATTTAAGTCCATGAAATGACCTCGCAGTAGCAGTTAGGGAAGTGCTTGCTTGACCAGACAACTGGGCACCATTATCTGGCTAAGATGACACATGAACCTAGCCATCACATCCCTTTACCCTTGCACCCTGATTATGTCTGTCTCATCAGGAAAGTGTTGAGAAAATTCTTAATACTTAACTTCTTGTGGGAAGTAAGAAGTACAGAATAAAACACTATAAAGCATTCATTCTTTGATTCAAATTAAGTCATTTTGCACAGAATAGAAGTCTGGTGGTGCCACTGAAAAGTAAAATAAATTACCATGTTTCCCAGCATCATTCTGGTGGAGGAAATAAAGACTAGTGCATGCCTTATGTTGCCAATGAGGTTTCCTATCCTTGTGATTCTCTGTCAGTAGAAATCACCCACGTTCAAAAAACTAAATGTCCCAGTTGGCCATTGAGATATTCTCATAGACTGTCCAAGTTTTGGTGAATATTGCAGTAAATCTGAATACAAATGTATTGTGTTTTAACCTCTCCCCAATGTCTTGTATTATTGTTGAACTCTTCATGGTTTTCATCTTTATGTTTCTCCTTTACAGTTCTTTGTATATTTTGACACCTTAACCCACAGGCATTTTAAACTTAAATGTGTTTTTAACTCTTAGCTGTTAAAATCAACAGAAATATGATGTAAAACCATGAGTTTTTATTTAGAGTGAAAATAGTTCTTTTTAAAGATACAGTACTTGAGCTTTCAACAATTCCTTCCTTAAAATTAATATAACAAAAGGAAAGCTAAGCATAAATTACATGCAAGGATAAATCAGGTGGAAACAAAATTTTGACTGCCAGCTGCTACATAATATTGCTATGACTTAAAGAATATATCTACATTTATTTAGTAAAGATTAAAGGCATCTCTGTTTGTGAAATGGTAATTAATAAGGACCTGCAGTTGTTGTTAGAAAGAGCATGCATTTTTAATCATTTCTGAGGAATTTTAATCTGATTAGTTTGTCCTTTACAGCCCTAAGTCTCCAGTGTAGCCTGAGAGATAATACATACAAGCTTCTGCAACATCTTTTTATAAACTTATCCATTGACAGTGTATACTATTGTTTATAATGAAGCACCATAACGAGAGGACAGCATTCCTTCTCCATTCACAAAGCTTAGGCCTGAGAACTTCTTGATTCCCCACATCCTCAATATCACTCTAGCATATAATTTCCTCATAAAACTTATTAAAGTATAACTGAAAAATTTAATAGGCCTTTTTCAGATCATTAATGATTCTATAACTACAAGATTAAAGTCACTTACGGAGCCATTTTCTGACTAAGAACCAGCAATTTCTTTTCACTGCCAGCATTAGAACTTGCAGTTCTTTTTCTTTTTGGGGCCATTTTTTTACATAGAAATGAAGTTAACTTTTATCACTTCAGTAGAGCTGCTGCATACACCCCAACATCTATAGAAGGGCATAGAGTTGTTGATGCTGGTTAGGTGGTAAGCTTTTTCACTAGCTCTACCAGCTTTGGTAAACCAGCCCGTCAATGCCAGTAGTATAAATTCATGTGTCAGCAACATTACAAGTTACTACAGGTCTTGGACTCATGGAGTTATCTCATGAATAGTTGAAATTGCAAATGTTAAATCCACAAATTCCAAGGATCTAATGGATTTACAACTTAATGAGCTTGGCAGTTGCTCTTCTTTTGTTGTTATAACAGAGTATCAAAAGCATCTGAGTTTTCAGAAGAGGTCAGTGTAGGAAGCTCCAGGAATCAGTCCCTCCACCAAAGCAATTATTGAACTGACAGGAACCATCTGAATCAACACAGAGTTTGTCCTGGAGGCAGAGAAGCAACTTATAGACAGCTGGGTCAGTTTGAGAAAGAATTAAGTTGAAGATGCCTGGGAAAAAGGACTACTTGCATTCAGTCATTCAACAGAGCATCCAGGAAGGGGTGAAAGTCTATTTCTAAGGGAGTACAAGAAGCATTCACTTGAATTCCTGTAAATTGTACATGGGGAATTCCTGAAGCCTCTATCAAGCAGAAGCCCTGGTAAAGAAGCAGGCTCCATGACTCCTTGCAAACTCTGATAAGAGAAACGACTGTACCCTTAACATTTACCACAGGGGAATCTTCTTGATAGGAGGGCTAAACTCTGAAGGACACCAGCAGCCAAAGAAGAGTCAATTTACAAAGACAGTGAAAGGTGCCCTTATGTTTTAGTTTGTTTTGATTAGCTCACGGCAATCAAGAAAATCTCTGTCTTATCAGTATCTGGATTCAAACTTAAGGAAGAGATATATCAGGGGTTAAATCCCAGAGTTAACAATTTAAAATATTAAATTGCAGTGTGCAAAAACAATTACAAGATCTACAATGAAGCAGAAAGTTATGGTGCCTCCAAAGGAACAAGATAAACATCCAGAAACCATCTATGAAGAGGAACAGACATCAGATTTACCAGATAGAGACTTAAAAAAAAGATCCTCATTATGCTCAATGAGTTAAATGGAAACATAAGGAAAGAACTAAAGGACAGAAAAAGAGTCTTAGGAAGACAGCAGAATAGGAAGCTCCAACACTCACTCCTATTCCACAAATAGCTAGTGTACAGGGATAAATTGTAACAAATGTTCTGGGGCTCTGGAGGCCAGGGGAGCACTGTCCAGCATCCAGGGAAGACCATGACGAAAAAGGAGACAAACTGTGGTAAACACTGTGAGTAACTCACTCCACCATGACTGCCAGTGCCCACCCCACACTCTCAAGGTGAGCTACCTTGAATCAGGTCCCCAGCTGGCTTTTGATGACAGAGTGATGTGGAAGCCCTCTTCCCCAATAATGTGTGTGTGTGTGTGTGTGTGTGTATGTGTGTGTGTGTGTATAACAAGGCTGACTACTAATCATGGCTTTTGAGCAGAGAATTTAGTTCACTTGGTCCTGGCTCTGAACCACTGTTTTAGCCACCCAGGACAGGGACCACCATGACCACTGTAGACAGTTATCTGAAAAGTGCACTCTGCTGGGAAGGCCAGGAAAGCGCAGCTTTAGGGAGCTGTCAAAAAGGCTCTTTGGTGCCTTTTCTGACCCTCTCTGCAGGGCTCTTTGTAACTGGTCTGTGCCCCTTCATGGGTTCATGCCCTGCTTAGACTGGAAAATACTGACTTGGAAAAGTACTCTCTGGGGTCACCATCCTCCAAGAATTTGCCCTCCAAGCAAAATCAGCTAGAGTCAATGAAAAGAGAGTGAGGTGGGGGGACTAATGAGACAAAACAAAAACAAAAGAACAGATCAAAATTCCCAGAGAAGATATGGAGGAAAGGAAATCTTCCCCTTGGGGTGAAACAGTTGCATAAATAGTGCAATCTTAAAAATTGTATTACATACCAAGGGCAAGAATTAGATGAAGAAGAGCTGAAAACATCTGATCAGTTAAACATGGGCAATTCTAAAGGCCTATAATAAGTTGAGCCAAGTGTAAAGAAGAGCCTCAACACAAAGCCAAGCAATATTAAAATCCTGCCTAGGCAAGAAAGAGGAACTGACCTTCAGAGCAAACTCATCAAGATAGATGCCTAAAGATCAGCAAAAAATTGCAAGCCATACTAAGAAACAGGAAGATATGACCCAGTCAAAGGAATGAATTAAAACTTTGGGGGAGACACATAATTTGGAAAAACTAATCAAAGATGTTCAAACATATCTCCTAAATCAATTCAAGGAGATGAAGGAAAATATGGTTATGTAGATAAAGGATATTACAAAGACTTTGTGTGAGCATAAAGTGAATTTGAAAGTATTAAAAGAAACATTACAGAAATTATAAAACTGAAAGGCACAATAGAAGAGATTAAATATATACTAGAGACCTACAACAGAAGATTTGAAAAGGCAGAAGAAAGAAACAATGAGCTAGAAGATAGGACAATCAAAATCAGACAAGCAGAAGAACAGAGAGAGAAAAGAATGTAACAAATTGGGCAGGGCATCAGGGAATTAAATGACAACATGAAGTACACAAACATATGTCATGGGTGTTCCAGAAAGAGAAGAAAAGGGAAAGGGGGAAGAAGGTATATTTGAGGAAATGATGGCCAAAAATATCCCAATTCTTGTGAAAGACATAGATATACATGTCCAAGAAGCACAATATACTCCAAAAAGTATAAATCCTTATTGACCAACTCTGAGACACAAACTAATCAGAATGTCAAATGCCATAAATAGAGAATCATGAAAGCAGTAAGAGAAAAGCAAATCATCACATACAAGACAACTGCAGTAAGACTAAGTGTTGATTTCTCATCAGAAACCATGGAGGTAAGAAAGCAGTGATATGATATATTTAGGATACTGAAAGAGAAAAACTTCCCCCTACTTGAAACCTGGCTTCCAGGGATGTAAATCTCCCTGGCAACAGAGTATATGACTCCTGGGGATGAATCTGGACCTGATATCATGGAATTGAGAATATCTTCTTGACCAAAAGGGGGATGCAAAATGAAATGAAATGAAGTTTCACTGGCAGAGAGATTTCAAATGGAGTTGAGAGGTCACTCTGGTGGACATTCTTATGCACTATATAGATAACCCTTTTTAGGTTTTAATGTATTGAAATAATTAGAAGTAAATACCTGAAACTATCAAACTTGAACCCAGTACTCTTGACTCTTGAAGGTGATTGTATGACAATGTAGCTTATAAGGGGTGACAGTGTGATTGTGAAAACCTTGTGGATTGCAATCCCTTTATCCAGTGTATGGATGGATGAGCAGAAAAATGGGGGCAAAAAACTAAATGAAAAATAGGGTGGGATGGGGGATTATTTGTGTGTTATTTTTTACTTTTATTTTTTATTCTTATTCTTTCTGGTGTAAGGAAAATGTGCAAAAATGGATTGGGATGATGAATGCACAACTATATCATGGTACTATGAACAGTTGATTGTACACCATGGATGATTGCACGGTATGTGAATATATTTCAATAAAACTGAATTTAATTAAAAAAAACAAATAAAACAAAAAATGATGGAGAACTTAAAATATTCAAAGATAAACAGAAACCAAAAGAATTAATCAATAAGAGATCTTTCTACCGGAAATATTAAAGGGAGTCTGCAGGTTGAAAGGAAAAGACAGGAGAGAAGGGCTTGGAGTAGAGTGCAGAAATGAAGCCTATTAGTAAGGGTAACTAAAAGCATAAAAAGAGACAAAAATAAGATATGGCATATAAAAATCAATAGGTAAATTGGCTGATGTTATACTGCCTTTACAGTAATAACATTAAATGCTAATGGCTTAAACTCCCCAATCAAAAGACGCAGATTAGCAAAATAGATTTAAAAAAAAAGTATGATCCATCTATATGCTCTCTAGAAGAGACGCATTTTTGACCCAAGGACACAAGTAGGTTGAAAAAGCTAGAAAAAGATGTTCCATGCAAACGGTAACCAAAAAAACCAAACCAAAACAAAAATACTTGGGATACCTATACTAATATCAAACAAAATAGACTTAAATGCGAAACTCTCATAACAGACAAAGAAAGACACTATATAGTAATTAAATAGGCAACCCGCCAAGAAAAAATAACAACCATAAATATTTATGCACCTAACCAGGATGCACCAAAATACATCGGGCAAACACTGGCAACACTGAAGGGAGAAATAAACACCTCTACAATAATTGTTGGAGACATCAATGCACCACTCTCTTCAATAGATAGAAAATTTAGACAGAGGATCAATAAATAAATAAATAAATTGAATAATATAAGAAAATAACAAGACCTAACAGACATATATGGAACATTACACTCCCAAAGAGCAGGATATACATTCTGCTCAAGTGCCCATGGTTCATTCTCCAGGATAGACCACAACTGGGTTAAAAAACAAGTCTCAATAAAGTTATCATGATTGAAAATATACAAAGCAATTTATCTGACCATAACATAATGAAGCTGGAAATCAATAACAGGTGAACACCTGGAAAATTAACAACATGCAGGAAAAACAGATAACCCCAGAGTTAAGGACAAAAGAAAACCTGAGGTCTCTCCTGGCAAAGAGGAGGTGTGGCTAATGGAAAAATAAATTAAAAAACAGACTTTTGGAGTAGGCTGAGGTCAGACTATTGGAAAAGGGCTGTGTCCCAAGAAAAGGGGTACATACAACCTAGTAGAAACTCCAGTTCCTGACTGGTGAAACTGGGGTGCTGGGGACTGGATCTGAAAAGAGGATTTCTTTCTTTTATCCTTTTTTTTCTCTCATTCTAATTAGCTCATTAGAGAAACCTCTAATGAGGTTTTCAGTTGTCAGAATTGACCCAGACACTGGTGGAGTTAAGGTAGTCAGAGACACAAAGGAAGAAGACAAGTGAATGAGATAATTTCCTAAAGGGCATATCTTCCCTAAGAAAAGTGGGGAGGTACAGCTCAAGTAGCTGACCTCCCTCAGAGAATTCAGACACCAGGGCCTGGAGTTAAAAAACAGAAACAGCTTAAGCTTGAATTCTGACACCTTTGGTCCCTGGCAGGTACAGGGTCTGCTGAGAATTAGAGGGACCAAATCTCTTTACACTGGTGGGGAACTGCAGGCTGACAAGTGCCATGGGCTGGGCAGAATAGGAAAAGCAGAGAGTCTAGAGACCTCACAGGAAAGTCTGGCAACCTTCTGGGCCTTATCTTCAGGGAAACTTGTTACCGATTATACACTTCTCCTGAAATGCTGGGCCTGTCTGGTCTGGGAAAATCTGACTGGGGTAATCAAGGAAACCAGGTTCCTAGAAACTAACAAAAAATTATGAGACACACTAAGAAAAAGGATGATATGGCCCAGTTAAAGGAATAAACTTACACTTCAAATGAGACACAGGAGTTGAAACAACTAATTAAAGATGTTCAAACAAATATGCTAAATCAATTCAAAAATCAAATCAGAGTTGAGGGAAGATATGGCAAAAGAGATGAAGGATTTTAAGAAGACATTGCAAAAACATAAGTATGAAAAAACAAAATTGGCAGAACTTATGAGAATGAAAGGCACAAAAGAAATGATGAAAAACACAATGGAGATATACAACAACACATTTGAAGAGGCAGAAGAAAGGATTCATGAAATGGAGGACAGATTATCTGAAATCCTACACACACACACACACACACACACACACACACACACACACAAAACAGGTAGGGAAAGAATGGAAAAATATGAGCAGGGTCTCAGGGAATTGAATGACTACATGAAGTGCATGAATATGCATGTTTTGGGTGTCCCAAAAGGAGAAGAGAAGGGAAAAGGGGCAGAAAGAATAATGGGGGGAACAGTCATTGAAACTTCCCCATCTCTTATGAAAGACATAAAATTACAGAGCCACAAAGCACAGCATACAACAAACAAACTAGATCCAAGTAGACCTACTCCAAGACACTTAATAATCACATTATCAGAGATCAAAGAGAAAGAGAGAACTCTGAAAGCAGCAAGAGAAAAGTGATCCATCACATACAAGGGAAGCTCAATAAGACTATGTGCAGATTTCTCAGTAGGAATCATGGAGGCAAGAAGGCAGAGGCATATATTTAAGATACTGAAAGAGAAAAGCTGCCAACCAAGAATTCACTATCCAGCAAAACTGGACATTCTTATGCACTATATAGATAACATCTTTTAGGTTTTAGTGTATTGAAATAAGTAGAAGTAAATACCTGAAACTATCAAACTCCAACCCAGTAGTATGGACTCTTGAAGACAATTGTATAACAATGTAGCCTACAAGGGATGGCAGTGTAATTGTGAAAACCTTGTGGTTCACACTCCCTTTATCTAGTGTATGGATGGATGAGTAGAAAAATGGGGACAAAAGCTAAATGAAAAATAGGGTGGGATGGGGGGATGATTTGGGTGTTCTTTTTTACTTTTATTTTTTATTCTTATTCTGATTCTTTCTGATGTAAGGAAAATGATCAAAAATAGATTGGGTTGATGAATGCACAACTATATGATGGTACTGTGAACAGTTGATTGTACACCATGGATGATTGTATGGTATGTGAATATATCTCAATAAAACTGAATGTAATTTAAAAAAATGAGGGAGAGTTTAAAATATTTTCAGATGAACAGACACTGAGAGGGTTTTTGAACAAATACCTGCTCTACAAGAAATTCTAAAGGGAGCACTAGAGGGAGATAGGAGAAAGGTTTGAAGAAGAGTGTAGAAATGAATACTATCAGTAGGGGTATAAAGAGAGAGAGAGAAACAAAAATAAAATAAGATATGACATATGAAATCCAAAAGACAAGATGGTAGACAGTAGACATTATGTTGAGTGAAATTAGCCAGAAAGAAATAGATGGATACTTTATAGACTCATTAATGTGAACTAGCATGGATGAGTGAACTTTGAGAGTTAAGTTGAGAACACAGGTTAAACAGGAAATAGAAAGAGTATAGAGATAGGGCATTTGATACTGAAGGAATACAGAAAGATAAACAGGATTGATTGTATAGACCCGGAAATGGAGATCATAATACTGTGTCGTAGTAGCATAATATTGTAAGTACTCTGAACAAAGATGAGTGTGAGTGTGGATGAAAGAGGAAGGATAGGGGCATGTATGACACCAGAAGAAAAGATAGAAGATAAAGACTCGGATTGTATAACTTGGCAAAACTTAGAGTGGTCAATGATGGTGATTAAATGTAAAAACAAGAATGTTTTTAAATGAGGGAGAACAAATGAATGTCAACATTGTAAGGTTTTGAAAATTGATGGTATAGGGGAAAATACAATCAATGCAAATGACAGTTTGTAGTTAACAGTAACATTGTAAGGTGCATTCACTATTTTTAACAAAGGCAATATACCCAAGGCAAATGTCTATAAGAGGGTGATATAAGGGAGTGATATGGGATTCTTGGTGTTGTTGTTATCTGACCTTTTCATTGTATTTTATTTTATTTTTATTTTTCTTCTATCTTTTATATTTTTATTCTTCATTTTTTTCTCCCCTTCTCCTTCTTTGAGGAGGAAATGGTAATGTCCTCATATATGTTGTGGAGGTGTATGAATAATTACGTGATTATACTGGGAATCATTGATTATTTAGGATTGATTCTATGGTGTGTGAATAAAACTGCTAAAAAACTAAATAGAGAGATATAAGCACTGGAGAAAATGTGGGGGGAGTGGTGTACCTATTCACTGTTGGTAGGGAAATAGAATGATGCAGCCCATCTGGAGGGCAGTGTGAAGTTCCACAGGAAGCTAAATATGGGATTGCCATATGGTCCTGTAACCCCATTATTGGGTATATACTTGGAAGACCTGAGAGCAGGGACATGAATGGACATTGTACACAGGTATTTATGATGGCAGTATTCAGGATTTGCAATGGATGGATGTGGCCTAAGGGTATATCAATTGATAAATGGAATGGTGAATTGTGGTGTATACTTACAATTGAATACTTAGTGGTGGCAAGAAGGAAGTTGTGAGGTATGCAACCCAGTGAATGGACCTTGAGAACAGTATGTTGAGTGAAACAAGCCAGATTCCTAAAGTCAAACATTATAATGCCTCACTAATATGGACTAACTATAATCTGCAAAGTCTGAGAATTGAATTTGAGAGCATAGGTTATCAGGGGAAGGCTTATGGTAAAGGTTCCTAGATTATAAGCTCTTATAGCAGTCTCATTTATTCATGAGCTTTAACAGTTATTTCTAAATTCTGAGATGGTGAGCTGTTTGTTGTATAATCTGGTCAGTCCATGGAACTTTAGGTATCTGTGTGACACCTGAGACTCAGTGCGAAAATTAGACAGCTATGAATGTCGGCATTACCCCATAGAGCAACTGTTAAAGAAATTGAAAAAGAGATCAGAATTCAATTAGAGACATGAATGAAATGGACTTGGTTAGGATTAAGGTAAGTCAAACTAAAGGGTAAAGGATGATATTGACTGTGTTTTAAAACTTCTACGTCTATGTGAGAACAAAGGAAAAGATGTTTATTTGGTGCAAAATCTACATTTTCTTTAGCACACCATATAATTTAACTTACTTGGTCTGTTTATTCAAACACCATAATTACATGGAACCTTGAATATAGGATAAGATCTGGTTGGTTTGTACAGGTTAATGTGAAGCCCTGATACATCCCAGGTTAATTAGGGCAGAGAATAAAAAGTATTTGAAAACCTCCCTTGAGGGACTGGGGGAAAATGTGGAAATATTAAACTTCCCCACCAGTGGCATTCCTGATATTCTCACAAGAATTGGGGACTACCAGTTTAGTAGGCTGAGTGATTGATCTTGGGGCTTGCCTTTTGAAGTTTATTACTGCAAAGGAGAGGCTAAGCCTGCTTATAATTGTGCCCATGAGTCACCCCCAGAGAATCTCTTTTGTTTCTCAGATGTGTCCTCTCTCTCTAAGCCAACTCAGCAGGTAAACTCAATGCCCTCACTCCTAGGTGGAACATGACCCCCAGGGGTGTAAACCTCCTTGGCAATATGGGCTGTGACTCCTCAGGGTGAGCCTGAACCTGACATCATAGGATTGAAAAAACCTTCTTGATCAAAAGTGGGAATAGAAATTAAACAAAATAAAGTTTCTGTGGCTGAGAGATTTCAAATGGAGCCAAGAGATCATTCTGGAGGTTATTCTTATGCATTATATAGATATCCCTTTTTAGTTTTTAGAGTATTAGAATAGCTAGAAGGAAATACCTGAAACTGTTGAACTGTAATCCAGCATCTTTGATTCTTGAAGATGTTTGTATAACTATATAGCTTATATGGTGTGACTGTGTGATTGTGAAAACCTTGTGGCTCACACCCCCTTTATCCATTGTATGGACAGATGAGTAGAAAAATGTGGACAACATGTTAATGAATAATAGGGTGTACAAGGGGTATGAGTAGTTTTTGGTGTTCTTTTTTACTTTTACTTTTATATTTATTTTTTTTTATTTTTTTGAGTAATGAAAATGTTAAAAAAGATTGGGGTGATGAAGGCACAGCTATATGATGATACTGTGAACAACTGATTATACCTTTTGGATGCTGGTATATGATGTGAATATATTTCAATAAAATCGCATTTAAGAAAACCCTGGCAGAGGCTAAACTTGCTTGTAATTGTGCTTAAGAGTCTCCCCCTGAGTACCTCTTTGTTGCTCAGATGTGGCCTTCTCTCTCTAGCTAAACCAATTCAGTAGGTGAACTCACTGCCCTCCCCCCATGTGGAATCTGACTCCCAGGGGTATAAATTTCCCTGGCAATGCAGGACATGACTCCTGAGGATGAATCTGGACTTAACATTGTGGGATTAAGGACATCTTCTTGACCAAAAAGGGGATGCAAAATGAAACAAAATAAATTTCAATGTCTGAGAGATTCCAAATGGAGTTGAGAGATCACGCTGGTGGACACTCTTACATACTATTTAGACAACCCCTTTTTAGGTTTTAATGTATTGGAATAGCTAGAAGTAAAAACCTGAAACTATCAAACTGCAACCCAGTAGCCTTGGCTCTTGAAGACAAGTGTATAACAATGTAGCTTACAAGGGGTGACAGTGTGATTGTGAAAGCCTTGTGGATCACACTCCCTCTATCCAGTGTATGGATGGATTAGTAGAAAAATGGGGACAAAACCAAATGAAAAATAGGGTGGGATGGAGAGGATGATTTGGGTGTTCTTTTTTACTTTTATTTTTTATTCTTTTCCTGATTCTTTCTGATATAAGGAAAATGTTCAAAAAATAAATTGGGGTGATGAATGCACAACTATATGATGGCACTGTGAGCAGCTGATTGTATGCCATGGATGATTGTATGATATATGAATATATCTCAATAAAACTGAATTTAAAAAAACCCTGGCAACAATGAAAAACCAAGGACAGATGGCATCACAGATGAATTTTGCCAATCATTCAAATTAGAATTAAAACCATACCTGCTAAAACTCATCCAAAAAATTAAAAAGGAGGTGACACTATCTAACTAATTCTATGAAGCCAACATCACCCTAATACCAAAGCCAGATAATGATGGTACAAGAAAAGAAAATTAGAGACCAATTTGTCTAATAAATATATATGAAAAATTCTCAATAAAATAGTTGCTAATCAAATCAGACAGCACATTAAACAAAGTATACACCATAATCAAATGGGTTTTGTCTCAGGTATGGAAATGAGGCTCAAGAAATCAGTTTATGTGCTAGACCACATTTGCATATTGAAGGGGAAAATCCACATGATAATCTGATGCAGAAAAGGCATTTGACAAAACCCAGCATCCTTTCTTGATAAAAACACTGGAAGATAGTAATAGAAGGAAATTTCCTCATCACGATAAAGGGTATTTATGAAAAAAATACAGCTAACATTGTACTCAATGGTGAAAGACTGAAATCATTCCCTATAAGATCTGGAACAAGACAAGGATGCCCACTGTCACCACTGTTATTCAACATTGTGATGGAAGTTCTAGCTAAACCAGTTAGGTCAGAAAAAGAAATGAAAGATATCCAAATTGGAAAAGAAGAAATAAAACTTTATTTGTGGAAGACATGATCCCATATATAGAAAGTCCTGAAAAATCTACAACAAAGCTTCTGGGGATAATAAACAAGTTTAGCATAGTGGTGGAACACAAGATCAACTCCCCAAAACCAATAGTGTTTCTATACAGTAGCATTTAAAAGAATCAAATCTAGGAAGAAATTCAACAAAGGATGCAAACTACTTGTACCTGTTCCATATTCATGGATTGGAAGATTGAATATCATTAAGATGTCAATTCTACCAAAACTGATTTACAGATTGAATGATATCCCAATCACAATTCCAAAGGCCTACTTTTCTGAAATGGAAAAGCCTATTATCAAATTTATTTGGATGGGTAAGGGGCCCTGAATAGCCAAAAACAATTCATAAAAGATGAGTCACTTCCTGACTTTAGAGCATATTACACAGCTACAGTGGCCAAAGCAGCACTGTACTTTTACCTTTAACAATGGAATATAATTGTGAATTCAGAAATAGACCCTCACATTGAGTTCCAATTGATATTTGACGAGGCTGCCAATTCCACTAATCTGTGATAAAATAGTCTCTTCAAGCAGTGGTGCTGGGTGAAGTTGATATCCATACACAAAGAATTAAAGAGGGCCCTTGTCTCACACCTTATACAAAAACTAACTAAAAATGGATCAAATACCAAAAGGAAGAGCCAGGACCATAAAAGTACTAGAAGAAAATATAAGAAAGCCCCTCCAAGCAAGACATTTTGCTAGACAATAGTTTATACTTTACACCCAAAGCACAAACTTTGAAAGAAAAACAGATAAATTGGACCTCCCCAAATTAAAAAAAAAAAAAAAATTGTTATTCAAAGGATATTGTCAAGAAAGTGAAAAAGCAGCCTACTGAATGGGAGAAAATATTTAATAACGTATCTGATAAAGTTTTAATATGCTGAATATATAAGGTAATCCTACAACTCAACAATAAAAAGTCAAACAACCCAATTTTAAAATGGGCTAAAGACTTGAATAGACATTTTCCAAAAGAGCAAATACGAATGGCCAAAAAGCACATGAAAGATGCACAACCTCACTAGATATTGGGAAATGCATGTCAAAAACCACAATGAGATATCATTTCACAACTACTAGAATGGTCAATATTGGAAAAAAAAAACAGGAAACTACAAATGTCAGAGAGGATGTGGAGCTGTGGAGCAACAGAAATACTCATTCACTGCTGGTAGGAATGTAAATTGGTGCAGCCACTGTGGAAGACAGTTTGGGATTCCTCAGGAAGCTAAGTATAGAACTGCCATATGAGCCAGCAATCCCACTACTATGCATACACCCAGAGGAACTGAAAGCAGGGGCTTGAAAATATATTTGCACACCAATGTTCATAGCAGCATTATTTACAATTGCAAAAATATGAAGTAACCCAAGTGTTCGCCAGCAGATGAATGGATAAACAAAATGTAGTAAAGACATACAATTGAACATTAGTCAGCTGTAAAAAGGAATGAAGTCTTCATGCATATGACAACAAGAATGAACCTTGAGGACATTATGTTGAATAAAATAAGCCAGTCCCAAAAGGACATATATTGTATGATCTCACTGATATGAACTAATTATACTAAGCAAACTCACACAGTTAGAATCTGGAATACAGGTTACCAGGAGATAGAATGGTTTTAGAGAATGGGGAGCTGATGTTTACTTTGTGCAGAATTTCTGATTAAGTTTATTGTAAGTTTTGGTGATGTATAAGGGTGATAGTAGTACATTATTGTGAGCACCACTGGCAGTGCTGAATTATGTATGTGCATGTGGTTGAAAGGGGAAATTTGGGGTCATGTATTTTACTAGAAGTAAAGTTAGAAGGTAAAACACTGTATAACACAGTGAAGCCTGTTGTGGATGATGACGGTGGTTAATAGTACAATTATAAGAATGTTCTTTCATGAATTATGACAAATATACATCACAGTACAAGGTGTTAATAATAGAGTGGCATATGGGAAAAATATACCTAGTATAAACTATGGGCTATATTTGACCAGTAATATTTTACTATTCTTTCATCAATTAAACAGAGGTACCACACCAATGCAAAGTGACCACAATGTGTGTGTGTGTGTTTGGCGGGGGGGGGGGGGGGTATATAGGAATGCTGTATTTTGACATGACTTTAAGTAAACCAAAAACTTCTGTAATTTAAAAAATAATTTTATGAAAAGATTATGATAAATATAGGAAAGCAGGCAAAAAATATGACATACAGTATGACCCCATTTGTATAAAATGTAAATATAAATAAATTTATACAGACAGAATTAAATTAGAAGTTATGTAGAGCTGGGGAAGGGTAGAGGGATTGATAGGCCACTGCTAATGGTTATGGGTTTCTTATTTTGGGAGTAGTGTAAGTGTTCTAAAATTGATTGTAGTGATGCATGCACAACTTGTGATTATACTAAAAGCCATTGATTGTGCACTTTGGATGGATTGTAAGGTAGGAGAATATATCTCAATAGAACTGCTTTTAAAAAAAGAACTAAAGGATATGAGGAAAACAATGAGTAAACAAAATTGGAATCTCTTTTAGATCCTCAATAAGAACCAAACAGGTATACTTTTGTCAAAGAACACAATAACTGAAATGAAAAATTCCCTAGAGCAGATAGGATGTGGCAGAAGACAGAATTAGTGTTCTTGAAGAGAGGGCAATTGAAATAATTTAGGCTGATGAACAGAAATGAAAAAGAATAAAAAGAACAAACAGAGCCTAAGAGACCTGTAGGACTTCATCAGGATACCCATTATGGGTATTCCAGAAGGAGAAGAAAGAGAAAAAGGGCAGAAGGAATATTGAAAGAGATAATGGCAGAAAACTTCCAAAATGTAACAAAAGACCTGAATATGCACATTCAAGAATCCTGGTGAACCCCAAACCTGATAAACTCATATAGAATCATGCCCAGACACACAGTAAATTTTCCAATGCCAATTACAAGGATATAGTTCTGAAAGCAACAGGAGAAAAATAATGAGTTATATACAAGGAATCCCAATAAGAGTAAGTGCTGATTTTTCATCAGAAACCATGGAGGCAAGAATGAAATAGTATGAAATATATAAAGTGCTGAAAGCAAACAATTGCCAACCAAGAATTTTACATCTGGAGAGACTTTCTTTCAAAAATGAAGGAGGGATTAATATATTCCCAGATAAACAAAAGCTGAGGGAGTTCATTACCAATAGGCTTTCCCTGCAAGCTATGCTAAAGGGAATTCTTCAGACTGAAAGGGAAGGACTCTAGACAGTATCTAGCTTCATAAAGAAATAAAGACCTCTAGTAAAGTTAACCAAATGGGTAATTATAAATGCTGGTACTATTGTATTGCATGTTTTGGTATGTACCTCCACTTCTTACATTTTACAGATGCTAAAATGTAAATGCATAAAAATGACAAATGTACAAAGATATAATTTGTAAAAAGTACAATAAAGGGGGGAGGATGAGAGGAGGATAAGAAGAGTATGTATATGCTATTGAAGAGGATTTCATATCAAATGAAATGTTTGTTTTAGATATGGGATGTTATATTTTAACCCCATGGTAACCCAAATAAAATACATGAAAAAATATATTCAGAAAGAAATGAGACAACACTCAAAATGGTACAACACATGCAAAAAACAAAACAAAACAAAAACAAATAAATTTGGAAGTAGAAATTAATGGAGGAACTGAGGATCATAAAAGAAATAAGACTTACACAGACACAATAGCAAAATGATAGAAAAAAAGCCCTGTGTTATCAGTAGTTACTTAACATATAAATGGATTAAACTCTGCAGTCAAAAGGCAGGGATTAACCACATGGATTAAAAAGGATCAACCAACAATGTGCTGTTTACAAGTGACCCACTTTAAATTCAAAGACATATGTAAGTTGAAAGTGAAAGGGTGGTGTGCTGGTTTGAATCTATTATGTACCCCATAAAAGGCCATATTCATGTTCTTTTAATCCAATCTTGTGGGTACAGACCTATTGTGGGTGAGACCATTTGATTAGATTATTTCCATGGAGATGTGACCCTGCCCATTCAAGGTGGGTCTTAATCCTTTACTGGAGTCCTTTAAGAGAGGGGGGAGAGAGAGAGAGAGAGAGAGAGAGAGAGAGAGAGAGAGAGAGAGAGAGCACTCAGAGAAGCCAAGAGAGATATTTCAGAGAAGCTAAGATATGCTAAGATATGTATTCCAAAGTTTGTTCCTGGGTGAAGCTAAGAGAGACAGAAGCCCAGAGACATTTTGGAGAAAGCCATTTTGAAATAAGAACCCAGGAGAAGAAGGACAAGCAGACATTGTTATATGCCTTCCTACATGACAGAGGAACTCTGGATGCCATTGGCCTTTCCTCAGAGAAGGTATATACCTCTTGATACCTTAACTTGGACATCTTCATGACCTTAGAACTGTAAGTTTGTGAACTAATGAACCACCATTGTAAAAGCCAAGCCATTTCTGGTAATTTGCATTCTGGCAGTTTAGCAAACTGAAACAGATGGGAAAATAAATACCCTGCAATTAGTAATCAAAAGAGGGCTGGTGTAGCTACACTAATATTAGATAAAATAAACTTTAAGACAAAAGTAGTTTCAGGAACAAAGAAGGTCATTATTTACTTATTAAGGGGTGATCTCAACAAGAAGACATAAAAATTTTAAATATATATCCATCTAACAGCAGAGCCCCAAATATATGAAGCAAAAATTGACAGATTTGAAGCAAGAAATACATGGTTCTACATTAATAATAGGAGATTTCAAAACACCACTCTTAAAAATGGATAGAACATTTAGAATGAAGACCAATAAGGAAATGGAAGACTTGAAGGTACTCTAAACCATGTAGACATTGCAGACATATATATATATATATATATATATATATATATATATATATACACATATACACATATATATATATATAATACTTCATCCAACAGTAATACACATTTTTCTCTAGTACACATGGATTATTCTCTGGGATAAACTGTATGTTAGGGCAGAAAACAAGTCTCAATAAATACAAAAGTATTGAAATTATACAATGTATCTTCTCAGACCACAAGAAATTGAAGGTAGAAATCCATAACCGAGGGAGAAATGGAAAATTCATACATATATGGCTCTTAAACAACTTACTTTTAAGTAACCTATGGATCAAAGAAGAAATCACAAGGTAAACTAGGAAATACCTTGCAGCAAATGAAAATGAAAACACAATACACCAAAACTTATGGGATGCAGCAAAGGCAGTCTTGAAAGGTAAAATCATAGCTCTAAAAGCTTCCATTAAAAAAGAAAGATTTTAAATCTGTGACCTAACCTCAAAACTGGAAGAACAAGGAAAAGTTGAGCAGAGAAGAACCAAAGCTAGGAGAAGGAAGGAATAAATTAGAGAACAGATAAATGAAATAGAGTATAAAAAAAAACCAATAGTGAGAATCAACAATACCAAAAGTTGGTTCTTTGAAAGGACCAATAAAAAAAAAAAAAAACAACTTATGTAGACTGCCAAAGGAAAAAAAAGAACAGTTACAAATAACTAACATCAGAAATGAAAATGGGGAAAGTATGACCAACCACACAGAAATAAAAATGACTGTAAGTGGATACTATAAACAACTGTTTCTCAACAAATTAGGTAACCTTGATGAAATGGACAAATTCCTAGAAACACAAAACTACCTACACTCACTCAAGAAGTACCTTCAGAACCTTTTGTTAGGCAATGATTTCTTAGACTTTACACCCAAAACACAAGTGACAAAATTAGAAAAAAATATATAAGTGGGACCTCATGAAAATTAAAAACACTGGATCATCAAAGAACTTTATCATGAAGGTGAAAAGACAGCCTACAAAATGGGAAAAATATTTGGAAATGACATATCTGATATGAACTTAATATCTAGAATATCTAAAAACAATCCAATCAAATAATGAGCAAAATTCTTGATCAGACATCTCTCCAAAGATGACATACAAATGGACATGTGTACATGAAAAGATACTCAACATCATTAGCTATTAGGTAATTGCAAAACAAAATCAAAATGAGGTACCACCTCATAGCCACCAGAATGTCTATTATCAGAATTCATAAAATTACAGGTTTTGGAGAGGATATGGAGAAATAGGAACACTCATTCATTGTTGGTAGGGATGTAAAATGGTGCATCCACTGTAGGAGATAGGCAGTTCCTCACAAAGTTAAGTACAGAAATACCATAATCCTGGCAATCCCAAAAGAATTGAAAGCAAGGACTAAAACAAATATTTTCACACTGATGGTTATGGCAACATTATTCACAATTGCCAAAAGATGGAATCAACCCAAGTATCCACCCACTGATGAATGGATAATAAAATGAATGGAAAATATAATAGGCATACAGTGGAATATTATTCTGTCATAAAAAGGAACACAATCCTGATATATGTGACTACATTGATGAACATTGAAGACATCATGTTGAATGAAATATTCCAGGCAAAAAAGGAAAAATATTGTATGATTTCATTGATATTATATAATTAGATTAAGCAAATCCTTAGAGTCAGAAACTAAAATATGTATTTGCATGGTCCCTCTTGGGGGTAGGGAATAGGGAATTAATGCATAAACTGTACAGGGTTTTCTATTTGGTTTGATAAAAAAGTGCCGAGGTCCTGCCTCAGCAAATGTGTCAGGGTCCTAAAGTGGGGGTCGGCGTCGGCGCAGCAAGGAAGGAGACAGACACGCAAAGTGTCTGGGACGAAGCTCAGGGCTCCGACAATTTTAATGAAAAAATGATTTTCTTTTATAGCTCAAAGTTACATAAGCTCTGCACCTGGATCACATGGGTGAGAGCTGGCAAGCACAGCATATAAATCACAAAACCATTGTTACTCAATTCCAGGGGACATTGGGGTCCGAACAGGGCGGGGGGACCGAGCAGTGTGTGTTTTCATCCCTATGTTAAGACAACTCTGTTCCGGTGCAGACCTTCCAAGTTCCTCATAATATTCTTCCTTGTTCTTAGTAATGATCTCTGTTTTGGCTATTTTAATTATTTAGAAGGGCTTGTTTTTGTACCTAAAGTAAATTAGCTGTGGGCTCATACGAGGAACTACTCTCGTACCATAAGCCTGTGGGGTGGGTGCCCAAAGAATTTCTTGTATGCTCTGGCTGCCCGAGGCCAGCCATTAGGTACTAGTGGAGCGTGTTGACCCTGATTCAGTTCTAACCTCGGCAAACAACGGGGCCTGTTGAGGAACCGGGTGATGAATTACGTGGTTTACATTGCTTCTGCTTTGGCCTTCTAATCGCTTTCTCAATGAAATATTTTTGGATGTCAAAGGGGGAACTTGTGTAAAGGAGGATGTCTGGAAAGGGGCAAGGGGGCTTCAGGCGGCAAAATGGGGTGGCTGCTTTCTCATAGGTGGAGGAGGGGGTTCATTGAAAGGTAAAATCATCGGAAGGTGCCCAACACTTTGTCATATCTTTGATTATTATCCAGAGTATATCCCAAATAATAACATTAGCAAAGAAAAAGAGAAAGCAGAAGCACAAAGATTAAAAGAATCAGCATTGCAATAGTCCATCGGTGGTAGGCTTTGCCAGGATCCGTCGAGGGGCCACGCCCGCCGCCGTGCGGCACATCCACAGTAATGTTTTCTGTCGAACCTGAGGCCTTGCCATCAGGTTTAGGATGTGGCGATTTGGCTCCCGACAAAAAAGTTTTGGTAATAAATGGTGGTGACTGTAGCACAACATTATGAATGTGATTAACATCTCTGAATTATGTATTGAAATGTGGTTAAAAGGGGAAATTTATGTTGCATATATATTACTAGAATTAAAATGTAAAAAATAAACAAACAATTATTCAACACAAGCAGTGAACCCTATTGTAAACTATGGCTTATATTTAATACTGCACTTACAAAAACTTTCAATTGTAGCAAATGTACCATACTGCATGATTTTTCTATAAACTTAAATTTTATTTAACAAAAAGAAAGGTATCTTAGTTTTAATTGAATCATGGTGTTATCAAATCTACAAAAATCTGTAAAATATATTTTAAGCCTTAGGTGTGGAAAACCAGCACAGAACTTTCTTCTATCCATGCTCACTTTATTTTCCTGGTCAATCTAAATGTTTTACCCCTTTATTAGAGAAGTTGTGGGTTTACAGAAAATTATGCATAAAAAGAGTATTCCCATATACCACCCCACCACCAACACCTTGCTTGGTTTGGAACATTTGTTACAATTGATGATAGCACATTTATATAATTGTACTGTTAATTAAATTCCATAGCTTAACTTAGGGTTCACTGTGTAGTGTAGTTCTCCGGATTTTTTAAAGATTTTTTTTATTCTCTTGCTATTTATGTAGTCTAACATTTTCACTTTTAATCATATTCAAATATTTATATTTCATTGCTGTTTTTTGCATTCACAATATTTTGCTACCATCACCACAATCCATTACCAAAACATTTCCAACATTCCAAATAAGAACCTGTACACTGTAAGCCTTAATGTCCCATTCCCTATCCCCAACTCATTCCCTTGTAACCCATATTCTACATCCTAACTCTGTGAGTTGACTTATTCTAATTATTTCAAATCAGTGAGATCATACAATATTTGTCCTTTTGTAACTGGCTTATTTCACTCAACATGATTTCTTCAAGTTTCATTCATGTTGTTGCATGTATCAGGACTCCATTACTTTTATATGGCTGAATGATATTCCATTGTATGTATATGTCACATTTTATTTACCCATCCATAGGTGGATGGACACGGGTTGCTTCCCTCTTTTAGCAATTGTGAATAATGTTGCTGTGAACATTGGTGTGCAAATATCTGTTTGAGCACCTACTTTCAATCCTTTTGGGTATATACCTTGTAGTGAGATTGCCAACTCATGTCAGTTCTATACTTAACTTTCTGAGGAATTGCCAAACTGCTGCCACAGCAGCTGCACCATTTTATATTACCACTAGCAATGAATAAGTTTTGCCATTTTGCCACATCTTCTCCAACACTTGTTATTTTCCTTTTTTTTTTTTTGAATAGCAGCCATTCTAGTGGGTGTGAAATGGTATATCATTGTGGTTCTGATTTGCATTTACCTGATGGCTAATGATGGGGACCATTTTTTCACATGCTTTCTGGCCATTGGTGTATCTTATTTGGAGAGTTCTCTGTTCAATTTTTTGACCATTTTTAAATTGGGTTCTTTGTCTTTTTATTGTTAAGTTGAAGGATTTCTTTATATATACTGGATAGTAACCCTTTATCAGATATGTGGTTTCCAAATATTTTCTCCCATTGTGTAGGCTGTCTTCTTACTTTCATGATCAAGTCCTTTGAGGAACAAAAGTTTTTAATTTTGTTGAGATCTCATTTATCTGTTTTTTTCTTTTGTTGCTTGTGCTTTGGGAGTAAAGTCTGAGAAATCATTGCCTAACACAAGTTTGATAGTTCTAGATCTTATATTAAGATATTTGATCCATTTTGAGTTGATTTTTGTATATAGCATGAGGTAGATGTCTTGCTTCCTTTTTTTTCTTTCTTTTTTTGCAAATGGAGATCCAGTTTTCTCAGCACCATTTATTGAAGAGACTATTCTTTCCCAATAGAGCAGTCTTTGTTGTCTTGTCAAAAATCACTTGGCCATAAATGTGAGGGTTGATTTCTGAGCTCTCATTTCAATTTCATTGGTATATATGTCTTTACTTGTGCCAGTACCATGCTATTTTTATTACTATGGCTTTGTCATAGGTTTTACTATTGGGAAGTGTGAGTTCTCCAACTTTCTTTTTGTTTTGTAGAATTTCTTTGGCTATTTGGGGCCCATTTCCTTCATAAAAATATGAAGATTGACTTTTCCATTTCTGCAAAGAAGGTTGTTGGAATTTGTATTGGGATTGTGTTAAATCTGTGAATACCTTTGGGTAAAATTGACATCTTAATAATATTTAGTCTTCCATTCCATAAAAATTGAATATCCTTCCATATATTTATGCCCTCTTTGAGTTCTTTTAGCAATGTTTTTTACAAGAACTTTAGATCCTTGGTTGGATTTATTCCTAGATATTTGAATCTTTTAGTTGCTATTGTGAATGGATATTTTTCCTTGAATTCTTGTTCCAATTGTTCATTGCTTTGTATAGAAACATTACTGATTTGGCAGTGTTGATCTTTTACCCTGCCACTTTGCTGAATTCATTTATTAGCTCTAGGTGATTTGTTGTGGATTTTTAAGGATTTTCTGTAAGGATCCTATCATCTGTAAGTAGGGAAAACTTTATTCTTTCTTTCCAATTTTTCTTGCTTAATTGCTCTGGCAGGAATTTCTAGTGCAATGTTGAATAACAGTGGTGACAGTGGGCATCCTTATCTTGCTCCTGATCTTAGAGGGAAAACTTTCACTCTTTCACCATTAAGTAGGATGTTATCTGTGAGCTTTACATATATGCCTTTTGTCATGTTGAGTAAGTTAAGTTTCCTTCTATTACTACTGTTCTAAGAGTTTTTATCTAGAAAGTGTGTTTTATTTAGTCAAATGCCTTTTCTGTGTCAATTGAGATGATCATGTGTGTTTTTCTCCTTCATTCTCTTAATGTGGTGTATTACATTAATTGAGTTTCTTATATTGAAACAGCCTTGCATATCAGGGAAAAATCCCACTTGATCATAGGTATAATTCTTTTACTATGCTGTTGAATTTGGTTTGCTAGTTTTTGTTGAGGGTTTTTGCATTTATAGTCATAAGAGATATTGATCTGTAGTTCCCTTTTCTTGTGATGTCTTTATTCAGCCTTGTTATGAAGGTGATGCTGGCCTTATAATATGAGTTATCAAGCATTCTGTCCTCTTCAATTTTTTTTGGAAGAGTATGAGCAGAATTGGAGTTGTCTTCTTGGAATGTTTCATAGAATTCCCCTGTGAACACATATGATCCTGGACTTTTTTTTGTTGGCAGGTTTTTGATGGCTGATTCAATCTATTTACTAGCAATTTGTTTTTTGAGATCTTCTATTTCTTCTTAAGTATAGGTAGTTTGCATGTTTCTATGAATTTGTCCATTTCATCTAGATTACCTAATGTATTGGCATACAGTTTTTCATAGATCCACATATAGTTCTTTTTATTTTAGCTATTGGTAGTAATGTCCCTGTTTTCATTTCTGATTTTTGTTATTTGTATCCTCTCTCTTTTTTTCTTTGTCAGACTAAGAAACCATTGATTTTGTTGATCTTTTCAAAGAACCAACTTTGGGTTTTGTTGATTCTCTCTATTGTGTTTTTGTTTTGCTTTCTATTTCATTTATTTCAACTCTAATCTCCATTATTTCCTTCTTTCCACTTGCTTTGGGTTTAGTGTGCTCTTCTTTATCTACATGCTCACTTTTTAAAATGCAATTTTATTGAGATATATTCACACACAATGTAATCTGTCAAAAATATACAACCGGTGGCTCGCAGTATCATCATATCGTTGTGCATTCATCACCACAATCAATTTTAGAACATTTTCATTACTTCCAAAAAATAATAAAAATTAAAAATAGTAAAGAAAAATAAAAAAGAACACCCAAAACATCCCATATTCCTTATCTCCCCCTATTATTTATATATTTTTGTCTTTATTTCATTACTCATCTGCCCATACACTGGATAAATGGAGTGTCATTCACAAGGTTTTCACAATCACATGGTCACACAATAAAAGCTATATAGTTGTATAATCATCATAATCGAGGCTACTGCATTACAGTTCAACAGCTTCAGATATTTACTTCTAGCTATCCTAATACACTAGAAAGAAAAGAATATCTATATAATGCATAAGAATAACCTCCAGAATGATGTCCCAACTCTATTTGAAATCTCTTAGCCACTGAAACTTTATTTTGTTACATTTTGTTTACCCCTTTTGGTCAAGAAGATCCCATAATGCCAGAGTCAGGCTCATCCCTGGAAGTCATGCCCCACATAAGGGATAGGGTAGTGAGTTTATTTGCAGAGTTCGCTTAGAGAGAGAGGCCATATTTGAGCAACAAAAAAGTTATCTGGGGGTTACTCTTTGGCACAGTTCTAAGTAGGCTCAGCTTCACCATTGGACACATAAGTTTCATAAGGGCAAGGCTCTAATTTGAGGATGTGGCTTATTAAATTGGGAGCCCCTATTGCTTAAGAGAATAATAGGAAATCCCAGTTGGAGAAGTTTAATAGTTCCACATTTTTTCTCCAGTCCTTTAAGGGGACTTTGCAAATACTTTTTTATTTTCTGCCCAAAATATTCTGGGATGTATTGTGGTATTACATTTGCCTGTGCAGAATAACAAGAACTCATTCCCTATTCTAGGTTCCCTGTAATTACATTGTTTAAAAACTGTACATGTTCACTTTTTGATCCTTCCAAATTACCTATACCATTTCTAGTTAAATCCAATTTGTTTGTTTATTTTACAGTTAAAAATTTATCATTTGATTTATCTGAAATCAGACTGTAAATAGCAGTATAAATAAGCATTAAGTACCTGCTTTATATAGACACTGTGGTTGTCACTATGGGGATAAAAATATTAACATTGAAGCTTCCATTTTTTGGTCACATACCATATGTTAGGAGATCAGGTAATCAATTCACATGCAATATCTCGTTATTCCCTATGATAGGCCTATGAAGAATTATCCTTGCCCTTAAAAAGTCTATAATCTATTTGAAGTGATAAGCCATAAATGTTAGATTCAGTTGGTTCCTTATGATGGCCTGAGAGGCATAAGTTGTTATACCCAAAAATATACTGGAAGTCCAATATATAATTTTCCAAATCAACTGCATTTTCTTTATTCCACAATCTGACTTAGAATTTCTGCTAATTCAGATAGATATCTCTGAAGGTAACTGTGATGTTTAGGTTTATGTATCAACTTGGCCAGGTGATAGTGTCCAGGTGTCTGGTCAAGCAAGCACTGGCCTAACCATTACTGCAAGTTAATAAACCAGAAGGCTGGTGTGCCAGCTTGGATGTATTATGTCTCCCCAAACACCACGTTCTTTGATGCAGTCTTGTGGGGGCAGAGGTATTAGTGTTGTTTAGATCGGAATCCTTCAATTTAGTGTTTCCATGGAGATGTGACTCAATCAACTGTGAGTGAAATGTTTGGATAATTTCCATGGAGGTGTTACCCTGCCCATTCAGATTGGGTGTTAATTGGATCACTGGAGTCATATAAAGAATTCACAGACAGAAGGACCTCAGAGCAACTGAGAGTGACATTTTGGAGGAGCTGCAGCTGAGGAACACATTTTGAAGATGGCTGTTGGAAACTGACCCTGACATTTTGGAGAACACCATTATGAAATGCAACCTGGGAGCAAGCAGATGCAGACACATGCCTTCCCAGCCAACAGAGGTTTTTGGCCGCCATTGGCCATCCTTCAGTGAAGGCACCCTAGGTTTTCTGGATGCCAACAGACTTTCTCCAGTGAAGGTACCCAATTGTTGATGGACACTTTGTGGCCTTAAGACTGTAACTTGGTAATCAAATAAACCCCCTTTATAAAAGTCAATCCATTTCTGGTATTTTGCATAACAGCAGCATTAGCAAATCAGAACAGTAACCTTTGTAAATATAATTTTAAAAGATTTGTCATGTATATTGTAGTAATATAGGATACTGAAAATTTAATCTGCATTGGACCGTTCTGCTTTAGTGCTTTAGCATTCTATTACATGTAATCTTTATTGTAGGTCACAGCAGATCCTGCAGCTCTATGGGACTAGGATTAGCTTGTGAGTCTTACCAGTGATCTTTGATCCAAATTTGAGTTATTTTCCATGGAGGCTGCAGGCACCAAACAGTCCTAATCTTCTTCCTTTACAGCAAGCTCAAGTTACTGAGCTAGATTTTGTTGAATGGTGCAGATTTACTCCAACTTTTGTGAATGACAGTCTTGATTTCCTTCTCCCTCTGTTGAATAGTTAACTAATAGCAGTGTTACATTAAAAAATCCTGCAAAACCAAGCACATTACAAAAGTCTAGCATCTTGGATGGTATTTAGATTTATTGCTTATCTTGGAGGACTTTTCCTAAATGTGAGCCGAAAAAAGGTATTCTCCAGAGAAATATGTTGCCTGGGGAATCAAGAGCTCTGACATCTAGTCCAAACCTTCATACAGACTTTGTGACTTCTGGAAGTTATTTTATCTCTAGGTGCCATGGTTTATACAGCTATAAAATGGGATGATGATGTCTATCGCAAAGTGATTTTGTAAGGGGAAAAATGCAAAAAGCTTATGTTCCCTTCAAAAGAAAGTCACAGTATACACCCAAAGTAGTGTTATTAGGTATACACTTATGTGTTTTTTCATCATTGGCACCTATAATGACAACTATTTTTCATTTTATTTAACTGTTGCAGCCTAATAACAGGTGCAGATGAATAAAATTTGGTTATAATCAAAGGAAGAATATTGTGTAGATAAGCTCAGTAAACCTTTCTTCTATAATGTATGCACTTTTTGATTACTATAGTCAAGAAGGGGATACGAAAAAAAGAAAGCAAATCTTCAGCTATTCAACACCATCTGGTACAAGGTGAAATGTTACACAGCAAACCCATGGTTCAATTAAAGGCATTGCAGGTTCTAATGGTTTACCAACCCTTTGCTGTCCCCTATCTCCTGCTACATGATTGTCACATGCTATCTTTTCCAGTGCCCAGTTTCTTCACTGCTACCACTTGGGAGTTTTAGCAGGCTCTGTTGTCACAGTTTTGTCTTTTTCATTGAATCCAAAATGCAGTGGGGATGACAATGATTATCTGTAGAAACATCCCTCCCCTGAATGACATAATATATGGTGAGTTTTAGTTTTCTTTCATATGTTTCAAGTCAGTAAGTATTTACCTAGTACATACCATGTATCTAGACTAGTAGTATGCTCCAAGAGGGAATGAGGGAAACTAATCAACACAGTTTTTTCAGTTTGCTAAAACTGCCAGAATACAACTTACCAGAAATGTGTTGGCTTTTAACAATGAGGGTTTATTAAGTTACAAGTTATAATTCTAAGGCTGTGAAAATGTCCCAATTAAGGCATCAACAAGAGAATGCCTTCTCTGAAAAAAGGTTGCTGGCATCTGGGATTCCTGTGTCAGATAGCAAGGCACATGACTGGCATCTAGTAAAGAATTAAAAACCCACCTTGAATGGGCTGGGTCACATCTCAGTTGAAATAATCTAACCAAAAGATCCCACCCACAATAGGTCTGTACTCGCACGAATCAATCAAAAGAACATGGCCTTTTCTGGGGTACATAACAGCTCCAAACTACCAGAAGAGTGTCACATCAAATAGATTACTTTCTGAGAGATAACACTTTTATATATAATATTCATGTCATCTTCCCTTTTAACCCATAAGCTCATTGAGGTTCTGAGTCATACATTATCAGTTTCATTGTGGGCTCTTCCACAGTCACATTTTGGGAGGGATAATTCTTCCAATTATAGGGATATCTTTTCATTGCATGATAATTATTATTCCTGGTCCCTATACACTAAATGTCAGTAGCACCTTTCAGTTACTGTAACAACAACAACTACTTCCCCACATTTCCATATTTGAGGGTGAGGGACTGCCAACTGACAGTTACTGTTTTATAGCTACCTTCAAATGATAGTAGCTCCATTAATATTCTCTAAAAGAATGAATTAATGAAGAAAAACAATTAAGAATAATTCTGCACAGCGTAAAATCACATGCAAGAATCTTTGGAACAGAGTGCATTCATACAGGCTCAGGGAAGTGAGATAATGTTATGCAGGACTGTATGAGTTATTGTTGGGCTATGCCTTCTAGTGTAGGTAGACTTTCAGAAGTGAATAGGAGAGTGGCATCCCCTATAAGTAAGAATGACAAAATTAAACAGGAGCAGTTTTTGGAGGGAATCATACTGACCCAGTTGGAAGATTGTTGGGGGGAGGGGGTGTTAGTTCAAGGGATATTTGGATAAGTAGGTATAGGCCAGACAGCTGAAGAGTCTGGACTTGATACAGTAAGCAACAATTTGCTTACAAAGTCAAGATTCAAGATGAAAGTTTTATTTTATGAAGATGAATTTGACTATTGAATATAAGATGGATTTAAGAAGACACATACTGGAGACGGGTAAATAGTTAGGAAGTTAGTGTCAGAGTATAGTTGTAAAATAATAAGGGCCTGGACTAGGCTACTGACAGAGTTGAGGGACTAATGTGAGTAGTTTCCAGAGAATTTGTAAGGTTTGTAATAGGGACTCTGCAGAGATTATCTTGACAATCTACCACATTTTGCCTCTTTCTCTCCTTTTTCCTTTTTATTTATTTATTTGTTCTCCAATCTATATTTTTCTTTTATTGTTTTTTCATCTATTTTTAAGGAGTGGCATATTATTTTGATACCCATACTTATTCACTGGAAGATGGAAACTAGAATCAACTAAGTGATTAATCTTTCCTCCTAGTAGAAATGGAACAATAAGAGGAAATACTTCTCTCTAAATCTGAGGGGCCATGCCTTCTAATTTCTGAAAAGAAAAGTTTGATGAATTGTATTATATATGTCATGGTTTTCTTTGTAGATTCTTTTATTCATATGTCAATATTTAAAAATTTTAATTGGGAGGGATTAGAAGAGGGAAAGATGTGTGTTCTTTCTTCTGAGAGCAATTATTTTTTACTTAAGATGACCAGAAAAGATGCAATATAGTTCATATAGCAATATAATACAGTAGCACCTCATTATTTTATATTAATTCATAATAAGACCCAAATTAATATACAAATACAAGATTTTGAGGTTGGTTATATAAATTTTTAAAAGAATACATTTCTAAAACATATTTTTGCTCAAGCACCTATTTATACATGAACAATCAATATACTAGTTTCAAATTACTCTTATACACGCATTATAGTTCCTAAGGAACCACTGCTAGTAACACTTAGCAGTTAGCAAGAATCATTGTATGGGAATTAAAGTAATGAAACTGCTTTGCATTAATTAAAATATTTTGCAGTTTAGATCTTTTCTTTTTAATAATTCACAATGTTCTTACACCACTAAGATTTAATTCTCTTCATAATATATATGTTAACATAACATTAAGCAGAACAACTGTTAGACAAGTAGTTAAGAAAGTATAGAATATAAAATGCTACCTAATATAGAAAGCCATTCTGTTGGATTAAAACTAGAGAAAATAGAGTAGTGGCCTTTTACCTTGGTAAATAAATTTCCATTGGCACCCTTCTGAACTAGTTTCCTGGAAAGCCAACTCAAGAAGAGTTAAATACATTTACAGAGCAAAGACAGTGTTTTTAAGAATGAGAAATATTTTTCCTCCTATGTAAGAGTCCATTTGAGCTTCATGAGTTCCTAATGCATTCAGGATTTAAGTTTTATAACGTTTAGCCAATTTCAATTCTGTGTTTTGAAGAGGTAAAAAAGGGCTCTGTGAACTCCTTCAAAACATTACTGAGATTAACCAAGTGATATGCTGCATTATTATATTTAAAAAGCTTCCAAATGTGCATTAGTTAAGTAGAAGATAGTCACTTACCCACTTCAATCACTTAGAAAACATAAATGACACAGATCTAATTGTCAGACAAATTTCTTTCTTTTAGTCATGCAAGTAAATGGGCCAGAATTATGCTTGCCAATACAATTCCAAACATCTACTGTGGCCAAAGTCTTCCTGCTTGGTAGCTTTGGTCCTAAATTCTGATCAGTGCCCTACCTGGTGAACTAGGTTGGACCATGTGTCAATTTCAATGATCCTATTTGTGTAGGCAATGGGCAGACTACAGCGATATGCACTATCACTAGTTCCCTTTGGAAGAGACCTGTGATGAACTTGGGCCTGTGTTCCCTATGGGAGAACTCCTTGTGTCTCCTTACTGAACTGGCTACATGAATTCTAAGAAAGAAAAATATAAAGCAGCATAATATGAGCCTTCTGGTTTATTAAGTTACATTAAGCATAGGAAAAAGAGCATGGACTTCGCAGTCAAATGAACTTAAGTTCCTATCCCAGGTTTGACAACCATGGATCTTTGCTGGTGACCTTAATCAAGTTGCTTTATCACTCTTAAGTTTCAGTTCTCAAACTGTAACTTGGCCAAAAGCATCCCTACTACACTGCTAGGATGTTTGGACTTAAAAGCACAGCAAGACATGAGGAACAATGTGGAACCTTCTGCATATCTTAAGGAGTTGATATAATATACATTGGTTCCAAGAAACAGTGGTTAGCACCTGTTGTTGAGGATAAATTAGAATTACTTTTAATAACTTACTTTTGAGTAAATTTAAGTAAAAACAACACAGTACATAGATCAGGATAAAAGTAAGACCTAAAGGGACTGAAGCCAGAGAGCTCTCCAGAAGAAGGGTGAAGAATTACCTGTAAGTTTAGTGTCGGGTAGCATGAAGTACAGCCTGAAGCCAAGTGTCGTCATCACTCACTATGCATCAAGGCAGAATCAGTCATGCCCAGGGTATCCACAGAGAAGAAATTTGGAATAGTTTATGGCCAGCATCCATAAAATGAAGGCTTATAAAAGGAAAACAAGAGTGATCTCTCCAATCTATTTAATGCTAATAGGTTACAAAGCCTTTCACAAACATTAAGTCAATTAATCATCACCACAACTTTGTGAGATAGGCTTGGCAGCTATTTTTACCTCTTTGAAAGAACCTTTTTTTTAAATATACCAGAAAGAAGTTTGGGAGAAGCAGGAACAAAAAAGGATAAAAGATCAAGCAAGGCTCACCCCTAACATTTTCTGGACCCCCAGGCATTAGTGCATATACATGGAGTCTCATGTATCGTATGATTAAAAATCTAAAAGCTATATATCAAACTACCACACTGTTAAGATATATTATATCCTCCTACATTGATAATATACCTTCTTAGTGCCCTAGAGGGCCAGGTTCAAATTTAGAACACTTGAACAATTCTAAGTGCCCTCATGCACACACATGTTGATATTCCTTCCCATATACAAATTCCATGCACATCCCTTGACTCCCTTGGACCTAGGGATGTGTATATAGAAGTCATGTTAGCCCTTTGGGGTATGGTCTTGGAGAAGAAACCCACATAAGTCCTGTAACTGGGTTCTAGCTATTTGGGCAAGAAATTCCAATGTCTTGGGCACTCGGATCATTGTCTAGAAAGAGGGACCTGGCCTCTGAGTGGGCACTTCCCCTGGGTCTAGTGGACTCCTTGTCTCATGGAAAGCATATGGGTATAGGAGGGCCAGTAAGGGCTTTCTAAAGCTTCATGTCCAGGAAAAGGGGGCCTCTCTTGGCCAAAATTAAGGGTAGTGTTGGACCCAGTAGCACAGAAAGAGACAAGGAAAAATGACTCTCAAATGGGGTTTTCCATTATAGCAATTCATTTGATCTTAGTAGCTTGATTTGATGCACTATTTCCTTTAGGCAACTAACATTAAAAGATATCTTTACCCTAGAAGAAATTCATAAGTTTTAAAATTTCCACAGAGCTCATGTTTTTAAGCCACTTTGATTTCTCTTCTAATTGCTGCAGTTTCTTGTTTTTTTTCTTGTTGAGTTTATATTTATTTAAATCAACTTCTCTAATCATTTAAATTATTTGATGTTTTACAAAATTTAATTTCCTTGGCATTAATACTGGGAAATCTTTAGCAGCATGTGAAGTTAGCATGTAGCTGCCAAGTGCAACTTTCACTATTACCTCAAGCTCAGGCTTTTAATTCTGGATGAGTTTATCCAGGGTTTTAGATGCCAGATTGGTTCTTAAACTGGAGTGAAATTTTTAGGAACCCTGAGTGAAATAGTTTTTATTTTTTTAATAATATTTTTATTAATGATAACATATGTCAAACATATAGGAACTTCACATAGCAAATACTCACACACTCATCACTTTATTACTCGGCTCAATCAAATCTAACATTTTACTATATTTACTTTACATTTATCTTCAGGAAACAAAACATTGCATACAAAACTAAAACCTCTTATGTACCTTCACTTTCCATTTCCCCCCTCCCACCACAGATGTAACCAGTATCCTGAATTTGATATTTATCATCCCCATATATGTTTTATATTTTTTTACAAGCATACATTCAAGATTTCATTTAATCCATATCCTTCTGCAATGTTCTTTGGTCTTTCAACATTGTTTCTGTGATTTAACTAAGCCTATATGTGCAGCTCTGTTTCATTCTGTTAATTTCTGGAAGTAGTGCATTGAATGAATATACTAATCCTTCCCTGTTGATGGATATTTAAATTGTTCCCAAATTTTGATTTTATGAACAGTGCAGCAGTTAAAATTCTTGTGACTATGTTTTTGTGTGTGAGAGCAAGTAGTCTAAGGTGTACACCTAAAAGTGTAATTTCTGAGTCAAAGAGTATGAAGATCTTCAACCTTGCTAGGTATTACCAAATTACTCTCCACAGTGCATGAGTTTAGACCTGCACCAGTAGTACATAAAATTTCCTAATTCTCTATATCCTTATCAACATTTGGCATTTTAAAATTTTTGCCAGTATTCATGCTTATTATGGGATGTCACTAATTTATATGGCACTGATTGCTTGTGAGGTAAAGGGCTGCTTTATATGCTTATTGCCTATTCAGTTTTCCTCATCTAAGCATGGTCTCTTCATATTTTTGTTTAGTTGTAGGATTAAAAAAAAATAAATCCTGGGTACTTATCTTTGTCAGTTATAATCCTTGCAATTGTCTTCTCCAAGTTTACAGCTTTTAGTTTGTGTCTTTGATGGGTATGGCATCAAATGGATAGATTAATTTGAATGCAATTGATATCTTTATGATATTGAGTCTTCCAATTCCTAAACATATTTTATCTCTTCATTCATTCAAATATTCTTTTGCATCCTTCAATAGTTTTTGCATTTACTCCATAAAGGCTTTATACAGCTTTTATAAGATTTATTCTTAGATTCTTTATAGCTTTGGTTAATATTATAAATGGGATCTTACTTTTTTTCCTATTGAATTATCTAATTGGTTACTACTTGCATAGGGTTTTAAAAATTGATTATAGTACATTTTTTTCCTAGGAACCATTCTTAACTTTCTTGTTAGTTCTAATAGTTTGTTTTCACTCTTGAATTTTTCTATGTAGATAATTACATCATTTGCAAATGATATCAGTTGTGTCTCTTCCTTTCCATTTTTATACTTGATTTATTTTCCTTATTTTATTGCATTGTCTAGGGCCTCTATTAAAATGTCAAATAGAAGTGGTAATAGTGGGTGTCTTTGTCCTGACTTTAATGGGAACACTTCTAAAACTACACCATTGATTATTATGTTTACTACAGGTTTTTAAAAAATAAGTTTTATGAAGTCAAGGGAATCATACCATATTCCTAATTTGTTAAAAAAATATTAAACATGAATGGATGAATATTTAATATAAACATGAATATTTAATATAAAACTGAATGAATGCTGATTTTTGTTAAATCTATTGCTGCATCTATTCAAATAATATATATTTTTGTTTCTTTACTTTGTTAATTTGGTTAATTACATTGATAGACTTTTCTAATACTGAGCCAGACTTTTACTTCTATAAACTTACCTTGGTCACGAGATGTTATCTTTTATACACATTGCTGGATTTGCTTTGGTATTTTTTTACAGAATTTTTGCATGAATAAGATTAGCTTTAATTCTCCTTTCTCAAATTGACTTGTCAGGTTTTGCCTCAAGGTTATTCAAGCCTCAGTGAATGAGTTGGATGTTGGATAGGTTTTTCTCTTTTTTGTGTCTGAAACAGTTTATATAGATAGGGATTATCTATTCCTTGAAAGTCTGAAACATTTTACATATAAAATTGTATGAACCTGTTGTATCATAAAGTGGGAGACTTTTGATCATGCATTCTATTTGTTTAAAGATTATCATTTATTTTTAGTTTTTTGTTTCTTCTTTAGTCAACTGTGGTATTTTGTAGTTTTCTAGAAAATTATTCCTTTTATCTAATCTTTCAAATTTATTTGCATAAAGCTTTCATAGTTATATTTTATGGGTTTTGTTTTATGTATTTTTATTTTTTATTGTTTTTATTTTCATTACTTTTTTTAAAATTCAGTTTTATTGAGATATATTCACATATCATACAATCATCCATGGTCTACAATCAACTGTTCACAGTACCATCATATAGCTTTGCATTCATCACCCCAATCTATTTTTGAACATTTTCCTTAGACCAGAAAGAATCAGAATCAGAATAAAAAATAAAAATAAAAAAGAACACACAAATCACCCCCCCATCCCACCCTAGTTTTCATTTTTCTACTCATCCATCCATACACTGGATGAAGGGAGTGTGATCCACAAGGTTTTCACAATCACACTGTCACCCCTTGTAAGCTGCATTGTTATACAGTCTTCTTCAAGAGGCAAGGCTACTGGGTTAGAGTTTGGTAGTTTCAGGTATTTACTTCTAGCTATTCCAATACAATAAAACCTAAAAAGTGTTATCTATGTAGTGCATAAGAATGTCCACCAGAGTGACCCCTCTACTCCATTTGAAATCCCTCAGCCACTGAAGCTTTATTTCATTTCATTTTGCCTCCCCCTTTAGGTCAAGAAGATGTTCTCAACCCATGATGCCAGGTCCAGATTCATCCCCGGGAATCATATCCTGCATTGCCAGGGAGATTTACACCCCTGGGAGTCAGGTCCCACGTAGGAAGGAGGGCAGTGAGATCACCTGCTGAGGTGCTTAGTTAGAGAGAGAGAGGGCCACATCTGAGCAACAAAGAGGCACTTGGGGTAGACTCTTAGGCACAATTATATGCAAGTTCAGCCTCTCCTTTACAGTTACGAGCTTCATAAGGGCAAGTCCCACGATAGAGGGCTCAGCGCATCAAACTGCCAGTCCCAATGTTTGTGACAATATCAACACCAGTCCAGGTGAGGAAGTCCAACACTTCTGCACCTTCCCCCAGCTCCTTGGGGTGGGGGGGGGCTGTAAATGTATTTTTTATTCTCTGCCCAAATTACTTTGGGATGTGTCACTATTTCACTCTAACCTATACTAACCTACTGTATCTCACTTCCTATTCAAAGTTCCATGTAATTGTGGTGTTTGAACAAACTGACTGTAGAAGTTATATTGTTTAGAAAATATAGATCCTACACCAAATAAACATTTCTTCCCTTGGTGTCACATAGAAGTTGAAGTTTTTTACACAGTAAGTTTCAACCTTTACCCTTTGGCCTTACTTGCCCTAGTATTAACCAGATCTACTTCATTCATATCTCTAATTGAAGTCTGGGTTCTTTTTCAGCATTTTTTTTAACAGTTGCTGTATGTGTTAATACTGATATTCTTATCTGCCAAGCTCTAGCTCTGAGTTTCAGGTGTCACACAGATACTGTGTCTGTAATTATTTTCTCAATTTCAGTCTTAGTTTTGTTTACTTTTGTTTTTTCTTCTTTTTTATTGATCAAATTTGTCAGTTTTGTTTTTTTAAATGAATCAGCTTTTAGTTTTATCTTTCCTATCTATGCATTCTTTTTTGTTTTCTATTCCACTGATTTCTGTCCTTTTTATTTTTCTTCCTTTTACTTTCTTTAGGATTAGTCTGAGGTTATTTTCTAACTTCTTGAAATAAATGTTTAACTTACTTAGTTTTCCTTCTTTCTTGTCAGTTAATAAAGACACCTAATGCTATACATTTCCTTCATTGTATTTTTTTAGGTGTAGCCCACAAATGTTAATATGTAGTACTTTAGCTGAACTTTAGTTCTAAAATTTTTTTTTAATTTTCATTGTGATTTCTTCTTTAAATCAGTAGATACTTAGTTGTGCCTTTTAATGTTTTCGTGCATGTGGAAGCTTGGGACTATCATTTTAGCGTTGATTTCTTAGTGCCCATAATTGTGTTTTAGGGCTCTCACCAATCCTGTCCCTGAACCAGTGGATACTTAGCTTGGTTCTGGAATGGGAACCTGTGCCTAGCCCTCTTTCTTCTCTTAGTTAGCATTTTCTTAAAAATCTGTAGCCCTATTCAGTAGACCCACAGCAGAGTTTTTTGTTTTCCAGTCTCTCTTATACAATGACCCTGACTCAGGCACCTTGCCTGCCACAGAACACTTTTATCTCTGACTCCACTCTGGAGCTGAAGTCTTGGATAGCACTGCATACTTCTGGACTCAGAGCCCAGCGAGTCATTTGCATCATACTGCTTTGCAGTTTCTCTTCTATTTTTATTCTAATGAGATGTTAATCTTGTCTTTGAACCAGCTATGGTTTCTCGCTTTTCTCTTTTTATATACAATCTATCATTCCTATGTATTTAGAGCAGAGGGATGAACCACTTTGACTTGCAGTATGTTCATAGGTTTTAAACCATTTACTCCTCTGTAATGATGAAGAACTGGCCTAACACGGTACTCATTCATAGGAAGATTGCCCTCTGTTTTTTGGACCTTTTAGAAGTGTATATTCCCAAATAAAATCAACATTTTGCTTTGTGTTGACTACACTCAATATAAACTTTTTTTATTTGAATTTTTCAATATTAAAACCAAAGGTCGTGCTGCCTGTTTATAACTAGCTCACTCAAGTAACAGTGAATCATAAGGTCAAACAGAATTGATTGGGAATTGGCAGGTCCCTGCATTCCTAGAGCTTATCAAGAGATTTAGTGAGCTAATCACTTCAGGGCATAAACAGCTAAAAATGTAAAGCTCCCTTTTGCATTTGGTGAAGTATACTGATAATAATTGATAAGAATAATAAAGCTAACTAACTGCACTATTCTAGGCATATTTTAATGAATAGCAATAGTGTAAGTCTTGGTTTAAGTTAGGCATTGAAGAATGCATCTTTTCTCCTAGTGTCCATGACTGACAGTAGCGGCTACATGCTTTATAGTAAACCATTCAGGAGCATTCTACCACTGACCTGTAAACAAATGCCTTTTTTAGATTCTTTGTCCTTATTCATGAGACACAAGCAACTCAGTAAAATTTTATGAATGTCATCATCTATCATCATCCAATGTTAATCTACTGGAGCATTGTCCTCTTAGCTGCCTGATTGACCATAAGACCTTGGACAGATTTCTAGATATAAAGTCAGTAAATGACTTTATATCATTTATGACCTAAAAATTAGCCAAATGATGTATTCAACAACCTAATACTTGTGGCTTTCAGAACTAATGTAGTCCAAAGTTTAGTGACCACTTGTTTCCTTTAATCTTGCAAATTGTTTCCATATACCCAATATGCAGAATATGTGATTTGTAATAAGTATACCTTAAAAGGATGATCACTTAACCAAGAAAAGAGGAGTGAAATGGGTTATAAAATAAAATTTTATTTCTTGGGGGTCCACAGAGAATATATGCATATTTATTGTTGCCCTTAGTTTCTCAAATTTAAATCAATTGTACTGTAACTCATACCTTGGGGGATAAATGGTCTGTTTTAATAGGAATTACCTTGGTCTAATTTGGCCCCTTGATGCTTGGGATGCTAAACAGAAATTCTTAAAAGAAATATTATAGTAATAAAAATGCATTTAAAATAGTTTATTATGTATCATATTTGAGGCTAGAACTTTCAGAGCACTGAGCTGTTAAAATTCTTAAAGTCAGGGATCAAACTCTATTTGCAGTAATAATTTTGCTACTTGGCCCCCACATTATAAAGCCACCTGAACCTCTAAGGAGTGGACCTAAAACTGTGTCATATCTTTTATACATTTGACCTGGAATTTTCATGTTATTTCCAGCTTAATTTTACTTAATTCTGAGTACCACTGTTTTAGTTCACTAAAGCTGCCAAAATGAAATATATCAGAAATGTGCTGACTTTTAACAATGGGAAATTATTAGTTTACAAGCTTACAGTTCTGAGGCTGTGAACATGTCCAAATCAAGGCATCATCTAGGCGATCAGGCAATCCTGGACTCCTCTATCCCATGGCAAGGCACATAGTGGTGTCTGCTAGTCCTTCTCTCCTGGGTTTCCTTGCTTTCAGCTTCTGGATGCTCCATTTGTGGCTTTCTTTCTGAGCTTTTGCATGTTTTTCTCTGTCTTCTCTGTCTCTCTGAATTTTATCCTCTTATAAAGAACTCTGGTAAGAGGCTTAAGACCCACTTGGGGTATGCCTCAACTGAAATAACCTAAACAAAAGGTCCTACAAACATTAGTTTTACACCCATAGGAATAGATTAACTTTAAGAACATGCTTTTCTGAGGTACATACAGCTTCAAGCCATCACAATCACTTCTGCTTGTTTCTTTTTTCCCCTTTGCATTGGGAAATTAGTGGAGGTAAATATAAACAGGACTGAAACCTGTAAGTTTCAGGTTATATTTCTCCCACAGTTTATTTTCTTTGAAAAATCTATGTAAGTGTTTAAGCTATTGAGTATAGAGTCACTAAGCTCTACAGCAAAGACATTTTCCTTGAGGAGAAACTTAATATTTGAATGTTCAGTGGGGCCCTTGATTTTATACACAGGAATTAACAGCACAGTTTCTTTCTTCATTTCTAGGCATAATAGGCACTCAACAAATATTTACTGAGTGAATGGATAGTCATAAGTTCTTCTAGAAATTGATACAACTTCCTTGGCTTTTTAGTACCATATTTGTCATCAGAACGAAAAAAAGATAATTTTTCCATCTCTAATGTCATGGGACAACTTGGAGCAGAGGTCAGCAAACTATTACCATCAGCTAAATCTAGCCTGCCACCGATTTATGTATGGCCCCTGAGCTAAGAGTGGCTTTTACATTTTTAGATGGTTGAAACAAAAATCAAAAGAAGGATAATATTTTGTAATGTGAAAATTATATGAAATACCAATTTCGGTGCCCATTAACAGACTTTTATTGGGTAACATTCATGTTTACTTCTTTATACACTGCTTGTACACTACAAGGGCAGAAATAGGGAGTTGTGGCATAGACTTTATGAATTATGAACTCTAAAACATTCACTGTCTGCCCTTTGGAGAAAAAAAAATTTTGCAACTTCTGGGTTAGTGGGTTGGTGAAATGGTTTTCATAAAGAAGACCACTAGGGAAAAATGGTGCAATGCAAGCACAAAAGTGTTATGATGATTTCATTTCTAAACCTGTCATTATTTCTGTCGTAAAGTGCTAATACACAGGACTTTAACAATAACTCTTACCATAATTGTCCACATTCATATAAAACTGCAGGTATAGCTGAAGCCAGATGTTTAAAGAATGGAATGTGAAATGAAAATTTAAAAACCTTTTCTAAAAAGGAGAAATAATATAGATACTGCACCTATAACCTGGCAAAAAGCAGACAAAATAATTATTTTTCTTTAATTCATGTGTAGAAACCCTGGAATGGATTTTTTTTTTTTTCATGTTTCCAGGTTGTGGAGCCTTTTATTCTTTGTGATTAAAAAGTACAATTTTATAAATAAAAGGAGAGATAAAAGAAACTGTACAGATTTTAAAAATTGTTCAAGTGATTTTGATTCAAGACAATTTTATTTTAAAAATATTCCATATTTTCTTCTGGATTACAGAGCCATTTGAAATTCATTTTGGTGTAGAGAGAGAGGTGCAACATGAGTCTTTTTTCCAGATGGGCTAGCTTAGTTAACCTCATTTGTTTAACTGCTAATTTTTTTTTTATATCTTTTTTTTTTAAATCTTCATTTTATTGAGATATATTCACATACCATGCAGTCATACAAAACAAATTGTACATTCGATTGTTCCCAGTACCATTACATAGTTGTACATTCATCACCTAAATCAATCCCTGACACCATCATTAGCACACACACAAAAATAACAAGAACAATAATTAAAGTGAAAAAGAGCAATTAAAGTAAAAAAGAACACTGGGTGCCTTTGTCTCTTTGTTTGTTTCCTTCCCCTATTTTCCTACTCATCCATACATAAACTAGACAAAGGGGAGTGTGGTCCATATGGCTTTCCCAATCCCATTGTCACCCTCATAAGCTACATTTTTATACAATTGTCTTCGAGATTCATGGGTTCTGGGTTGTAGTTTGATAGTTTCAGGTATCTACCACCAGCTACCCCAATTCATTAGAACCTAAAAAGGGTTGTCTAAATTGTGCGTAAGAGTGCCCACCAGAGTGACCTCTCAGCTCCTTTAGGAATCTCTCTGCCACTGAAGCTTATTTCATTTCCTTTCACATCCCCCTTTTGGTCAAGAAAATGTTCTCCATCCCATGATGCCGGGTCTACATTCCTCCCTGGGAGTCATATTCCATGTTGCCAGGGAGATTCACCTTTCAAGTTGGCTTAGCTAGAGAGAGAGGGCCACATCTGAGCAACAAAGAGTCATTTGGGAGGAGGCTCTTAGGCACAATTATAGGGAGGCTGGCTGTGGGTTTTTCATATATGCTCTTTATCATATTGAGGAAGTTTCCTTCAATTCCTACCTTTTGAAGTGTTTTTATCAAAAAGGGTTGTTGGATTTTGTCAAATGCTTTTTCAGCATCTATTGAAATGATCATTTGATTTTTCCCTTTTGAATTGTTAATGTGTTGTAATACGTTGATTGATTTTCTTATGTTGAACCATCCTTGCATGCCTGGAATGAACCCCACTTGGTCATGGCGTATGATTTTTTTAATGTGTCTTTGAATTCGATTTGCAAGTATTTTGTTGAGGATTTTTGTATCTGTATTCATTAGGGAGATTGGCCGGTAGTTTTCCTTTCTTGTAGCATCTTTGCCTGGTTTTGGTATTAGATTAATGTTAGCTTCATAAAATGAGTTAGGTACTGTTCCATTTTCTTCAATGTTTTGAAAGAGTTTAAGTAAGATTGGTATCAGTTCTTTTTGGAAAGTTTGGTAGAATTCCCCTGTGAAGCCATCTGGCCCTGGGCATTTATTTGTGGGAAGATTTTTGATGACTGATTGGATCTCTTTGCTTGTGATTGGTTGGTTGAGATCTTCTATTTCTTCTCTGGTCAGTCTAGGTTGTTCATATGCTTCCAGGAAATTGTCCATTTCCTCTACATTATCCAGTTTGTTGCCATACAGTTGTTCATAGTATCCTCTTATAATTTTTTTAATTTCTTCAGGATCTGCAGTTATGTCACCTTTCTCATTCGTTATTTTGTTTATATGGGTCTTCTCTCTTTTTGATTTTGTCAGTCTAGCCAGGGGCTTGTCAATCTTGTTGATCTCAAAGAACCAACTTTTCGTGATATTTATCCTCTCTACTGTTTTTTTTTTGTTCTCTATGTCATTTATTTCTGCTTTAATCCTTGTTATTTCTTTTCTTCTACGTGGTTTAGGATTGGTTTGCTGTTCATTTTCTAGCTTCTTCAGTTGATCCATTAGTTCTTTGATTTTAGCTCTTTCTTCCTTGTTAATAAATGCATTTAGTGCTATAAATTTCCCCCTCAGTACTGCTTTCACTGCATCCCATAGGTTTTGGTATGTTGTGCTCTCGTTTTCATTCGTCTCTATATATTTAGGAATTTCTCTTGCTATTTCTTATTTAACCCACTGATTATTTAGGAGTGTGTTGTTTAACCTCCAGGTATTTGTGAGTTTTCTAAGTCTCTGATAGTTATTGACTTCTAATTGTATTCCATTGTGGTCAGAGAATGTGCTTTGAATAATTTCAATCTTTTTAAATTTATTGAGCCTTGTTTTATGTCCCAGCATATGATCTATTCTGCAGAAAGTTCCGTGAGCACTAGAGAAGTATGTGTATCCTGGTGATTTGGGATGTAATGTTCTATACATGTCTGTTAAATCTAATTCATTTATCAGATTGTTTAGGTTTTCAATTTCCTTATTGGTCTTTTGTCTAGTTGATCTATCTGTAGGAGAGAGTGATGTGTTGAAGTCTCCCACAATTATTGTGGAAACATCAATTGCTTCCTTTAGTTTTGCCAGTGTTTCTCTCATGTATTTTGTGGCACCTTGATTGGGTGCATAAACATTTATGATTTTTATTTCTTCTTGTTGAATTGCCCTTTTTATTAGTATGTAGTGGCCTTCTTTGTCTGTCAAAACATCCCTGCATTTAAAGTCTATTTTATCTGAGATTAATATTGCTACACCTGCTTTCTTTTGGCTGTAGCTTGCATGAAATATTTTTTTCCATCCTTTCACTTTCAATTTCTTTGTGTCCCTGTGTCTGAGATGAGTCTCTTGTATGCAGCATATTGATGGTCCATTTTTTTAATCCAGTCTGTGAATCTATATCTTTTAATTGGGGAGTTTAATCTATTTACATTCAACGTTATAACTGTGAAGGCATTTTTTGAATCAG
Source organism: Choloepus didactylus (assembly GCF_015220235.1). NCBI lineage: Eukaryota > Metazoa > Chordata > Mammalia > Pilosa > Megalonychidae > Choloepus > Choloepus didactylus. Next base: position 152,026,173 of record NC_051334.1, on the reverse strand, counting down.
CCATCTTATCCTTTGGTTTATGTTTGTCATATATATTTTTCCCCTCTTTCTATTAATATCCTTTATTGTACCCATACCGAATCTCTTTAGTACTGAACCTTTCTCCAAGTCTCTCTCTCCTTTCTTTGTTTCTCTGTCTGTAGGGCTCCCTTTAGTATCTCCAGTAGGGCAGGTCTCTTGTTAGCAAATTCTCTCAGCATTTATTTGTCTGTGAAAAATTTAAGCTCTCCCTCAAATTTGAAGGAGAACTTTGCTGGATAAAGATTTCTTGGTTGGAAATTTTTCTCACTCTGAATTTTAAATATAACGTGCCACTGCCTTCTCACTTCCATGGTGGCTGCTGAGTAGTTACTATTTAGTCTTATGCTGTTTCCTTTGTATGTGGTGAATTGCTTTTCTCTTCCTGCTTTCAGAACTTGCTCCTTCTCTTCCGTGTTTGACAGTGTGATCAGAATATGTCTTGGAATGGGTTTATTTGGATTTATTCTATTTGGAGTTCACTGGGCATTTATGATTTGTGTATTTATGGTGTTTAGAAGATTTGGGAAGTTTTCCCCAACAATTTCTTTGAATACTCTTCCTAGACCTTTACCCTTTTCTTCCCTTTCTGGGACACCAATGAGTCTTATATTTGGACGTTTTATATTATCTATCATATCCCTGAGGTCCATTTCGATTTTTTTTATTTTTTTCCCCATTCTTTCTTTTGTGCTTTCATTTTCCATTCTGTCATCTTCCAGGTCACTGATTAGTTGTTCAACATCCTGTAGTCTTGTACTATGAGTATCCAGAATCTTTTTAATTTGGTCAACAGTTTCTTTAATTTCCATAAGATCATCCATTTTTTTATTTAGTCTTGCAATGTCTTCTTTATGCTCTTCTAGGGTCTTCTTGATATCCTTTGTATTCCGTACTATGGTCTCATGGTTCATCTTTAGTTCTTTGATTAGTTGCTGTAGGGACTGTGTCTCTTCTGATCTTTTCATTTGGGTGCTTGGTCTTGGGTTATCCATATCCTTTGGTTTTGTCATATGCTTTATAATTTTCTGTTGTTTTTGGCCTCTTGGCATTTGCTTAACTTGATAGGGTTCTTTTAGGATTTGTAGACCAATTGAAGTCCTTATCTCTAATTTTTCAGATCTACAGCTTCCTGGAGTACACTTTCTCTAACTAACCAGCAGGTGGCGTCCACGCACCACCTGTTCTCCACAAGCCAGTTCTCCCCGCTTTGCCTTTGTGGTGAGTGGGGGAGTGAGTCTTGTGGGGTCCAATTGGTGTACCAAGCTTGCGTGTGTAGTTGGTTGTTGCCCGCCCTGTATATGGTGCGTGTGTCTAGGCGGTCAGGGAGGGGGGGTTGCTCTAACAATCAAATCTACCTGGTGTTCCTGGAGTTTTAAAGTTGCTGCAATAGTCTAATCCTTCAGTTCAGTCCTGCCACAGTTTGTCTCTGCCACTGACCCACAAGTCCTTGGTATTGGCGTATGGCCCCTGAGACTTGCGAGTGGGTCCCTCTTCCAGGCTGTGCACCCCCTGGTCCTCTGTTGAGGGATGACTGTGCTATGTCACAGGTGAGTGACATCCCCCCAGGGTGGTTCTGGGCTACTGGGCTGTGTAGGGAGGCTCCCAGTCTGCTGAAATGATGGCTGAATGGGGCTTTGTTTAATTCACACTGCTCCACCTTCCCAACTCTGGGACAACCAGCTGAGGTTGCAGGGAAGGCTAATGTCCACGCCCAGTTTTGTGGTGTGTGTGTGTTATTTGAAGCACTTCCGTCACACTGGGTTGTCTGGGGCAGCTCTGGGCTATGGGGCTGGCAATGGGCAGGAGTGTTTCCTGTCCACCAGGATGAAGGCTGTGTGTGGACACCCCCCTTTTCTTGGGAAGTTGTGGTGTTTAGTGAATTTTCTCAGCCACTGGATTGTTGCCTTTTGTCTCAGAGATCTCTTAGTTCTGCTCTTGTCTTGACCTGCCCAAATTGCAAGTCTTTGAGGCTTTCTGTATTGGGGTTCTTAGAGTAATTTTTTTAGAAACAGAAAAAAAAAAAAAGATAAAAAAAAAGCCCTCCTCACAGATCTAATGGGTTATTGAAATGCTAAGAGACAAAGCAATTAGGGCTATTAAGGAAAGATCCAGGGGGCAGAGAGATCAGTTTTTCTTTGGGATTTGCATATGAGCCTCAGGGCCTGAGCTCTGCCCTTCCCCTTTCTATGTTCACCAGAACTCCAAAAAGCCTCCGCTTCTATTTTGGAGTTTTTCTTGCTGTTTTTTGCTATGCCTATCTCCTCTCTGCTGGGCTGGCTGCTCTCAGATTCTCTGTTGTCTGTTCTCAGTCTATCTATGGTTGGAGTTTGGATCAGTAGAATGAGTTTCCGATAAGAGCTGCCACTGCAGTTCTCCCTTCTCCTTCCCAGTGCTGACGGCTCCTCCTCCCACGGGACTGAGCCTAGCAGGGATGGGTGCGGGTCCCCTGGCCACAAAAACTTACAGATTTTGCTGATCTCAGCAGTTCAGTGTGTTCATGAGGGTTGTATGAGGTATGCCCAAAGTCAAATTGCTCTGCGGTGTCTGGTCCACACAGTTCCTGGCTTTCTACCTACTTTCCTGGAGGAGTAACTAAAACATGCAGCTCACCAATCTGCCATCTTGCCTGTATCTGGATTTTTAATACATAGTCTCACAAAGAGCTTAAGAAATTTTATAAGACCTAAAAGAGTTTTTTTCTTCTAAGTCAAAACCTAATTTTTTAAAAAAACTTACATAACATCAACCAGTTCACTAAAAATTGCATTTTATTTTATTAACAATGAGTCATTAAGAAAATGTTTGCAATTTATTTACAATTATAGTATAAAGCCTTAGTGAAATGCTTATATTCCTTTGGGGTAAGTGTGCAGAGTCTTAACTCAGTGGTAGTGGTAAGAGCAGAAAAATGAAATGTCGAATTTTGAATAATATTAGTGCCATTGAGCAGATCTTAGGACTACGGTCATCTTTAGGGCTAAATGCTTACAACATAGCCTGTGTTAAAAGAGCACAAATGGAAGTGAAAATTAACTAATGGAGTTCTTTTAACCTAATGTAGACAATAAAACCAGATATTTCACTCTCCAAATGGAATTACATTTTAGCAGTGATCTAGTTAATTTGATCCATGGGGATTTGTAAATTTGATCCTTCAGAGTCCAAAGTGATATTGTAATTTAAATACAGTCCAGTGGTCTCTGGGGAAATAATCAATTCTTTATAATTCATCTAAAAATTAAGTTTTTTCCTATTTACTTACCTGAAGAATTAACTTGATTTTTGAAGCATTTGAGTAGGAAAAATAATAAACTTTGGTCTCTCATTTAGGGAAAACCTCCAGGGAGAAACTTCAGAAAAACTTGAGTCTGGTATCAACAAGTCTGAAGTCTACTTTGTTCATAAAATAAAATTCAATTATATTATTTCATGGAGTAATAGATCCATTCAATTCTTTATTTATTAAATGTTTATTAAACCCTTCTATATGGTAAGCACTTGTCTAAGCACTGGGAATACAGAGGTGAACACATGGACAAGACAAATAGGTTGCCTGCATTCTTGGATCTCACATTCTTATGGGGGGGGATTGAAAATAATTATGTTTAAAAAATATTATCTGACTGAGACATATTCAGGTAAGAAAATAAAAGAGAGATATTGAATGGAGAGAGGCAGAGACAAAGGGTGCTATGCTATTCTAGCACTCCCTGAGAAGGTGGCTTTTAAGCTTAGACCTGAATGATGAAGAGCCAGCCATGGGGAGATCTTAGAGAAGATAAATCCAAATATGTGAAATTGACCCTGACAAGGAGGCAGATTTCATTCTAGAGACTAGTTTTTCTCAACATCAAAACACAACCTTTGTTTTTCAAGCGATCCTCAGAAACACTTTAAGGGACAATTAAGACATGGATTTATTACTATCATGATTTTGATACCAGATAATTAATACTTATAACCCTTAAGAAGTTAAATATTTTCACACATAACATACCATAGGGGTGTGTACTATTAATATCCCCATTTTATAGGAAAGAAGACTTGGGCTTTAGGGATGTGGTAGTTTGAAGCTGTTATGTACCCCAGAAAAGGCCATATTCTTTTGATCTATTCCTGTGGGTACAGACTTATTGTAGGTTGGATCTTTTGATTAGATTACTTCAACTGAGATGTGACCCACCTCATTCAGCATGGGTCTTGATCCTCTTGCTAGAGTCCTATATAAAAGGATAAAACACATACCAGAAAAAAAGATATGAAATTAAGAGAAACACATAGAAAAAGACACAGAAGCTAAGAAGAGAAGCCAGAGACTGAGAAGCCAGAAGCTGAGAGCAATGAAACCTGGGAGAGAATAAACAGCAAATGCTGGCCATGTGCCCTCCCATGTGATAGAGGTGTCCCTGATGCCACAGCTTTTCTTCAGAATCCAGGTATCATCTTGTTGATGCCTTGAGTTTGGACATTTCCATGGCCAAAGGACTGTAAATTGTAAGTTAGTAAATCCCCATTGTAAAGGCCAACCCATTTCTTGTATATTGCAGTCCAGCAACTTCAGCAAACCAAATCAAGGGAGGTCAAGTAGCTTGCCCAAGGGAACTCAGAAAACAGCTTAGTAATCATGAAGACAGGGCCTTGAAATCACATCTTTTTGTTCCAAATTTCCAAATTGCTCATTTTATTACAGTATTCTACCTTAAGCCATGCCCGTAAATATACATGCTAATGCTGCCATTATGCAAAATACCAGAAATGGATTGGCTTTTATAAAGGGATTTTATTTGGTTACAAAGTTACAGTCTTAAGGCCAGAAAGTGTCCAAGGTAAGGCATCAACAATAGGCTACCTTCAGTGGAGAGAAAGGCCAATGGCATCCAGAAAATCACTATTAGCTGGGAAGGCACATAGCTGGTGTCTGCTTGCTCCCAAGGTTGCATTTCAAAATGGCATTCTCCCAAAATGTCTCTGTGTCAGCTTCTCGGGGCAAACTCTGGGCTAGTAGCTCCAAAGCATCAGCAAAACTCTGCTTTCAATGGCTCTCTTCAAAATGTCTCTGTAAGTTGCAGCAACAAGCTCCTTCTGTCTGAACTCTTATATAGGGCTCTAATAAACTAATCAAGGGCCATGCTGAATGGGCTGGGCCATGCCTCCATGGAAATTATCTAATCAGAGTTATCACCTACAGTTGGGTGAGGCACATCTCCATGGAACAACCTAATCCAAAGGTTCCAACTTAATCAACACTAATACAGCTGCTCCCACAAGATTGCATCAAAGAACGTGGCTTTTTTCTGGGGGACATAACATATACAAACCGGTACAATAAGATAAGAGCCTGAACGCTAATTAGTATATAGGCAACATATTACTGTCTAATAAAGTAAGATTGCTTAATATCTGCTACTTTAGGAAAAGTGATCAGAACATAATTTTCAATCTGAACCTTCAAGATGGTTTACGATCAAAGTAAAGAATATGATTGATTGTATATATTATCACACACAGTTACTAATTTAATTTTTTTTGCTTTCTTCAAATTAATTCAACATTTGAAAATATTAATATTGTCACTGGCTTATTTTTAAGAGGAGAATTTTCCTTTACAATTTAAAATTAATCATAATGTAAAGTTGTGATTATGTGGAGTGTTACCATTTTGTTTTGTTTTTTGATTTTTGTTCTCTACAAAACATTTCGATAAAACATTTTCTACAAAAACATTTCACTAGTGTTGAAATGCCCACCTGAACTGCCTGCATTTGTAGGGTATTCATTGAGTTTATGTCTATAGTAAAAGTATACATCTTATGTGCAAATCATTTTTAGCTGGTTGACAGGATTTTCGTTTTCCATTCACCGATGTAAAGCATATTCAATATAACACCAACATCAAGCATCACAAATTCAGCAATTTATGAGAGGCCTACATCACTGCTTACTTTTCATTTGTCGGACGTTGATGGGAAATATCTTATTGCTTGTCCAATTTGTTAATTGTATGTTTTCAATGCAAGCTGAACTGACAAACTAAGATCTGACCACACATGTTAGTCTGTAGGGATGTGTTTGTCAATAAGACCTTTACATTTCTTTTACATGTGACCTATAACTCAAATAATTTTAATAAAATAAAATTAGAAAGGTTATCTACATGGTAACATCACATTTGTGGCACACTTCAGATAGAGGATAAGATACAAACTCTAAACACTTCAGTTTTCATCATCTCTTAGGATTATAACAGTTATTTTTAATGGGTTTATATTAACCTTGAGGAAGGAATTAGGAAATTTGCCATTGAAAATAGCATGCTTTTAATTATTTTTTGATTACTTGAACTTTTACAAAGAATTTGAGGAAGTTTGTACATGTAGTAGTGTGTTTTAGAGATTTTTGCCACAAAATAATACCTCAAAAATGGTTGGAAAAATAAGCATTTTGCTGCTGTAAATTTAAAATTTTTCAATTGATAATATAAACAAAATAAAAATGGAATTAATGATTCTATTGTTCTTAGTCTGGCAGTGTAGCCAGAAACTAACCAAATGCTCTCAAGCAAAATCATTAGGCTGAAATTTAATATCCTAGTTCCATGAATATGTTTCAAGGTCATTAAAAGAATCTTGTAATGGTCAAAAGCATTGTCCTTGTAATGGTCATAATCAGAATGTCTTCAGCATATGTCATTGGCTTGATTCACACTGATTATTTGAATTAAGCATAGAAAACAAACATCATGAAGTTTAAATTATCTGAGTTCTTTTGGCTTAAAGCAAAATCTTCAGTTTTCTCTTGACTATTTTAAAGTAATGATATACTAAACTTGACCACCATTTTCAAAACTAGGGTGATACCAGTTTTCTTCACACTATACTGTTCTTATTTCTATTTCTTCTAGCCAGTAGCAAACAATGTAACTTTTAAGAGATTTATGCCTGTAGCAAGGTAGATAAAACAACATTCCTTGGAAAATCTCCTCTTAAAGCCCAAATGCATAAACATCCAAATTATAGAATGTTCAAGCTAGAAGGACCATAGATTATGAACTCCTTGAGAGGAGTATCTGAACTGTTTAGCTCTGGATCTAGAATATAATACATGCTTGGTAAATAACTGATGAATAAACTACCCAGTCTAACTTTTTAATTTTGCCATTTCTGAACCTAAGGCCCAGAGAGATGAAATTGTACATGGTACAGAGCAAGTTAATGGTAAAAATAGAATAAGAATTCTGGTCTTTTGAATCCCAGCCCACTCAATGCCCTTTCCTCTACAATACCATTATTCTTCTAATTTATTTACCTTGCTTCCTCAAACCTAATTAACAATAACTTGGATGAATAGATTGAATGGCTATGGGGGTTATGTCTCAGTACAAAGATGTACTCTCAAAACAAAAAAGTACAAATACCATATATCAAATCATACATGTCTACTATTAAAGTTAATGATGATTCCTCCCCAAAGAGATCAGTTTGTAATTGCTGTGCCTATCATAGATTGAATCTCAGTAGTGACAACTGAAACTAATGTGCAACACAGCTTTTTCCTCATTAAAGAGTTATTGAGCATCATTGGGAGCAAGAATATTTTCTGAATGAAGTATCAAATTGAGTTGCTTGCTCTGATATATTACACAGATTATCCTGTGATATATTGAGTAATACTTTGGGAAGTGTTATCTCATTGATGCACTGAGGGGAATGATTCACTAAGTGTTGTGCAATAAAATGCAGGACATCCAGTTAAATTTGAATTTCAAATAAACAATATATTTTTAGTATAAATAAACACAAAATGGGACTTATTTGCTAAATCTGGCAACCCTAGATTATCTGTTATGCAAAATCACACAAGGATACACCAGTTTGCTTTTTGATAGACTACTCTTTATTGCTTAATTTTAATAGTTGTGGTGGTTGCTTTGCTCATCATCCTCTTTGCCATGTGTGAGTGAATCTTAAGAGCATTACTGTATGTCAGCTGCTAATGCTGGCAACTTACATGACCTGTTAACTTATTAGTGATCCAAGTATAATGGAATGACCCAGAACCTTTTGGGAGCTGGGGCTAAGCATTTGACACTATTTTTCAACCTATTCAAACACACATATCCTTCTGATAACATAAAAACTTATGTCCTTGAACTCCAGTTGAGAGTGTTATTTTCTGTAACTTCTTTTATGAAAATATTTTATCTTTTCCATCTTAAAAATATAAATTATATTACGAGAGGGAGGATGCTTTTTCCAGCTACAATTCCACAGAACACATTGGTCCAGAGATTTTGAAATCCATCCCTAAAAATATGGCCTACAGTTGGAAATCAGTGGGTCTACGAGATGCCAAGAAAATCAGTGAAAATTTAACTATCTAGCTACCCATTTCCTAGTTTAGTTGTTTTTCTTTAAGTCAGTGTTTCTCAAAAAGTGATGCAATAAGGTTAAATAATAATAATTTTTATATAATTAGTTTAGGTGTTATGGACAATACTGATACTCCTTTCTGTTTGCAGTGATGTAACATTTCAGTTTGGAACACACTGCTCTACATAAAGGCAAATAATAGTTTGCTTTTTTCAAAATTCTAATCATTTTCACTTTCCCCCTAAGTTGACCAATGGTCTGAGCCTTTTGTAGATAAGAACAAGGCCTTTAAAGATGGCAGGCCACATACAAGCCTTCTATTTTTAACAATTGTAGCATTATAATATCTTTTGTTTGTTCTCATTTCTCCTTTCAACTTGAGGATATAGTTATATTATACCCATTTTGCAGATGAAAAAGCTAACACTTAAGGTGAAGACATGCCTAGTTACACTATTGAGGATCAAATCACAATCTTTATTATAAGCCATAGCTTTTTGAAAATTTTCAGTTGTATTAGTTTTAAAATTATATCATTTCACATTTCTGTGCTTCATGAGTCAATTGATATAAGCTATTAGATTCAGAGGAAGTTTTTAATGAGAAAATTAACGTATAGGCAATTATAGCCCTAGGAAAGAAGCTTAGAAATATGTGTTAATTCTCCTTATTAGATGTTTGTTTTATTTCCCCCCAACAGGTAGGTTTAGCATAATGCAAAGATATATTTTATATAAATGTTTTGTATCATATCATCTACATGTGAATTAAGATTGCTGAGTTGCTGTAGTGGCACAGGGTTCACACTAGTACATTTCTCAACCTCTCCCTATCCCTGTTGACCCAATCAAAAAGTGGCAACAGCTTTTGATTCATGGAGACCATAGTCAATTCTTTCCTAATAGTTGTAGTGAGATTCACTTGCCCTGACCCGCTGGCAAATTGAGGGCATGTTCTCACTTTGTACATTGAATCAGTATTGCAGTTCTGCCATTTACAATGTTCCTTTCCAGCCTACTTTTAATTTATTCAATTCTAGAGCAATTAAGGACTGTGAAAAAACCCTAATCTTATTTAACAAATCTCTTGGGACAGCTGAGATTTAAATCCTCAATTTATGAATAAGTGAGGAGTAGAAACAGAAGGCCCTTTATTTAGTTAATACAGTCATTTGGGTTTGCAAATGTAGGACCCCTTCCTAGGTCTTTATCTGGCAGGTACCACAGGAAAGTCTAGTGAGGAATAAATGATGGGAAAGCAGGTCTTCAGGCAGTGGTTCTTTTACTTCTTTTGTTTTATTTTTACCTAAATCTTTATGCAACATTTTAACTAAAATCCATTTGGCAAAGGCTTGATTTTGTGTGTCAAATGTCCAACAATGAATGTTGAAGCTATTTTCATATTGCAGCCTCTGTTAGGAAATGGACCTTAGTCTAGGCCAGGTTAACTGTAGGTTTGTGATGAACAAAGACAAGAATCAGGAGAGACATGGGTACCAAGCCACTCTGGAGTTTTGACTGAAGCAGTAAAAGATCTAGGTAGCTCAGGGGGAGCAAACATGACTTAGAGGACAGGCTGTTATAAAGCCTTTATGTATACAGTCCCAGAGCCCTTCTGTTGACTCCAGATGATGTTCTTTAGTGGCAGTTGAAAAGAACTAAGTTCAGTTATTGATTAGACAAATATTTATTGAGCACCTTGCCCTCTCGAGTTACAGACAGACAATATATAGCTATGATGACATAAAAGTGATAGGTGCAGAGGGGCAAGATGGTGACATAGAGAGGTGTGGCATTTAGTTAGTCCCCTGGAAGAAACTAATGAACAACCAGGAACAACTAGTAAATAATTTAGAATAACTGCTGGGGACAACCGTGACTGTCTACACATCATACACCAACCTAGATTGGGAGGAATGCCTGAGATCAAAGCATAAAATCTGTGAGTAAAAACTGCAGAACTGCATCAGGAGCCCCCTCCCCCTATGGCAGGCTGAGCTGCAAAACCTCACTGTGGTAGAAAGCAGCACTCTCCCAGCAAGTGAATATAGCTCAGCAGAGTTCCAACTGGGGTTTCAATTAACAAATGTGGACTGCCTCAATACAAGCTACAAACCCCCAACAAGCAGACAGATGCTTTAGTGATGACTGACCTTAAAGAACCAGAAGATGCATCAGTCCTGGGAGGGGGAGCCCAGAAGACCATGTGTTACCACTGGCCAATGAGTGAAATTGGGGGTCTGTGAACTGGCTTTGAAAGGGGACTTTCTGTCCCTTTTTTACTCTTTCAACTTGAGCAGCTCAGTGGAGGAAAACCTCAGCCATTTTCAGTTCCCAGCACTCTGACCCAGACAAGGGTAGAGATAGCAGAGACAGAGGGACAAAGAAACCTATTTAAATGCAGAAGATAACTCCCTAGGGGATGTAACTTCTTCCCTAAGAGGAAGGAGGTGGTGCCCAGCTCTACTACCAGCCTTCCATTCAGAACCAGACCCCAGAGCCTGGGGGAGAAAACAGCCAAAACAGAAACTAAGGGGGCCACATCTCCTTACACCCATCAGGAGTGACAGGCTTGAAAGGTGCCAACCTGCTGGGCAGGTTAGGAAAAGCACAGCAGGTAGAGGCCTCACAGGGTGTGTCAGTCTTCTAAGACACACCCTCAGGGAAACCTGCTACTGAATATTGCCTCCTTCTGAGACCTGAGCCCATTCTGGTCTGGGAAAAACTGATTGGGGCAACCAAGGAAACCAGATGCCTAGATAATAGAAAGCTACAAACTACACTAAGAAAAATGAAGATATGGCCCAGTCAAAGGAAAAAAACTTACACTTCAACTGAGATACAGGAATTGAAACAATTACACTAAATCAATTCAACAAGTTTAGGGAAGATATGGAAAAAGAGATGAAGGGTATAATGAAAACACTGGACGAAGATAAGGTAGAAATCAAAAGTTTGAAAAAACAACTGGCAGAATCTATGGAAATGAAAGGCACAACAAAGAGATGAAAACACCATGAAGACATACAACAGCATATTTCAAGAGGAAGAGAAGAAAACACTCAGGAACTGGAGACAAGGCACCTGAAAGCCTACACACAAAACAACAGATAGGAAAATGAATGGAAAAATATGAGCATATCTCAGGGAATTGAATGACAACAAGAAGTGCATGAATGCAAGTGTCATGGGCATCCAAGAAGGAGAGGGGAAAAGGGGCAGAAGCAATAAAAGAGGATATAATCAATGAAAATTTTCCATCTTTTATGAAATACATAAAATTACAGAACAAAGAAGTGCAGCATACCCCAAACAGAATAGATATGAATATATCTAGGCCAAGGCACTAATAATCAGATTATCAAACATCAAAAATAGAGAATCCTGAAAGCAGCAAGAGAAAAGTGATCCATCACATGCAAAGGAAGCTTGATAAGACTATGTGCAGATTTCTCAGTAGAAACCATGGAGGCAAGAAGGAAGTGGTGTGATATATTTAAGATGCTGAAAGAGAAAAACCACCAGTCAAGAATTTTATATCCAGCAAAACTGTCCCTCAAATATGAGGAGAGTTTAAAATATTCTCTGACAAACAGACAATGACAGAGTTTGTGAACAAGATACCTGCTGTACAGGAAATACTAAAGGGAGTACTAGAGACAGATAGGAAAAGACAGGAGTGAGAGTTTCAGAGCACAATTTTGGGTGATGGTAGCACAATAATTAGTACAGTACTGACTACAAAGATGACTGTAAGTATGGTTGAAAGAGGAAGATTAGGGGCATGTGGGACACCAGAAGGAAAGAGGAAAGATACAGACTGGGACTGTATAACTCAGTGAAACCTAGAGTGCCCAATGATTGTGATCAAATATACAAATATGTTTTTATATGATGGAAAACAAATTTTTAATACCTTGTAAGGTGTTAAAAATAGAGTGATATTGGAGAAAATACAGTCAATGCAAATTAGAGACTATAGTTAACAGAAATATTGTATTATGCTTCCTTTAATGTAACAAAGGCAATATACCAAAGCTAAATGCCTACAAGAGGTGGACATAAGGGAAGGGTATGGGACTCTTGAAATTGGTGATGTTGTCTGAATCTTTCATTCTATTTTAGTTAATTTTATCTTTCCTTTTGTTGCTTTTCAGCTGTCATGTTTTTTTTCCTTCTTTTTCTTTTTCTTTTGCCTCTCTACCTTCTTTGGCTCTTTCCCCTTTGTGGAAGCAATGGAGAGAGATATTGTTATGTAGATAGTGGTGGTGGTGGTGAATATATAAATAAGTGACTATACAGGGAACCATTGATTGTTTACTTAGGATGGAAAGTATGGTGGGTGAACAATACTGTCTTAAAAAGACAGATTGGTAAAGAAACCTTGTGGGCACTACTTTAAGTGAAATAAGTCAGACATAAGGACAAATATTGCATGGTCTCACTGATATGAACTAATTATAATATGTAAACTCACAGACATGAAATATAAGTTACCAGGATATAGAACAAGGATAAATAATGGGGAGCAGTTGCTTATTATGAGCAGAATGTTCAACTAGTTTGAAGTTAAGTGTTTGGCAATGGAGAGAGGTGACTGTAGCATGTTATTGTGAGAACAACTAACAGTGCTGAATGATGCATGAGTTGTGGTGAAGGGGAAGTTAGAGTCAACATATGTCACCCAAAGGAAAGTTGGAGGTTAAAGATGGGAATGTATAAAACAGTGTATCTTGTGTAGACAATGTCTGATTAACTGTGCAATACCAGAAATTTGTTTCATGACCTAGAACATATGTATGACATTATAACTAGAAGTTAATTATAGAGTGGTATATAGTGAAAAAAATATAACCATTGCAATCTATGTACTACAGTTAGTAATATCTTAACATTCTTTCATCACCAGTACAAATGTACTATACCAATATTATGAGTCAATAATGGAGGTGGGATGGTTAGCCGTGTGGGAGGGTTTTGAGTTTTCTTTTTTTGTCTGTATTTCTTTTCTGAAGTAATGAAATGTTCTAAAAATTGAAAAAAATAATTGTGGTGATAGATGCACAGCTATATGATGGTACCGTGGGCATTGGTTGTGAACTTTGGATCTTTGGATAATTGTATGGTATGTGAACAATCTCAGTAAACTTAAATTTAAAAAAAAGTGATAGGTTCAATGACAGTGGAAGCACAAGGAGCAGTAGGAGCCCAGGTGAGGAGCACTATGCAATTTACACCTCATTTATTTACTAAACAAATATTTACTGTATACATACTATGTGACAGGCACTAGGTGCTGAGAATACAGTGGTGAATTTAAAAGATTTGACTCCTGCCTTCCTGGGGCTTACTTTCTAACAGGAAAGAAAATTAAACAGCTCTACTACCCAGTTGTGATCAATCCAGTCACTCTGGGGTCATAGATCGTTCATGACAGGAGGTAAGACCTCTTCTCTTGACATAGCTTGGACTTGTGTGTGTGGTGCAACACGTGTGTATGTCTGTGTTTGTAATTTCTCTAGATATACAGATAGAAAGACAGATAGAAATAGAATTAGAAGGAGAGGGACAGTGTGGGGTACATACACAAGTTAGAGTAAAAGTAAGTAATACTAACTGTTGTAAAAAAAACAAACCATCAAATCACAGTGGCCCAACACACTAAAAGTTTATTTTTGTTTACTTCATAGTACAATATGTTTTGTGGAGCATGGTTTGGGGGCTCTACTCAGTGTACTCATACCTCTTATTTGGTACATAGCTTTTCTTCCTACCCTACATTGTTATGTATCCTTTCATGGAAAATTTTTTTATCCATGAAAATCTATCTTCCTAACTAGATTTCTAACCTCTTTTAGAATCTTAGACCTTTTGTTTCCTCAAAGCCTATCATATTGTGGTTGAAGATAATTTTCTGAAAGTGTAGGGATGATTAAATCAAATATGGAGCAGATTCAAAGTAAGTTAATTCATAGATGGTTACAGCAGAGAAAAAATTGGAGACCATTTAGTTCCCACTACCATCATTTTTCAGATGAAGACTCTGTGATCCAGAAAATAGTCCTAAAGGTAATCATATATCTCAATGAATCTCCCCTGATTCAGTCAGCCAGTGGAAGCCCTATCTCATATGGAAAGCTTACTGTGGGACTAAAGGAAATGACAACAGGTAATTAAGCATAGTGTGTCCTCCTCCCTATTGCCTTTCAAGATGAGATAAGGTGGTGGTTCAATTAATCCACACTATTCAGTCTATCCAGTGCTTGAATGCTCTCATCCCACAAATTTGCATGTACAAGAGTCCTTTCAAATATATACTACAATTTGAAAAGAATTGAAGTTAGGAAAAAAATAAAAACAAACAAAATCACACATGTACTTACGGGATGACTGGAGTAAGTCTCTTATAATACTGGGTAAGCCCTGGTCAGATTGTTGTGAGACAAGGCCCCTCCAGAACTTAATGGAGAACCTAATTTGAATTGAAACAAGTGAAAAAAAAAAAAACTCATCAACTATAATGTATTAAATTCCAGCGGAGTCAGTCTCTCTTTGTGATTAGAAGCATTTGGAAGCTTTGAAAGCTAGAAACAGTAACCTCAACCTCATAGAGTCAGCAGCTCAAGATGACTTTGGAAAGTTTTTATTTCAGAAGATACCTTTCAAATGGCTGGGCTTGCTGGCCAGCTAGAAACAATTCATTTGGTTTCAACACAAATCCAACATGTATAGAATCATCTTTCATTCTATGTGAAAAAGCCAGACTAAAAGAGGGCTTAAAATTTTCCATAGAGTTTAGCATCAGTGCAAAAAAAAAGACATTATTTTGATATTAACGCACATACCTTCTGTTCATGCCAAATCTAACTCAATGTACATAAATATGTCTCCTCTCATATTAGTAATGTTTGAATTTTGGTCATTTTGATGCTTTTAAAAGAATTCTAGAATTATAAATCCCATAACACAACCAAATCTTCTTTTGTTCATTTACTGGTTTTTCTATCCTAACTTAATTAAAAGATTGCCCCAGGGTTCAGGAGGTTCTGTTATTTTCAACAATGAATTCAGGTGAACTTACAAGTTTCAGTGATTTCCTTGCTATAGAAGAGATAGTACTTTCAATTATTAAAAGTGTAGTCTTGAAGACAAAGCATGATTTTTGTAGCTTATTTCTAAATTTGTAATATTAATGACTTAGTTTATGCTGAACATGAATAAGAAACTATCACCTATTAAACCTGGAGAGCACCAGAAGTTACTAATATGATTTACAATGCACTGCAAAATGTGATGCATTATTATCTTGCATTTAAGATTTGCACTAGTGTAGTATAAACAAGTATTTTCTTTAAGGAAGTAGCAGTGATTTTTGGGGGTTGTATTTTATGCACGAAAATAATTATCCAATAACAAGAAAGTTTGTAGTTGGTAAAGGAATTCTTTGCATTTACTGAACTCTAGGAGAAAATTAGTTCATCCTTTGAAAAACAATAAGATATTCTAAGCTTGTGTACCCCCTGCTGATGTCTCTTTTCAGTTCTTGCCAGCTTGCCCTGTCTTTAAAGCAAGGTCAGCGTGAGGGTCCTTTACTCAAGGGAGAGAGAATTTGAAGTATCCATGTTACTTTTATTTTCTTAAAATTGCCTTTGTACAGGAAGACATTATTAGTGAGCCTTGACAAATACCTTGAGACCTTACAAAATCACAGGTGGAAGGACAATAGTCTAACTTTAGATCATGTTAAAACTCCTCAGCTAGAATTCATTCAGCCACCCCCCTCCCCTGATATAATCTTGAGTCCACTATATTATCTACATTTGTCTCTCATTGCTCTTTTTTAATTCAGTTTTATTGAGATATATTCACATACCATACAATCATCCACAGGGTACAATCAATTGTTCACAGTACCATCATATAGTTCTGCATTTATCAACACAATCATTTCTAAACAATTTCATTGCTCCAAAAGAAGACAAAAATAAGAATAAAAATAAAAGTATAAAAGAACACCCAAAGCATTCCATCCCCCATCCCATCTGATTTTTCATTTAGTTTTTTGTCCCCATTTTTCTACTCATCTGTCCATACACTGGATAACGGGAGCGTGAGCCAAAAGGTTTTGCAATCACAAAGTCACACTATGTAAGCTACATAGTTGTACAATCATCTTCAGGAATCAAGGTTACTGAGTTGCAGTTCAAAAGTTTCAGGTATTTCCTTCTAGCTGTTCCAATACACCTAAGACTAAAAAGAGGTATCTATATAGCACATAAGAATACCCTCCAGAGTGACCTCTCAACTCCATTTGTAATCTCTCAGCCACTGAAACTTTATTTTGTTTCATTTTGGTTCCCCTTTTGGCTGAGAAGATTTCTCAATCCCATGATGCCTGAGTCCAGGCTCATCCCTGGGAGTCATTTTCTGCATTGCCAGGGAGATTTACACTCCTGGGATTCATGTCCCATTTAGCAGGGTTGGGCAGTGGGATTACCTGCTAAGTGAGCTTAGAGAGAGAGAGGACACATCTGAGCAACAAAAGAGGTTCTCTGGGTGAGACTCTTAGGCACCAATTATAAGTAGGCTTACCTCTACTTTTCAATAACAAGCTTCATAAGGGCAAGCCCCAAGATTGCAGGCTTGGCCTACCAAATTGGTAGTCCTCAATGCTTGGAAGAACATCAGTAAATACTCAGGTGGGGAAGTTTAATATTTCCACATTTTTCCCCAGTTCCTAAGGGGGGCCCTGCAAATACATTTTTTACTCTCTGCCGAGATTACTTTGGGATGTATTGGGATTTCACACTAGCCTGTACAAATCTACCAGATCTCACTCCCTATTCAAAGTTCCATGTAATTATGGTCTTTGAATAAACTTATCATACAAGTTATATTATATGGCATTCTAGAGATAACTTAGATTTTCCACCAAGTAAACATCTCTTCCTTTGGTTTCACACAGAAGTTGTTTTAAAACACAGTCATATCCATTTCCCTTTAGTCTGGTTACCCTTGGTCCTAACCAAGTCCATTTCATTCACACCTCTAATTAAAGTTTGATCTCTTTTCAGCTTCTCTAATATATGCTGTATGGGGTAATGCTGCCATTCATAGCTGCTGAACTCTTGCTCTGAGTCTCAGGTGTCACACAGATACCCAAAGTTCCAGGACCAACAAGTTGTTCACAAACAACTCATCTCATAGTTTAGTGACAACCGTTACAACTCATGAAAAAATGTCACTGCTGTAAGAGCTTGCAATCTAGGAGCCTTTACCAAAAGCCTTCCCCTGATAAGCTATGCTTTCAGATTCAATTCTCAGAGTTTTCACATTATAGTTCAGTCCATATTATGAGGTGTGTATAATGTTTGTCTTCTTCAATTCAGGCTTATTTCAATCAACATACTGTCCTCAAGTTCTCTTCACCTAGTTGCATACCTCACAACTTTATTTCTTCTTGCTGCTGCTCAATATTTCCATTGTGTGTATACCACACAGTACACCATTCAGCTTATCAGTTGATGTACCCTTGGGCCATGTCAATCCATTGAGAATCCTGAATACTACCATCATAAACACCATCGTGCAATGTCCACTCATGTCCCTGCTCTCAGTTCTTCCAAGTATATACCAAATAATGGAGTCTGTCCATGTCATTTCCCCATTTTTTAATTGGATTGTTGTCTTTCTGTTGTTGAATTGTAGGATTTCTTTATATATTCTGGATATTAAACCCTTATCTGACATGTGGTTTCAAATATTGACTCCCATTATGTAGGCTGCTTTTTTACCTTTCTGTTGAATTCCTTTTATGTACAAAAGTGTTTAACTTTGAGGATGATTCCATGTATCAATTTCTTCTTTTATTGCTTGTGCTTGTGTGTGAGGTCTAGGAAACCACTTCCTATCACAAGATCTTTAAGAAATTGCCCTACATTTTTCTAAAAGTCTTATGTCTTACCACTAATGTTTAGGTTTTTTGATCAATTTCAAGTTAATTTTTGTATTAGGTGTGAGAGAGGAGTCCTCTTTCATTCTTTGGATATGCATATCTTGTTCTCCAAACACCATTTATAGAAGAGAGTGCTCTATCCCAGTTTGTTTGCTTGACTGCCATATCAAAGAGCAATTGTCTATAGATGAGAGAGTCTGTTCCTGAACACTCAATTCCATTCCATTGGTTGGTACATCTATGTTTATGCCAGTACCATGCTGTTTTGACCACTGTAGCTTTGTAGTATGCTTTAAAGTCAGGTAGTGTGAGACCTTCAACTTCATCCTCTTAAGATATTTTGGCTATTTGGGACACCCTGCACTTTCAAATAAATTTGGTAATTGTTTCCTTTTATTTATGCAAAGTAAGTTTTTGTTTTGGGATTTTAATTGGCATTGCATTTAATCTATAAATCAGTTTTAGTATAATTGACATCTTAACTATATTTAGTCTTCCAATCCATGAACATGGTATATTCTTCCATTTTTTAGGTCCTGATTGATTTCTTTCACCAGTATCTTGTAGTTTTCTGTGTATAGGTCTTTTGTGGCCTTCGTTAAGTTCATTCCTAAATACTTGATTCTTTTGGTTGCTATTGTAATGGAAATTTTTACTTGATTTCCTCTCCCTGTTGCTCATTACTTGTGTATAAGGAACAGTACTGATTTTTGCATTTTGATCTTGCACTCTGCCACTTTGCTGTATTCATTTATTAGCTCTAGTTTTTTTGATGTAGATTTTTCTGGAATTTTTACATATAGGATCGTGGTATCTGGAAAAGTGAAAGTTTACTTCTTCCTTTAAAATTTGGATGCCTTTCACTTCTTTATCTTGCCTCAATTGCTTGAGTTAGAACTTCCAGCACAATGTTGAATCACAATGATTACAGTGGGCATCCCTGTCTTGTTCCTGGTCTTAGAGTAAGCTTTCATTATTTCCCATTGAGAATGATGTTCACTATGTGTTTTTCAAGTATTGCCTTTATCAAATTGAGGTAGATCCCTTCTATTCTTAGTCCTTTGAGTGTTTTCATCAAGAAAGAATGTTGAATTTTGTCAAATATCTTTTCTGCATAGATTGAGATGACCATGTGTTCTTGTGCTTTGGTTTATTGATGTGGTGTATTTCATTAATTGATTTTCTTGTGCTGAACCAGGCTTGCATATCTGGAGTATATCCTGCTTGGTCTTGGTGTATAATTCTTTGAATGTGCTGCTAGATTCAATTTTTGGGTTTTTTGTTGAGGATTTTGCATCTGTATTCATTAAAGATAGTGGTCTATAATTTTCTTTTTTTGTGGTATCTTTGTCAGACTTTGGTATTAGCATGATGTGGCTTTATAGTATGAGTTAGGTAGCTTTACCTCCTCTTCAATTTTTTTTGAAGAGTTTGAGCAGGATTGGTACAAATTTTTTCTTGAATGATTGGTAGAATTCAATGTGAAGCCATCTGGTCCTGGTGTTCTCTTTTTTTGCAAGCTTTTTGATGACTGACTCAATCCCTTTATTTGTTATTGGTTTGCAGAGGTCATCTATTTCTTCTTTAGTCAATGTTGGTTGCTCTTGCTTTACTACGAAGTTGTCCATTTCACCTAAGTTGTCTAGTTTATTAGCATATGGCTGCTTGTAGTATCCTCCATTTTCTCCTTTATTTCTGCAGGCTCAGTAATCATGCCCCCGTTCACATTTCTGATATTATTTATTTGCATCCTCTCTATATTTTTTTTGGTTAACCTAGCTAAGGATCCAACAATTTTATTGATTTTCTCAAAGAACCAGCTTCTGTTTTGGTTGATTCTCTCTATTGTTTTCCTGTTCTCAATCTCATTTATTTCTGCTCTAACCTTTGTTATTATTTTCCTTCTGTTTGCCTTGGAGTTAGTTTTGCTGTTCTTTCTTCTATTTCTTCAGTTGAACAGTTAATTCTCTCAATTTTTGTTCTTTCTTCTCTTCTAATATAGTCATTTAGGGCAGTAAATTTCCCTCTCAGCACTGCCTTTGTTGCCTCCCATAAGTTTTTTTTTTTTTTAGTTTTTTTTTTTATTATTAAATTCAGTTTATTGAAATACATTCACAAACCATACACATCATCCATGATATACAAACCACTGTCCACAGTATGATAACATAGTTATGCGTTCATCACCACCAATCTATCTCTGAACATTTTCCTTACATCATGTCCTAGTTTGCTAATGCTGCAGAATGCACAACACCAGAGATGGATAGGCTTTTATAAAACGGGGGTTTATTTCACTACACAATTACAGTCTTAAGGCCACAAAGTGTCCAAGGGTAACACATCAGCAATCGGGTACCCTCACCGGAGGATGGCCAATGGCCTCCGGAAAACCTCTGTTAGCTAGGAAGGCAGCTGGCATCTGCTACAAAGCTCCGGCCTCAAAACGGCTTTCTCCCAGGACGTTCCTCTCTAGCAAGCTTGCTCCTCTTCAAAACATCACTCCCAGCTGCACTCTCTTTTCTCTCTTTGAGTCAGCTCATTATATAGCTCCACCAATCAAGGCCCACCCCGAATGGTGGGGCCAAGCCTCCATGGGAACATCTCATCAAAACTATCTCCCACAGCTGGGTGGGGCACACTCCAAGCAAATCCAACCAACACCAAAACTTCTGCCCCACACAAGACTACAAAGATAATGGCATTTGGGGGACACAATACACTCAAACCGGCACATTCCACCCCCTGGAACCCAAAATGACATTATCTTTCCAAATACAAAATACATTCATTTCATCACAATATCACAAAACTTAAATCATTTCAGTAACAAAAGTTAAGTACAAAACCCCATGAAAATCAATTTAGGCATGGTCAGTCCCAAGCACAATCTTTCTTTAGCTGTGGATCTGTAAACTTAGAACAAGTTATGTGCTTCCATATACAAAGGAAGAACATCATAGGATAAACATTTCCATTGCC
Source organism: Choloepus didactylus (assembly GCF_015220235.1). Taxonomy (NCBI): domain Eukaryota; kingdom Metazoa; phylum Chordata; class Mammalia; order Pilosa; family Megalonychidae; genus Choloepus; species Choloepus didactylus. The sequence continues at coordinate 152,004,847 of NC_051334.1, read as the reverse complement.
ATAAGGAGAAACAGTAAGGAAAACAGGATTAACAGGAGCAAAAAGGTTATGTGCTCCCAATATACAAAGGAGAGACATTCATAGGATAAACATTTCCATTGCCATAAGGAGAAACAGTAAGGAAAACAGGGTTAACAGGAGCAAAACAGTTCCTAAAACCCACAGGACAAAGTCCATTAGATTTCAAGTCCGAGAGTCATTTACAGAACAATGTTGCATCCTTGGGGCTTGAGAGAGTGGGAGCCTAACCCTTCCCAAGGGCCTTTTCGGCAGCCCATTCCTCTCCAAACACTTAGGTGAGTGCTCCAACATTTCCACACATTGGGGAGACCACCTTCTCAGCCCCACCCTCCTCAAACATCGGGGCAGCTCCGGATTCCCTTCCATCTCTGGGGCACACGCTCAACCCCTTCAGAACAGTGTGGTGGCAGCCAGGCTCTCCCCAATTCCCTGGAAATGTGCTCCACCCTCTTTGGGACCTGAGGTGGCAAAACTCTTCCAGAGCATCCAGGCGGAAAGCCCGCCCTCGACCTCCAGGGCAAACTCACCCTTTCCATGCATGTGGGCTGCTCCGCTCTCCCAGCCCTAAACCTCTTGACTCCAGACCTCAACCTCCATGGCTCTGTCTTTGAAGAGATTTTTCCTTTAATTTTTTCCTTGTCTGTCTCCTCCAGTCCAGACCGGCAATGGCTCCGTCTATAAAGATCTCGCAAAAATTCTGTTGGCTTTGCATGAAGCATGCAGGGGTCAAAGCCATCAGACAATAGGAGTTTCCACAAATCCTTTCTGCTTAACTCCTTATCCAATCTTGGCTTGTCCTCAGGTTGGGCTGTAGCTTCTGGGATTCTACCCACTGGAAGCCCGTAATTTTCCAAGCCATCAACTTCTGGTTTCTTTGAACCCAAGAGTTCAGTTCTAAGTTTATCTCTCTCTGCTCACATTTTACTATAAGCTGCAAGAAGAAGCCAGGATACGTCCTCCACACGTAGTCTGGAGATCTCCTCAGCTAAGTATTCCAGGTTGTTGCTTCCAGATTCTTCCCTCCATCTGACACCAGGACTCAATTTTGCCAAATTCTCTGCCACTTTAAAACAAGGATCACCTTTCTTCCAGTTTACAACAACACATTCATCATTTCTGCTCAGGGCCTCATCAGAAGTATCTTTAGAGTCCATATTTCCACAGTCTCTTTAAAGCAGTTTTGGCCTTTTCTATCAAGCTCCTCACAATTCTTCCAGAATCTTCCCCTTATCCACTTAAAAAGCCGTTCCAACATGTTTGTTATTTGGAAAGCCAGCAGCAAAAGCACCCCACTTCTCTGGTACCAAAATCTGTCCTCAAAACGGCATTCTCCCAGGACGTTCCTCTCTAGCAAGCTTGCTCCTCTTCAAAACATCACTCCCAGCTGCACTCTCTTTTCTCTCTTCGAGTCAGCTCATTTATATAGCTCCACCGATCAAGGCCCACCCCGAATGGGTGGGGCCAAGCCTCCATGGGAACATCTCATCAAAACTATCTCCCACAGCTGGGTGGGGCCACACTCCAAGCAAATCCAACCAACACCAAAACTTCTGCCCCACACAAGACTACAAAGATAATGGCATTTGGGGGGACACAATACACTCAAACCGGCACACATCAGAAAGAACCAGAACAAGAATAAAAAATAAAAGTGAAAAAAGAACACCCAAATCATCCCCCCATCCCACCCCATTTGTCCTTTAGATTTTATCCCCATTCCTCCACTCATCCATACACTAGATAAAGGGGGTGTGATCCACAAGGTCTTCACAATCACACTGTCACCCCCTTGTAATCTACATTATTATATAATTGTCTTCAGGAGTCCAGACTGCTGGGTTGGAGTTTGGTAGTTTCAGGTATTTACTTCTAGCTATTCCAATACATTAAAGCCTAAGAGGTGTTATCTATATAGTGCATAAGAATGTCCACCAGAGTGACCTCTCGACTCCATTTGGAATCTCTCAGCCACTGAAACTATTTGTCTCATTTTGCATCCCCCTTTTGGTCAAGAAGATACTCTCAGTCCCACGATGCCAGGTCCACATTCATCCCTGGGAGTCATACTCTGCATTGCCAGGGAGATTTACACCCCTGGGAGTCGGGTCCCACGTAGTGGGGAGGGCAGCGAGTTCACCTGTTGAGATGGCTCAGTTAGAGAGAGAGAGGGCCACATCTGGGCAACAAAGAGGTACTCAGGGGGAGACTCTTAGGCACCATTACATACAAGTTTAGACTCTCCTTTGTGGTAATGAGCTTCATAAGGGCAAGTCCCATGCTCGAGGGCTCAGCACATCAAACCGCCAGTCCCCATGTTTGTGACAACATCAACACCAGTCCAGGTGAGGATGTCCAACACATCCACACCTTCCCCCAGATCCTCGGGGCTGGGGAGGGGGATGTTGCCTCCCATAAGTTTTGATATGTTGTGTTTTCATTTTCATTTGCCTCAAGATATTTACTAATTTCTCTTGTAATTTCTTCCTTTACCCACTGGTTGTTTAAGACTATGTTGTTTAGCCTCCATATATTTTTGAATTTTCAGACCTTCTACCTGTTATTGATTTCCAGCTTCATTCCATTATGATCTGACAAGGTGTTTTGTGTAATATCAATATTTCTGAATTTGTTGAAACTAGCTTTGTGATACAACATGTGGTCTATCCTAGAGAATGATCTATGAGCACTTTAGAAAAATTTGTATCCTGCTATTGTGGGGTTTAGTGTTCTATAAGTGTCTGTGAAGTCTAGTTCATTTATTATACAATTCAACGTCTCTGTTTCCTTATTGATCCTCTATCTAGGTGTTCTATTCATTGATAAGAGAGGTGTATTGAGGCCTCCAACTATTATTGTAGAGGTATCTGCTTCTCCTTTTAGTGTTGCCAGTGTTTACCACATGTATTTTGGAGCACTCTGGCTCAGTGCATAAATATTTATGATTGCTATGTCTTCTTGATGAATTTTCCATTATAATAATATATAGTATCCTTCTTTTGTCTCTTTTAATTGTTTTACATTTGAAGTCTAATTTGTCTGATATTGATATAGCTATACCTACTTTTTTTTCTGGTTGTTGTTTGCATGAAATATCTTTTTACCACCTTTCACATTCAGCCTACTTTTGTCCATGTATCTTAAGTGAGTTTAATGTAGACAGCATATAGAGGGGTCCTGTTTTTTAATCCATTCTGCCAGTCTCTCTTTTTATTAGGGAGTTTAATCAATTAATATTTAGTGTTATTACTCTAAGGGCAGTACTTTCTTCTACCATTTTGTCATTCGGATTTTATATGTCATATCTTATTATTTTCTCTCTCTCCCTTTACCCTTCCTGATAGTCTTCATTTCTACACTCCTCCAACTTCTCTCTCCTGTGTTTTCCTACCGGCCTGTAGCACTCCCTTTAGTATTTCTTGTAGTGCAGCTCTCTTATTCACAAACAATCTGAGGAACTTTTTTGTCTGAAGATATTTTAGTCTCTCCCCAAATTTTGAAGGATAGTTTTTCCAGATATAGAATTCTTGGTTGGCAGTTTTTCTCTTTCAGTATCTTAAATATACCACTGCCTTTTCAACTCCATGGCTTCTGTGGAGAAATCTGTACATATTCTTATTGAGCTTCCCTTGTTTGTGATGGATCACTTTTCTCTTCCTGTTTTCAGAATTCTCAGTCTTTGCCATTGAAGAATCTGATTGGTAGGTGTCTTGGAGTAGGTACATTGGAATCTATTCTGTTTAGGGTGTGCTACACTTCTTGAATCTGTAATTTTATGACTTTCAACAGAGTTGGGAAATTTTCAGTGATTATTTATTCTGTTATTCTTTCTGCCCCTCTTCCCTTCTCTTTTCATTCTGGGACACATGTAGCACATATATTTATGTGCTTCATGTTGTCATTCAGTTACCTAAGACCCTACTCATATTTTTCCATTCTTTTCTCTTTTTCTTCTTTTATTTGTAGGATTTCAGCTGTCCTTTCTTCTAATTCACTGATCCTTTCTTCTCCCCTCTTCAAATCTACTGTAGTATATCGCCATTGTGTTTTCATCTCTTCTCTTGTACCTTTCATTCCCATAAGTTCTGCCGTTTTTCTTCAAGCTAAGGAATTCTTCTTTATGGTCATCCAATGTCTTCTTTATATCCTTCATCTTCCTCCACATTTTCCTTCAGCTCGTTGATTTGATTTAGATTTGTTTCAGCATCTTTAATTAGTTGTTTCAAATCCTGTATCACAGTTGTAGCATTAGATTGTTCCTTTGGCTTGTCCATATTTTCTTGTTTCCTAGTATGACCTCATTATTTTTGGCAATCAAGACTCTAATTTTCATGAATAGTTTATTCTAGAGTTCAATTTCACTCTTCTACCTAGGGTTTTCTTGTTGGTTAGTGTTGTTCTCTATCTGTTCTTTGGTGTCAGTTCAATGTATTCTATTTTTTTATAAATCAGTTTTTTTGAGATATATTCACATGCCATACAATCATCCATGATGTACAATGAACTGCTCACAGTACCATCATATAGTTGTGCATTCATCACCCCAATCTGTTTTTGAACATTTTCCTTACACCAGAAAGAATAAAAATGAGAATAAAAACTAAAATAAAAAGGAAAACCCAAAGCATCCCCCCATCCCACCTGTGTCATTTAGGATGTATTCTGTCCCCCAAAACACCATGTTCTTTGATGCAATCTTGTGAGGGTAGATGTATTAGTGTTTAATAGGTTGGAAACTTTGGATTAGATCGTTTCCATGGGTATGTGACCCAACCAACTGTGATTGCCACCTTTGATTAGGGTTTGACTGAAAGTTTCCATGGAAATGTGGCCCCACCCATTCAGGCTGGATCTTGATTAATTCACTGGAGTCCTGTAAAAAGGATTCACAAACAGAGGGGCCTCAGAGCAACAGTGAATAAATATGCCTCTTTCTCCACATCCTCTCCAGCACTTGTAATAATCTGGTTTATGGATAATGGCCATTCTGGCAGGTGTGAGATGATATCCCATTGTGGTTTTGATTAGCTTTTCCTTAATAGCCAGTGAAATTGAGCACTTTTTCATATGTTTTTGAGCCATTTGCATTTCCTCTTCAGAGAAGTGTCTGTCCATGTCTTTTGCCCATTTTTAAATTTGGTTGTTTGACTTTCTGTTGTTGAGTTGTAGGATCCCTTTATATATTCAGGATATTAAACCCTTATCTGATATGTGGTTTCCAAATACTGTCTCCCATTGCATAGACTGCCTTTTTACTTTTCTGAAAAATTCCTTTGATGTATTAAAGTGTTTAATTTTGAGGAGATCCCATTTGCCTAATTCTTCTTTGTTTGCTCATCCTTTGGGTGTAAGGTCTAGGAAACCACCTCGTATCACAAGATCTTTTAGATATTTCCCTACATTTTCCTTTATGAGTCTTCCAGTCTTACCACCAATGTTTAGGTCTTTGATACATTTTGAGTTAATTTTTGTACAAGGTGTGAGATAGGAGTCCTCTTTCATTCTTTTGGATATGGATATCCAGCTTTCCAAACACCATTTATTGAAGAGGCTGCTCTGTACCAGTTGCTTTGGCTTGACTGCCTTATCAAAGATCAATTGCTCATCAGTGTGAAGACCTAGTTATGAACACTCAATTTGATTCAATTGGTCACTATATCTATCCTTATGCCAGTACCCTGATGTTTTGACCACTGTAGCTTTGTAATATGTTTCAAAGACAGGTAGTGTGAGACCACCCACTTCGTTCCTCTTTCTCAAGATATTTTTGGCTATTTGGGGGCATCTTGCCCTTCCAAATAAATTTGGTTATTGGTTTTTCTATTTCCGCAAAGTAAGTTCTTGGAATTTTAATTAGCATTGCATGGAATCTATAAATCAGTTTAGGTAGAATTGACATCTTTACTATATTTACTCTTCCAATCAATGAACATGATATGTTCTTACAATTTTTAAGGTCCTGTTTGACTTCTTTTAGCAGTTTCTTGTAGTTTTCTGTGTATAGGTGTTTTGTGGCCTTGGTCAAGTTTATTCCTAAATACTTGATTCTTTGGTTGCTATTGTAAATGGAATTAAGTTTTTTTTTTTTTTTTTTTGTTTCCTCCTCTTGTTGCACATTACTCATATATAGGAACGCAACAGATTTTTGCATGTTGATCTTGCATCCTGCCACTTTACTGTATTCATTGATGAGTTCTAGTAGCTTTGCTGTAGATTTTTGTGGATTTTCTACATATAGAATCATGTCATCTGAAAACGGTGAAAGTTTTACTTGTTCCTGTCCCATTATTTCTTTTTCTTGCCTAATTGCTCTAGCTAAAAATTCCAGCACAATGTTGAACTATAATGATGACAGTGGGCATCCCTGTCTTGTTCCTGATCTTAGAGGGAAAGCTTTCAGTCTTTCCCCAGTTCAACTTATTCTTGATCTCTTACATAGCTTGTTTACTTGTTCAGAATTTTAAGCTGTTTTTTTTTGTTCTTGCCCTGCCTCTATGTAACCTTTTTGTGAGAGTGTCTCCCCAGATATGATTGACCCCAATCAGATTTTCCTAGACCAGACAGGCACCTGTCTCTGAGAGAGGGTGTTCTCCATATCACATTTCCCTGAGAATGAGACCCTGCAGATTGTGAGAACCTCCCATGAAGCCTCTAGACTCAGTGCTTTTCTTGTTTTCTCCTGTAGGTGGTGCTTGTCAACCCACAGCTCCCAATTGGTGTAAAAAGTTGTGGTGCCTTTATTTGTCTGTGGCACTGTGCCCCTTTTCCTGCCAGGTGTGTGGCTGATTCAAGCTGTTTTTGTTATGCAATCCCTAGGGTCTGAGTTCTCTGAAGGAGGGCCACCAGTTGAGCTGGTCTTGGGGAAGTTATGTCCTTTAGGAGATTATCTCCTTCACTGGGTTTATTGCTTTGTCTCTCAGACCTATCTTACCTCTGCCCTTGCCTGGGTCCAGCTGCAAATTTCAAATATCTGAGGCTTTCTGTAATGAGCTACTTAGAATAGTTGGGAGAAAAGGAAATCCTTTTTCAAGCCTTTCCCCAGCCCCCAAGTTTTGTCAGTCCCAGTATAGACTATTTAAGGATATGCCCTTTAGGGTACTGTCACTTTCCCCTGACTAATTACTCTCAGACAACTTTTATTCCACTCTTGCCTGGGGTAGTACTGGAGCCTGAGAGTGCCCAGCAGCTCTAATGGGCTCTTGAAAAGTGAAAGAAAATATCAAGAGTTGGAGAGAAAGAAAAGAAAAGAAAAATAAAACCTTTTCAGAGCCATACCCCAGCTCCCTGGGTTTGCAAATGAGCGCCGGAGTTGGTAACCATTTCTATGTGCCCCTTTTTCTTGGAACCCAGCCCTTTCCCAGTATTCTGAACACCTTCAACTCCAAAAGTCTCTGTTTTTTTTTTTTTTTAATTGTTGTTTGCCCTGTGTCCTCTCTGCAGGACTGAATCCTCCCAGTTCCTTTTATGCCTGCTCCTGGTGGTTTATCTGTGCTTGGAGCTTTTATTCAGCAGTCCAAATTTGTTAATTAATTCTGCAATTGGGGCCAGGTTGAGCCCCCCCTCTCTGCTTCTAGCACAGATTGTTTCTTTTCCCTTTGGGAACCAGGTCCCATACCATCTGCCATGTCTGTGGGGGAGGGACACCAGCCTCCTGGCCAGGCAAACTTACAGATCTTGCTGTGATTTCAGCCATTCCACCCATTCCAGACTGGTGTGCAATGTGTGCTGGTCACAGAAATCCCTAAAACCACTGATCCATACAGTACCTGACTATTTACCAGCTGCCCTAGAGGAGTAACTAGCCCTCTCTGTCTTAGAGCTCTCTCTTTGCTCTCTATTATTAACATCTTCTTTTGTTGGTATTTGATGTTTAGTTTGAAAATGAATTTTAGGAAGGCTGATATTTCATCTGGGTTAGAATCTTTTTTCAAGGCCATGTTTATTCTTGGATCAAGTCAGATTCTTCTACCATATATGGATGATCTTTCCCCCCATTTATCCCAAAATGGGATAAATTAATTTCAGTTCATTTCTACTTCCTTCCATGAAGCCATTGTTAGTTATTCTAGTCCATGCTGATCTCCACATATTTAAATATCTATAATACTTATAATATATATACTTGGATATCTCATATGTATGAATATTACTCTCTAATATTCTTACAAGAAACTTTTGATCTAAATTGTGAAATCCTTAAATTTTAATATAGACTTTTCATTTTTATATGAACAAACATACTAGAATCAGAATTTACATAGTTAAGAGGTTTTCTTCTAGGGAAGTTATTACCAATTTCAGATATGCTGCCACTCCTCCAAAATTGTGCTTTTGGATGAAAAGTTCCATCTTATTTCTTCATAGTCACATCATGTTCTGGACCCCAAGTGAAATTATCTAGTTTGATAACTCACTTCAACTGACAGACTTAATGCTAACTTATTTTTTAGCTATTTCCAAAATATACCTTCAACCTCAAATATGGAAGACTTGTCACTAGTGCATAGGATTATAAGGATGTGTTTCAGCTTTAAAATACAATGACTAAAGAGAAGTTCCAGGAATGCTTGAGGCTGTGTAATAAACATATAGCTCCCTAAGGTGAGTATTTTGAAGAAGATTATTTTCATTTGTGTAAATTCTGTTATATTGCTAAAAATTAATTCATGATTGCTTGTTCAGACGATGCATATATTAAAATGTATATTCAAGAAGATGGCAGACTGGTGAGCTGTATGTTTTACTTACTCCTCCAGGAAAGTAGGTAGAAAGCCAGGAACTGCGTGGACTGGACACCACAGAGCAATCTGACTTTGGGCATACTTCATACAACACTCATGAAAACGTGGAACTGCTGAGATCAGCGAAATCTGTAAGTTTTTGCGGCCAGGGGACCCGCGCCCCTCCCTGCCAGGCTCAGTCCCGTGGGAGGAGGGGCTGTCAGCTCCGGGAAGGAGAAGGGAGAACTGCAGTGGCAGCCCTTATTGGAAACTCATTCTACTGATTCAAACTCCAACCATAGATAGACTGAGACCAGACACCAGAGAATCTGAGAGCAGCCAGCCCAGCAGAGAGGAGACAGGCATAGAAAAAAAACAACATGAAAAACTCCAAAATAAAAGCGGAGGATTTTTGGAGTTCTGGTGAACATAGAAAGGGGAAGGGCCCTGAGGCGCATATGCAAATCCTGAAGAAAAGCTGATCTCTCTGCCCTGTGGACCTTTCCTTAATGGCCCTGGTTGCTTTGTCTCTTAGCATTTCAATAACCCATTAGATCTCTGAGGAGGGCCCGTTTTTTGTGTGTGTGTGTGTTTTTTTTTTTTTTTAATCCTTTTTTCTTTTTCTAAAACAATTACTCTAAGAAGCCCAATACAGAAAGCTTCAAAGACTTGCTATTTGGGCAGGTCAAGTCAAGAGCAGAACTAGGAGAGCTCTGAGACAAAACGCAATAATCCAGTGGCTGAGAAAATTCACTAAACACCACAACTTCCCAAGAAAAGGGGGGTGTCCGCTCACAGCCATCATCCTGGTGGACAGGAAACACTCCTGCCCATCGCCAGCCCCATAGCCCAGAGCTGCCCCAGACAACCCAGTGTGACGGAAGGGCTTCAAATAACAGGCACACACCACAAAACTGGGCGTGGACATTAGCCTTCCCTGCAACCTCAGCTGATTGTCCCAGAGTTGGGAAGGTAGAGCAGTGTGAATTAACAAAGCCCCATTCAGCCATCATTTCAGCAGACTGGGAGCCTCCCTACACAGCCCAGCAGCCCAGAACTGCCCTGGGGGGACGGCACTCACCTGTGACATAGCACAGTCATCCCTCAACAGAGGACCCGGGGTGCACGGCCTGGAAGAGGGGCCCACTTGCAAGTCTCAGGAGCCATACGCCAATACCAAGGACTTGTGGGTCAGTGGCAGAGACAAACTGTGGCAGGACTGAACTGAAGGATTAGACTATTGCAGCAGCTTTAAAACTCTAGGATCACCAGGGAGATTTGATTGTTAGAGCCACCCCCCCCCTCCCTGACTGCCCAGAAACATGCCCCATATACAGGGCAGGCAACACCAACTACACACGCAAGCTTGGTACACCAATTGGACCCCACAAGACTCACTCCCCCACTCACCAAAAAGGCTAAGCAGGGGAGAACTGGCTTGTGGAGAACAGGTGGCCCGTGGACGCCACCTGCTGGTTAGTTAGAGAAAGTGTACTCCACGAAGCTGTAGATCTGAGAAATTAGAGATAAGGACTTCAATTGGTCTACAAATCCTAAAAGAACCCTATCAAGTTCAGCAAATGCCACGAGGCCAAAAACAACAGAAAATTATAAAGCATATGATAAAACCAGACGATATGGATAACCCAAGCCCAAGCACCCAAATCAAAAGACCAGAAGAGACACAGCACCTAGAGCAGCTACTCAAAGAACTAAAGATGAACAATGAGACCATAGTACGGGAGACAAAGGAAATCAAGAAGACCCTAGAAGAGCATAAAGAAGACATTGCAAGACTAAATAAAAAAATGGATGATCTTATGGAAATTAAAGAAACTGTTGACCAAATTAAAAAGATTCTGGACACTCATAGTACAAGACTAGAGGAAGTTGAACAACGAATCAGTGACCTCGAAGATGACAGAATGGAAAATGAAAACATAAAAGAAAGAATGGGAAAAAAAATTGAAAAAATCGAAATGGACCTCAGGGATATGATAGATCATATGAAACGTCCAAATATAAGACTCATTGGTGTCCCAGAAGGGGAAGAAAAGGGTAAAGGTCTAGGAAGACTATTCAAAGAAATTGTTGGGGAAAACTTCCCAAATCTTCTAAACAACATAAATACACAAATCATAAATGCTCAGCGAACTCCAAATAGAATAAATCCAAATAAACCCACTCCAAGACATATACTGATCACACTATCAAACACAGAAGAGAAGGAGCAAGTTCTGAAAGCAGCAAGAGAAAAGCAATTCACCACATACAAAGGAAACAGCATAAGACTAAGTAGTGACTACTCAGCAGCCACCATGGAGGCAAGAAGGCAGTGGCACGATATATTTAAAATTCTGAGTGAGAAAAATTTCCAGCCAAGAATACTTTATCCAGCAAAGCTCTCCTTCAAATTTGAGGGAGAGCTTAAATTTTTCACAGACAAACAAATGCTGAGAGAATTTGCTAACAAGAGACCTGCCCTACTGGAGACACTCAAGGGAGCACTACAGACAGAGAAACAAAGAAAGGACAGAGAGACTTGGAGAAAGGTTCAGTACTAAAGAGATTCTGTATGGGTACAATAAAGGATATTAATAGACAGAGGGGAAAAATATGACAAACATAAACCAAAGGATAAGATGGCTGATTCAAGAAATGCCTTCACGGTTATAACGTTGAATGTAAATGGATTAAACTCCCCAATTAAAAGATATAGATTCGCAGAATGGATCAAAAAAAATGAACCATCAATATGTTGCATACAAGAGACTCATCTTAGACACAGGGACACAAAGAAACTTAAAGTGAAAGGATGGAAAAAAATATTTCATGCAAGCTACAGCCAAAAGAAAGCAGGTGTAGCAATATTAATGTCAGATAAAATAGACTTCAAATGCAGGGATGTTTTGAGAGACAAAGAAGGCCACTACGTACTAATAAAAGGGGCAATTCAGCAAGAAGAAATAACAATCATAAATGTCTATGCACCCAACCAAGGTGCCAAAAAATACATGAGAGAAACACTGGCAAAACTAAAGGAAGCAATTGATGTTTCCACAATCATTGTGGGAGACTTCAACACATCACTCTCTCCTATAGATAGATCAACCAGACAGAAGACCAATAAGGAAATTGAAAACCTAAACAATCTGATAAATGAATTAGATTTAACAGACATATACAGGACATTACATCCCAAATCACCAGGATACACATACTTTTCTAGTGCTCATGGAACTTTCTCCAGAATAGATCATATGCTGGGACATAAAACAAGCCTCAATAAATCTAAAAAGATTGAAATTATTCAAAGCACATTCTCTGACCACAATGGAATACAATTAGAAGTCAATAACCATCAGAGACTTAGAAAATTCACAAATACCTGGAGGTTAAACAACACACTCCTAAACAATCAGTGGGTTAAAGAAGAAATAGCAAGAGAAATTGGTAAATATATAGAGATGAATGAAAATGAGAACACAACATACCAAAACCTATGGGATGCAGCAAAAGCAGTGCTAAGGGGGAAATTTATAGCACTAAACGCATATATTAAAAAGGAAGAAAGAGCCAAAATCAAAGAACTAATGGATCAACTGAAGAAGCTAGAAAATGAACAGCAAACCAATCCTAAACCAAGTAGAAGAAAAGAAATAACAAGGATTAAAGCAGAAATAAATGACATAGAGAACAAAAAAACAATAGAGAGGATAAATATCACCAAAAGTTGGTTCTTTGAGAAGATCAACAAGATTGACAAGCCCCTAGCTAGACTGACAAAATCAAAAAGAGAGAAGACCCATATAAACAAATAATGAATGAAAAAGGTGACATAACTGCAGATCCTGAAGAAATTAAAAAAATTATAAGAGGATACTATGAACAACTGTATGGCAACAAACTGGATAATGTAGAGGAAATGGACAATTTCCTGGAAACATATGAACAACCTAGACTGACCAGAGAATAAATAGAAGACCTCAACCAACCCATCACAAGCAAAGAGATCCAATCAGTCATCAAAAATCTTCCCACAAATAAATGCCCAGGGCCAGATGGCTTCACAGGGGAATTCTACCAAACTTTCCAGAAAGAACTGACACCAATCTTACTCAAACTCTTTCAAAACATTGAAGAAAATGGAACACTACCTAACTCATTTTATGAAGCTAACATCAATCTAATACCAAAACCAGGCAAAGATGCTACAAAAAAGGAAAACTACCGGCCAATCTCCCTAATGAATATAGATGCAAAAATCCTCAACAAAATACTTGCAAATCGAATCCAAAGACACATTAAAAAAATCATACACCATGACCAAGTGGGGTTTATTCCAGGCATGCAAGGATGGTTCAACATAAGAAAATCAATCAATGTATTACAACACATTAACAAGTCAAAAGGGAAAAATCAATTGATCATCTCAATAGATGCTGAAAAAGCATTTGACAAAATCCAACATCCCTTTTTGATAAAAACACTTCAAAAGGTAGGAATTGAAGGAAACTTCCTCAACATGATAAAGAGCATATATGAAAAACCCACAGCCAGCATAGTACTCAATGGTGAGAGACTGAAAGCCTTCCCTCTAAGATCAGGAACAAGACAAGGATGCCCGCTATCACCACTGTTATTCAACATTGTGCTGGAAGTGCTAGCCAGGGCAATCCGGCAAGACAAAGAAATAAAAGGCATCCAAATTGGAAACGAAGAAGTAAAACTGTCATTGTTTGCAGATGATATGATCTTATATCTAGAAAACCCTGAGAAATCGACGATACAGCTACTAGAGCTAATAAACAAATTTAGCAAAGTAGCGGGATACAAGGTTAATGCACATAAGTCAGTAATGTTTCTATATGCTAGAAATGAACAAACTGAAGAGACACTCAAGAAAAAGATACCATTTTCAACAGCAACTAAAAAAATCAAGTACCTAGGAATCAACTTAACCAAAGATGTAAAAGACCTATACAAAGAAAACTACATAACTCTACTAAAAGAAATAGAAGGGGACCTTAAAAGATGGAAAAATATTCCATGTTCATGGATAGGAAGACTAAATGTCATTAAGATGTCAATTCTACCCAAACTCATCTACAGATTCAATGCAATCCCAATCAAAATTCCAACAACCTACTTTGCAGACTTGGAAAAGCTAGTTATCAAATTTATTTGGAAAGGGAAGATGCCTCGAATTGCTAAAGACACTCTAAAAAAGAAAAACGAAGTGGGAGGACTTACACTCCCTGACTTTGAAGCTTATTATAAAGCCACAGTTGCCAAAACAGCATGGTACTGGCAAAAAGATAGACATATAGATCAATGGAATCGAATTGAGAATTCGGAGACAGACCCTCAGATCTATGGCCGACTGATCTTTGATAAGGCCCCCAAAGTCACTGAACTGAGTCATAATGGTCTTTTCAACAAATGGGGCTGGGAGAGTTGGATATCCATATCCAAAAGAATGAAAGAGGACCCCTACCTCACCCCCTACACAAAAATTAACTCAAAATGGACAAAAGATCTCAATATAAAAGAAAGTACCATAAAACTCCTAGAAGATAATGTAGGAAAACATCTTCAAGACCTTGTATTAGGCGGCCACTTCCTAGACTTTACACCCAAAGCACAAGCAACAAAAGAGAAAATAGATAAATGGGAACTCCTCAAGCTTACAAGTTTCTGCACCTCAAAGGAATTTCTCAAAAAGGTAAAGAGGCAGCCAACTCAATGGGAAAAAATTTTTGGAAACCATGTATCTGACAAAAGACTGATATCTTGCATATATAAAGAAATCCTACAACTCAATGACAATAGTACAGTCGGCCCAATTATAAAATGGGCCAAAGATATGAAAAGACAGTTCTCTGAAGAGGAAATACAAATGGCCAAGAAACACATGAAAAAATGTTCAGCTTCACTAGCTATTAGAGAGATGCAAATTAAGACCACAATGAGATACCATCTAACACCGGTTAGAATGGCTGCCATTAAACAAACAGGAAACTACAAATGCTGGAGGGGATGTGGAGAAATTGGAACTCTTATTCACTGTTGGTGGGACTGTATAATGGTCCAGCCACTCTGGAAGTCAGTCTGGCAGTTCCTTAGAAAACTAGATATAGAGCTACCATTCGATCCAGCGATTGCACTTCTCGGTATATACCCGGAAGATCGGAAAGCAGTGACACGAACAGATATCTGCACGCCAATGTTCATAGCAGCATTATTCACAATTGCCAAGAGATGGAAACAACCCAAATGTCCTTCAACAGATGAGTGGATAAATAAAATGTGGTATATACACATGATGGAATACTACGCGGCAGTAAGAAGGAACGATCTCGTGAAACATGTGACAACATGGATGAACCTTGAAGACATAATGCTAAGCGAAATAAGCCAGACACAAAAAGAGAAATATTATATGCTACCACTAATGTGAACTTTGAAAAATGTAAAACAAATGGCTTATAATGTAGAATGTAGGGGAACTAGCAATAGAGAGCAATTAAGGAAGGGGGAACAATAATCCAAGAAGAACAGATAAGCTATTTAACGTTCTGGGGATGCCCAGAAATGACTATGGTCTGTTAATTTCTGATGGATATAGTAGGAGCAAGTTCACAGAAATGTTGCTATATTAGGTAACTTTCTTGGGGTAAAGTAGGAACATGTTGGAAGTTAAGCAGTTATCTTAGGTTAGTTGTCTTTTTCTTACTCCCTTGTTATGGTCTCTTTGAAATGTTCTTTTATTGTATGTTTGTTTTCTTTTTAACTTTTTTTTCATACAGTTGATTTAAAAAAGAAGGGAAAGTTAAAAAAAAAAAAATACAAGGAAAAAAAAAAAGATGCAGTGCCCCCTTGAGGAGCCTGTGGAGAATGCAGCGGTATTCGCCTACCCCACCTCCATGGTTGCTAACATGACCACAGACATAGGGGACTGGTGGTTTGATGGGTTGAGCCCTCTACCACAGGTTTTACCCTTGGGAAGACGGTTGCTGCAAAGGAGAGGCTAGGCCTCCCTATGGTTGTGCCTAAGAGCCTCCTCCCGAATGCCTCTTTGTTGCTCAGATGTGGCCCTGTCTCTCTAGCTAAGCCAACTTGAAAGGTGAAATCACTGCCCACCCCCCTACGTGGGATCAGACACCCAGGGGAGTGAATCTCCCTGGCAACGTGGAATATGACTCCCGGGGAGGAATGTAGACCTGGCATCGTGGGACGGAGAACATCTTCTTGACCAAAAGGGGGATGTGAAAGGAAATGAAATAAGCTTCAGTGGCAGAGAGAATCCAAAAGGAGCCGAGAGGTCACTCTGGTGGGTAGTCTTACGCACACTTTAGACAACCCTTTTTAGGTTCTAAAGAATTGGGGTAGCTGGTGGTGGATACCTGAAACTATCAAACTACAACCCAGAACCCATGAATCTCGAAGACAGTTGTATAAAAATGTAGCTTATGAGGGGTGACAAGGGGATTGGGAAAGCCATAAGGACCACACTCCACTTCGTCTAGTTTATGGATGGATGAGTAGAAAAATAGGGGAAGGAAACAAACAGACAAAGGTACCCAGTGTTCTTTTTTACTTCAATTGCTCTTTTTCACTCTAATTATTATTCTTGTTATTCTTGTGTGTGTGCTAATGAAGGTATCAGGGATTGATTTGGGTGATGAATGTACAACTATGTAATGGTACTGTGAACAATTGAAAGTACGATTTGTTTTGTATGACTGCGTGGTATATGAATATATCTCAATAAAATGAAGATTAAAAAAAAAAAAAAAAAAAAAAAGACATAATGCTGAGCAAAATAAGCCAGGCACAAAAGAGAGATATTGTATGTTACCACTAATGTGAATTCTGTGAAAAATGTACAATGTTTTATACTGTAGAATGTAGGGGACCTAGAGATACCAATTAGTGGAGGGGGAATGATAATCTAATAAGAACAGATAAACTATGGAGGGTAATCTCAATGTTATGGGAATGCTCAGGAATGATTATGGTTTGTAAACTTTCTTGGATATAGTAAGATCATGTTGGAAGCAATAGAGTTATTTTAGGTTTTCTTTTTTCTCTTATTCCTTTGTTTTCTTAGGGGTTGTTAATTTTCTTGGGGTATGGTAGGAACATGTTGGAAGCAATGTAGTTATTTTAGATTATTTGTTTTTCTTACTCCTCTGTTTGGACATGGTTTATTAATTTTCTTGGGGTATGGTAGGAACATATTGGAAGCAAAGTAGTTATTTTAGGTTATTTGTTTTCCTTAATCCATTGCTTTGTTTGAAATGTTGTGGGGTTTTTTTGGTTGTTGTTTGCCTGTTTGTTTTTAATTTTTTGATAAACAAAGTTAAAAAATTGAAAAAAAATCAGTAGAAAAATGGGAGTAAAAACTAAATGACAAATAGGGTGGGATGGGGGGATGGTTTGGGTATTCTCTTTTCACTTTTATTTTTTATTCTTATTCTGATTCTTTCTGATGTAAGGAAAATGTTCAGAAATAGATTGTGGTGATGAACGCATAACTATATGATCATACTGTGAACAGTTGATTGTATACCATGGATGACTGTATGGTTTGTGAATATTTTTCAATAAAACTGAATTTAAAAAAAAAATGTATATTCAAGTCTTATCACTTCAACCAGAAGGTTAACATTTTGGAGACTGAATCTCCCACAAGTGCTGATACAGAGTTGGGGAGGCAGTATTGTGAAGTGATCAACAGTGCAGGTGCTGGGGTCAGACAGACTCGTGCTTAAATTCTAGACATGTAACCTCAGGAAAGTTACCTAAGTTCTCTGTTCCTCACTTTTCCCATAAGTTGAATGGGCACAACAGTACCTATTTCATAGGATGCTATGAAAACTAAATGAGAATAAATAGAAAGCAGTTATATTTTGAGCCTATCACACAGTAACTACTCAGTAAATGTTAGCTGCTGTCATTGATGATATTATCATTAGTTCTTCAGAAATACTTGTTCATGGTCATCCTCTTTTCTCAAGTCCTGTGATCAAATGTCATATTTTGAACTCCAGTCCTCTTATATTTAGGTGACCATGCAGAACCCTCTTGGTAAAATCATCTTTTATTATTTTCATCTGTTTTATCTCTTTATTGAAAGCTTAATGGCTTTGTATTTACTTCTATTCCAACTTCAAACCTGTTGAAGCAAGTTTCACTGCTTATATCCTACTAAACTCCTTGAAGTCAGAGACTATACTTCTTTATGCTACCTTGTATCATTTAAATTGTATTAATAAATAGCAATAATAACACAATAAGCTTCATTGTAGAACTATCAGCAACTCGAAAGGCACTTAGGGGAAATAGTTATGGGAAATCCAATTTTTTTCTAAAATGAACTCACCATTTTGAAGCCACACAGTGCTTTGTCATAATGCAGAATCACAGGTGAGGCAATTGGAAAACTCAGCTCTTCTAAAACTAACATGAACAACTCTTGCTGGTAATAATCCATCTCAAGGATCACTGCCTTGACCTTGAACATAGATGAAAACAGTCATTTAGGAGATTGAGACTTTCCAGCGTGGTTTAAAAAATGGTCAGAGGTTGTTCTACATGAACAACCTTGCTATCCATGTTGAAAATAGGACAGTGGAACAATCAGATCTAAAATAGAAAATTACAGCCCAATTTGTGTTCAGGTTTCTGTGTCTCCTTTTGGTGTTCAGAGCTACTGCCTCACACCCAGCACTATATGTACCCAGGAATGTGAGACTATGGCATTTGAAAGAGCACATTGTCAAAGTTCTTATCATTAACTTGCCCTAAATTATTGGCAGCATTCATGATGAGAGCACACTAGTAATGTTAAAGCACATTAAACTGAGATCTTTTGCCTCTGCAGAATGATATTGTTTTGAGATTTCTCATTATATAAAGTAATGAAACAGCCAAATCATTATGTACATCTGTGTTTGTTGATACCTGACATTTGTTTTTTTTTAACTTTTTTTTATTGAGATTGTTCAGATACCATACGACTATCCAAAGATCCAAAGTGTACAATTGCCCATGGCACCACCATGCAGCTGTGCATCCATCAACACAATTAATTTTTTTTTCAATTTCTAGAACATTTTCACTACTCCAGAAAAGAAATAAAGACTGAAAAAAGGAAACTCAGATCCTCCCAAACCCCTAACCATGCCCCGCCTCCATTATTGATTCATAGTTTTGGTATAGAACATTTGTTACTGTTGATGAAAGAATGTTAAAATACTAGTAACTGTAGTATATAGTTGGCAATAGGTATATATTTTTTCCCTATATGCCTCTGTATTGTTAACTTCTAGTTATAGCGACATACATTTGTTCTAGCTCATGAGAGATATTTCTAATATTTGGACTGTTAATCATGGACATTGTCCAGCACAAGATTCACTATTTTATACATTCCCACTTTTAAATTTCAACTTTCCTTCTGGTGACATGTGTGACTCTGAGCTTGACATTTCCACAGCATTCATAGACCATTCAGCACTGTTAGTTATTCTCACAATGTGTTACCATCACCTCTGTCCACTTCCAAAGGTTTAAGTTCACCCTAGTTGAATATTCTGCTCATAATAAGCAACCACTCCCCATCCTTTAGCCTCGCTCTATATCCTGGTTAACTTATACTTCATGTCTATGAGTTTACATATTATAATTAGTTGATATCAGTGAGACCTTGAAATATTTGTCCTTATGTGTCTGTCTTTTTTCCCTCAATATAGTGCCCTCAAGCTTTCTTCATCAACCCATTTCTTTTAAGATTGTTTTGTTCACACACTATACATTCCATCCTAAGTAAACAATCATTGGTTCCCTGTGTAGTCACATATTTATGTATTCAGCACCATTGCCACTATCTATATAAGGACATCTCCATTTCTTCCACAAAGATGGAGGAAGAGTCAAAGAAGGCAGAGAGGCAAAAGAAAAAGAAAACAGAAAGAGAAAAAAACAGACAAAAAAAACCTTGATAGCTAGAAAGTGACAAAAGGAAAGATAGCATTAACCTAAAGTAGAATAAAGAGTGAGACAACATCACCAGTGCCAGGAGTTCCATACCCTTCCCCTATTCCCCTCCCCTATATGCATTTAACTTTGGTATATTGCCTTTGTTACATTAAAGGAAGCATAATACAACATTTCTGTTAATTCTAGCCTCTAGTTTGCATTGACTGTATTTTCTCCCAATCCTACCCTATTTTTAACACCTTGCAATGTTGACATTCATTTGTTCTACCTCATGTAAAAACATATTTGTACCTTTTATTACAATCGTTGAGCGCCCTAGGCTCCCCTGAGTTACACAGCCCGTCTTTATCATTCGTCTTTTGTTCTTGTGCCCCACATGGTCCCAGCCTTCCTCTTTCAACCATATTCACAGTCATCTTTGTTCAGTGTACTTACATTGCTGTGCTACTATCTCCCAAAATTGTTTTCCAAACCTCTCACTCCTGTCTTTTCCTTTCTGTCTGCAGTGCTTTCTTTAGTGTTTTCTGTAGAGCAGGTATCTTGTTCACAAACTCTGTCATTGTGTTTGTCAGAGAATATTTTAAGCTCTCCCTCATATTTGAAGGACAGTTTTGCCAGATATAGGATTCTTGGTTGGTGGTTTTTTCTCTTTCAGTATCTTAAATATATCACCCCACTTCCTTCTTGCCTCCATGGTTTCTATTGAGAAATCCACACATAGTCTTATCAAGCTTCCTTTGTATGTGATAGATCACTTTTCTCTTGCTGCTTTCAGGATTCTCTCTTTGTCTTTGATGTTTGATAATCTGATTATTAAGTGTCTTGGTGTAGGCCTATTCAGATCTATTTTTTGGGGGGAATGCTGCCCTTCTTGGATCTGTAATTTTATGTCTTTCATAAGAGATGGGAAATTTTCATTATTTCCTCTATTATTTCTTCTGCCCCTTTTCCCTTTTTTTCTCCTTCTGGGACACCAATGCCACATAAATTCTTGCTTTTCATTTTGTCTTTAAGTTCCCAGAGACGTTGCTCATATTTTTCCTTTTTTTTTCTCTATCTGTTGTTTTGTGTGTAGGCTTTCAGGTGCCTTGTTCTCCAGTTCCTGAGTGTTTTCTTCTGCTTCTTGAGAGCTGCTGTTGTATGTTTCAAGTGTGTCTTTCATCTCTTGTCTTGTGCCTTTCATTTCCATAGATTCCGCCAGTTGGTTTTTCCAACTTTCAATTTCTACCTTATGTATGTCTTGTGTTTTCATTATATGGTTCAGCTCTTTTGCTATATCTTCCCTAAACTTTTTGAATTGACTTAATATTAGTTGTTTCAATTCCTGCATCACAGTTGAAGTATAAGTTTGTTCCCCTGACTGGGCCATAACCTCATTTTTCTTAGTGTAGGTTGTAGTTTTCTGTTGTCTAGTCACAGTTTCCTTGGTTACCCCAATTAGGCCTCCCCAGACCAGAACAGGCTCAGGTCCCAGAAGGAAGAAATATTCAGTATCAGGTTTCCCTGAGGGTGTGTCTTAGAAAATTGGTACATCCTGTGATGCCTCAGGTCACTGTGCTTTTCTGCCCAGCAGGTGGCACCTGTTAGCCTGTAATTCTTGACTGGTATAAGGAGGTGTATCTGTTTTTCCCCAAGTTCTGAATGGAAGGTGGGTAGTAGATTGAGCCCCACCCCTTTCCTCTTAGAGAAGATAGACCCCCTAGGGGGACATCATTAGCATTTCAATGGTCTCTCTCTGCCTGTGCTATCTCCACCCTTGTCTGTTTCACAGCACTGGGAACTGAAAATGGCTGAGGCTTTCGCCACTGAGCCAAAAAAGGAACAGAGAGTCCCCTTCAGAGCTAGTCCACAGCAACCCTCTGGCTCTCCAAGGTCAGTGGTCACCCAAAGCCTCTGTCTGCTTGTTGGGGATTCATACCTCATAGTGAGCAGTTCACACTCACTAATTAAAACCCCAGTTGGAGCTTAGCTGAGCTATATTCACTTGATGAGAGAGAGCTTCTCTCTGACACCAAGAGGCTTTGCAGCTCAGGCTGTGGGGAGAGGGGTCTCTAGACTTGGATCTGCAGTTTTTACTTACAGATTTTATGCTGTGATCTTGGGCATTCCTCCCAATTCAGGTTGGTGTATGATGAGTGGATAGTCATGTTTGTCCCCCCGCAGTTATTCCGGATTATTTACTAGCTGTTTCTGGT
Organism: Choloepus didactylus; assembly: GCF_015220235.1. Lineage (NCBI taxonomy): Eukaryota > Metazoa > Chordata > Mammalia > Pilosa > Megalonychidae > Choloepus > Choloepus didactylus. Next base: position 151,982,907 of record NC_051334.1, on the reverse strand, counting down.
TTTTTTAGTTGTCCCAGGGGGACTACTTAGCTTCCACTCCTCTCTATGCCACCATCTTAGATCCTCCTTGACATTTGTTTTTAAAGTGATATTTGGGAGGACTTCATTTAATCTGGATTGGGCTTTTTTGTGATCCATTTTTCTTGCTGCCATTTGGATTTCATTTCTGAAGTTGTGCATCCATTTGCCCTGATATAAAATTAAAAGGCCCTCTTTCTTTAATTAATTATACTTAGCATGTTCTGAACCATTACTCAGCTCATTCTCTTTGAAGAGTTGGAATTAACTGTATCTCAGGGCATTAGACAGCTAAAGTTGTGCTTTGGAGAAGTTTTGGAATACAATTGTAATTGCTATTGGCTCAACTTCAAACTCCACAATCTAGCATTCCAGACCTTCTCTAATCTTACCGTGACTTGCATGATCATTTTGTAAAATCCCTGTACATTCTGTGAACATGTTAGGTACTCAGTAAATCAGTTATTTTCTTCTTTCTCCCAGAACTTCCTTGATATACTTTAATCAAGTTGGGATCTTCATACTTCCCCTCTTCTTTATCAAGCCACCCATCCTTCAAAGTCTACTGAAGTCCTACCCTTTTTTTGAAAGCTTCCTTGTAGTATAGTCTCCATTACTCCCCCCCCCCTTTTCTTTAATTTCTTTGGGGCTAGATGCTAGACGCTGGTGGCTTGTTGATAAGTATTTCATACAGGTAGATCTTTTCAACAAAATTATAATGTCCATATGGGCAAGGACCACATCTTATTCACTTATATGTCCTCAGTGTCCAGCACCATGCTAAGCTTATAAACAACACTTACCAATCTATCATTAAATGATTTGTTAGCCCACTATATGTTTGAAATTGTTTGTTTGATGAGTATAGATTGCCTACCAAGAGGAGAATTCTGAGGAAATGGGATTGAATTTCATTTGAAAGTGCAATTATATTATTCTGGGAGGATAAAAGTATGTGTCTTTTTTTTGTTGTTTCCTTTTTAGTTGTAATAGAATCAGTAAACCCTTCCTGATTTGACATGGAATCTATTGGTAAATGGCTGTTGGGCTTCTAATCCTGAAATCCAGAAAATAAAATTGGACTTTCAACTAGAATATCTGTTTTTAGGAGTGCTGTATTAGACATATGTTTTCTTATGTATAACTCAGAACCCAGCTACATCTGTAAGATAGTTGTTAACATAGAGCAATCACAATAAATTACGTTTTTGTGTCACAAAAATATTTTCAGGGACTTAACAGTGTATGTAAAAATCTAGGTCAGAAAGTTAATATGGAGAAGGATTAAATAATTTGAAAGATCAGGCACCTATTAGATGATTATAGTACTGCAGGATTATAACTTGGATTTTCTAAAGAATATGAACAATTCCCAGATTTCACTATTAAAAATCTATTTATTAGTTTAAAACAAAAGCCTTGTATAAGCTTTTCCAGAAAAGCATTTCATAATTTTTTTATTATATCATTTAGCTTTCAGCTCATGTTTTTTTTTCAAGGAAGACCAGTGTTCTATTTGTTTTCTCTCTTCCAAATAAGTAATTACTCAGTCTGTGAAATATTGCTGTCATATGTCTATGAAAACATTAGGTTATTTTAAAGAAAAATTAAATTCAGAAACCCAAGTCAGCAAATTGAAAGTATTAGGAAAATTTTGTCAAAAATAACTTAAATATGCTTGTAAAAGCACTGTGTGTTTTCCATTTATAGTTAATTCTCAAGTACTTCCAATTCACCTTTAGAATTCACATATGTGATTCTTTGATGATAACACTCTGTACTCACTTTCTTTAAAGCATGTGATTTATTGTTCTAATAGTGGGACAGAGTTGCTGATGCATTCATATACGCCCCTTGGTGAAAAATGTTCAAAGGTTAACTGTGTTTGGATTTGACTTATATGATAACTATGCAAAATAAAGCTTTTGAGTATATGGACTATAGTAGTTGGATAAATAATTGACTATCAGGAAAAAGTAAAAATTTTAATTGAATCATACCTGTAATTCATCCTTATAAATTACTAGTTCTTTTACATTCCTTACAGCTTGTTAGAAAGGAATATAAGAAAGCTAAGCCTAGAGCCAAAGATATTTTTCATAAAATTCCTTCAATTTGAGACAGGTAGGCTATTTCTGTGATTTATTTAATGAACTACTTTCTCTCCCATACTATATTATTGTTTTTTTAATATTTATTGAACACTATGCACTGAGATGGCTTGAGGGAGAGAAGGAGGAAGTTTGTCAAAGCTTAATTTATACCAGTTCTGAGCAAAAGTTCTGGCTGAAGCATTGAGTCAAAGCCATTAGCTCTGACTCTCATGACTGGAGTACAATCAGCAAGTTGAGGAGCACAAACTAAGGGAGGTCAAAACCTGGAACCTAGAGAGAAAGGCTGGGCAGAGCAGTACAAAGATCCAGGAAAGTCCTGGCAGTGGGGAATAAATGGAAGTCTAGACATGTAGGTAATCTTTCTCAAGGAAGCCCAGCAGAAAAGAAAAACCTAGTAAGCTGTTTGAGCATGCATGAGGGAAGCCCAGTAGCAGATGATATTTAGGTATTCCTGTAGTCAATTAATGTCAGGTCTACTTACCAGCAGTTGATGGGGTCAGAGATTCTGAGTTAAATTTATAGTTCCTAGAAGGACTAGAGTAAAGGTGCTACCCTAGGCCTAGGGGAACTGTAGTATTAGACAAAGGAGCTATAAGGAGGCAAGGCAAGGACTTGGATGGGGTTTACCAGTGTAAGGAACAAGAGAAGCAGCAAACTATTAAAAGAAGTCACAAGGTCAGAGCAGGTTCAGCAGCAAAGCTTATTTGATACCAGACAGTTGAGTCACTTAGATAGACCATTTATTGTTGTTGTTGTTGTTGTTGTTGCTGTTATCTAATGCGCAGTTAGCTCCAGATTCAGGGAAGGCACGGACATTGATCATAAATGTGACTCAAGCTACTTATATTAGATGAATATGGCATCTCAGAGTATTTTGGTCAGAGAATATAATTTTTTTTACCAAATAAACATCTCTTAAATAACAGTTAAAACTCAGGAATACATGTGACCACTGTAAGAGCTTACGATCTAGGAATCTTTACAATAAGCCTTATTGAACATTCTCTATTCCTGGATGATCATATCTTAAATGCCCTGTTTCTTTCATGAAAACTCTTCTTGGTATTATTTATGTGCTTTGGACCTATTTTAGTATTCTCCTCTACTTTTAGAAATTCATTCTTAGTTAGCTGTCACTCAATGACAATAGATATTGATAATAACAGCAGCAATCATTTTTTGAGCACTTGCTTCATGCCAGACACTATACTAAGCACTTTAGGTGCATTATCATATTTCATCCTCACCACAACTCTATGTGGGGGGAACTAGTCATTATTCCATTTTACAAATAGAGAATCTGAGGTTCAAGAGCCTGTGCCCTATCCCTCTCTCTCCAGGCACCTAATTCTTTTCCATATCTTTGAGTAAGGTTAAAAATTGATTTATTATTGTCTGTAGCCTTATTGACTAGCACAGTGGCTGTCATGTGATAGGCACTCAATGCAGATTTCCTGTTTTAATAAGCAAATGCTATTCCCTTCTTGCTCAAAGCCCCCAACCACTGTATGTTACATAGGCTTGAACATCTGAGCTCACCCCTAGCCCCAGCCACATTAAATTGTATCTTTCCTATATTAGACACCCTCAGTGCCCTTATTTCTGCTGCACAATTGATAAATAAATTGTGATAAGATGATAGCAGCAGATAACTACTGCAAGTATGCTAATGGATCACCCCTCCTGCATAACTTATTTGCATTTTAATGAAGCAATTCTAGAGATTATCCCTTAAGGCAAGGGAATGAATCTTGAGGGTGAGAAAGCCAGAGTCCTTGCCATGCTGCAGTAGTGGGGGTGGGGAAATGGTGGTGATTTGTATGTCTCAGAAGTGACACCATATAAGCAGGGGCTTACTGCATCTTTATGTTGTGCCAGCTTTGATGAATGATTTTCAAAAGCCAGAATTATGATCTATTGCTGCCCTTCCATGGTTTTATCTTAGATTTGTTGATTCTCTAGGGCAAAACTTCAAGTCCCTTTTGGAAAAAAAGATGTATGGCTAAACTAGTAAGATGCATGTTGCTATGAAATTGGATTAATTAACCACGATTAGAATGGAAGTTGTTTTGGAGATAAAGAGAGTCCAAAGTGTATTCTTATGAAATGCTTGCTGTACCTACAGTGTGCCACACTGAATGAAATTTCTTCACTTGATGCTGGGCAGGAGCTGGGTGGGGGGCAAGTAATGTGACATCTCAGAAGAGAAAATATATCCCAAATATCTCACTCTATATCATTCTCTCATCCAGAAGGCCTCAACTTAACTCGACATTAAATAAGTCCAGATTTCTAAGATATACACACATAGTCAGCATTTACACAAAAAAATGATACATTTTGAAGTAGATGGAATTAGATTATTTCAAGTAATAAAATGATGTTGTTTATTTTGCAGAATTAATTAAAAAGCTGTCAGATGGCTTGCTGTAATGTGAATGCTTAAGATGGTCATTTATTCAACAAATGTTTAATTAACACCGACTATGTAACAGAAATTGTGAAAGGTACAATGGGAATGCAAAGGTTATTAATAAAAATATATGTTTCATATGTCCTCAAGCTCTATCTGGGATTTCAGACTTTTGTTTCCCTGTAGAAAAAAAAATCAATGGATTTGGTAATCCATTGATCTATTGGTCTATTCTTAAGGCAATACTACACTGTGTTGATTAACATTGTTTTATAAGTCTTAAAATTAGGTAGCGTAATTTCTTCAACATTGTTCTTTTACAAGGTTATTTTGGCTGTTCTAGGTCCTTTGATTTTCTACATAAATTTTAGAATCAGTTTGTAAATTTCTACAAAGCAAAGCCTTCTGTGATTTTGAATGGGATGGCAATTTGGGCAGAATTGACTTCTTAATATTGAGTATTCCAATCCCTTAATATAGTATATTTCTCCCTTCATTTATGTCTTGTTTAATTTCTCTCAGTAATGTTTCATAGTTTTAAGTACAGAGGTCTTGCACAAGTTTGTTAAATTTATCCATAAATATTTAATGTTTTGATGCTATTTTAATGGCATGTTCATTTAATTTCCAGTTACTTGTTGCTAGTATGTAGAAATACAACTGATTTTGTATATTGATCATGAATCCTTGACCTTGCTGAATTCACTTATTAGTTCTAAGAGCTTATTTGTCAGTAACTTAGGATTCTCTATGTAGATAGTCATATCATTTGCAAATAGAGTTTTACTTCCTTCTTTAAAATCCATATTCCTTTTATTTTTTCTGCTTGCCTTATTGCATTGTCTAGGACCTCCAGTTCACTGTTGAATACAAATGATGAGATCAGACATCCTTGACCTTTTCTTGATCTTAAGAGAAAAGTTTTTGGTCTTTCACTAATAAGATGATGTTAGTCATAGGTTTCTTTTTTATATAGATGCCCTTTAGAGGTTGAGGAAGTTCCCTTTTATTCCTAGTTTGCTGAAGGTTTTTTTGTTGTTGCAATCATAAATGTGTATTGAATTTTTTAAATGCTTTTTCTATATTTGTTTAAGTGCTCATATGATTTTTCTCCTTTATCATCTCTATATAGTGTATAACATTGATTGCTTTCGAATGCTATACCAGCTTTGTATTCCTGGATAAACACTTCTTAGTCACGATTTTTTATTTCTTTTATATATTGCTCAATAACATTTGATAATATTGTGTTGATGATTTTGTGTCTAGGCTTATGAGAGATATTGGTGTGTAATGTTGTTTTCTTGTAATGTTCCTATCGGATTTGATTATCAGGGTTATACTGGTCTGGTAATCTGAGCTGGGAATATTTCCTACTCTATTTTCTTAAATAGATTGTGTAAAATTGAATTATTTATTTTTTTAATTGTTTGATAGAACTCACCAGTGAAAACTTTTGGGGAAAATTTTAAAGTTATAAATTCAATGTATTTAAGAGATATGGGGCTAATTAGATTTTCTATCACTTCTTGAGTCAGTTTTGTGAATTTTTAAAATAAATTATTCATTTAATATATGTTGTTGAATATATTGCTATAAAGTTGTTGCCAACATTCCCTTATTATCTTCTTTAATGTCTATAGAATCTGCCATGATGTCCCCACTTTCATTGTCTTCATTCCTGACATTTCTTCCATTTTAAAGACCTTCTTAGGTGGTAATTAAAACTAGTCAACTCTGAATAATGTATACTTATGAAATTTCTTTCCTTTTATATTCCGTAATCAGTTCTTCTTTATGTCCTAGCAGTTGTTTCTCTATCCCATCCATAATCCGCTGCCCCATCCTTCCCAAATTATTACAATTGCCCTGAAAAGCCTTTTTACTCTGATAAACTACTGCCATTTTCTTCCAGGTATTTTTTTTTTTTTTATCAATAAGAAGCAATCTATTATCCTAAGTCAATAACAAGGAGCTCTAAAGATAGCTACCACTTTTGGACTTTGATAAGCTATAGTAGCTTTCAGATTCCCTGAAGAAGAACCAAAAATCTGATATTAGTGTAAATGCTTGAATTAATACCTAATGGTCCAGAGTTCAAGGTTTTACATATATTCTTCTAAAATTCTGGGGAGTGAAATGTAAAAGTATTTAGGAAGCATAAAATCTTAAAAGCAATGACTATTAGGTAGGTGTATTTGAAGATAGTCCCATACTACATTTTAAAATTAAAGGGCTTTTAGTCTTTTATATATACATATATGAGAATATATAGTGCAGAATATGTGGACAATATATAGATCTATATTTTCCAACATCTTGTTGTCATTTTATGTGTTTACATTTGGTCCTTTTATGCACAGATTTGTTTATACTAAACTGTAGATGATAGGTTACATTTATTTTTCCTTCACTTAGCACTATATCATAAACATGCTTTCAAGTTTCTACATAGTTTTCTTTGCTTTACCTTTAAAAGATTGCACGATATTCAAACTAGTGGCTGTACCAAAATATAACCATTTCCCTACTTTGACTCATTGAATTTTTTTCCAGTTTTCACTTACCTATATAATGTTGAGATGAGCATCTTTATATATGTAACTTTTCCCCATGTTTTGTACTATTTAATTAAGATAGGTTCACAGAAGTGAGATTATAATCAGGTGTTAAAGGAGACACAGATTTTTGTTGTTGTTTTATAAATACCATTAAGTACGAAGACTTTGTAATTATAAACTTCCTATTGGAATTCTTGACATGTTGAGAATGTTAATTAGTATTGTCATCACAGGATCTCAATTCGGCATTATATTTAAAAAAGAATTTCTTCAGAGCTAAAGGTAAGACATATTGCAGAAGAAACAGAAAAACATGAAGCCTCCCAAGATCATGACTTGATAATGAAACCAGGGTTAGGGGAAGGCTGTGGTAAAGGGATGGTGGGTGAGGGTGTATAATTAATTCCAGTGAAGAGTGAGAAGTCAAAGAGCAGCTCAAGGAGTTGTACTTGTGAGACATCTGAGACACATCGGCTGGGAAGGCACTTGTTTCATAGAAAAGTCATTTTGTACATTGAGTTCTCTATATTTCTTACAGAAACTGCAAACAATGTGATTGCTTCTAAGATTGTTGGGAATTACATTGTCATGAATTCAGAGGGAAGCATGGAGAAATTTTCATAGAGGAACATCTCAGAGAGAGTGCTGTGTGATCAAATAAACTCTTGATGATGAGATAGCAGCTTTATACTTTAAAGAGTAAAGGAAGCTTTCAACATTTTCCTCAGAATAAGATTTAAGTATTATATGAAAGTGATGACTCCACTTCAGTTTTTAATAAGAAGAGAAATATCACTCTGACCCTCATGCTTAGAAATATGCATGAATACATTTCAAAAGTATTTACATTGGGCTAGGCCTTCCCAAAGAAATCACATCCCTTAATGTTTCATTTTCATTGACTGAAAGGTCTTATGAACAACAAAAAAAGGGAATACAAGATAGAGATCATGAAAGAACTCCTCATTTAACCTATGTTTGATTTTGAGTAGTGCTATTATTAGTGTTATTATTTTAAAAAATAATAATGAACACCTATCCTTAGGTGTCCAACTGTGTGTCACCTTGTGCACCATTCTATCTAACTTATGTGCTGACTGTGGAATACAGAATGCAAAATTTTAACTAGCAGATTTCCCCCCTAATGGCACTATAGCTCAGTATACTTGGTATGACACACTTAATTTTCAATGCACTTTTAAAATGATGTTTGAGTTGTGATATTTTATGGAAATATCAGGGCTACTGATTTGTCAACCTCATTACACTATGCTCCAGTGACTGCTTCCCAAACATTAATTACATTGTGCAGAAACCATGTCTACTGTTTTTAGTTTTTTCCTCTTAAACTATGAACTTTAAATTGCTTTAAAAATTAAATGCAGCTAATTAATGTTTATAATATTCTCTGAATTAAGCATAGTTGGAGATCCAGTCTACATATTATATGAAACACTGACAGCATTACCAAAAAATAGCCCATATCCAGTCCGTTTTCTGTGACAAGTAGTTTGTAAATGATTACAGCTCATGCTACATTTGTCAACTTATGTGTATTCTGCTGTCAAGATACTTTAGAGATATAAATGACTACTTATCTGCAAGCATAGTGGATGTCATCACCCATGTGTTAGTCACACTTGCCCATGAGTAAAAGCTTTAAGGTGACACTACATCAAATAAAGTTATAGTGGGCCTCAAGGATGATTCAGAGGTCTATGTCTTGATGGTATTATTTTCATAAATTCAACATGATTGAGGAATCAGGTGTCTTGTTTAATGAAAAATTAAGCTTTTGACCACTTCAAAGGAATAAGAATTTAGGAAACTATATTTAAATATAAAACTACAATGAATGGATTATAGTCCTTTGATATTCAGAAGGCACTTCCACTTTATGCTGCTCTTCAGGTTTGTCATTAGAAATATCTATTACAGTACTGGCTGAAGCCCCAGTTGATAGAGATTTCTTGCTGACAGGATGCCAGAACAGAGTGTTGACTATAATTCACATGCTCTGTTGAAGACCAAAAGATCAGATGAGAGTCAGTTACTGTGGGCATTTTTAACCTAAGAAATTTGAAAACACACCAAATGAGATTCAGTGATGAAAATTCTAGAAATTCAATTGTTTTTCAGTAACTTGAAGCCAGCAGCTTCTCTAGGATGCCTACAATATCAACAGACAAGGAAAAGAACCCTAGCTTTTTATTGCTAAATTCAATTAGAAGAATTTTATGTATGTATATGAATACTCTAATTCATAGGAAGTTCCAAATTCTCAACCTATTCATCAATGTTAATTCACGTGTTCAAGCAACCAAGAATGTAACGGTGATTCCCTCTGAAGCTGTGAAGAGAAGGAAATTGTTCATTGTTAGCTTCTATCTAGGAATGAGCTCAGTTTTTGTCACATAATATTAAATCTGCAGAAGACATTCCATGAGGATTTAGGCCAATCCTGTCTCTGCCCTGAGGGTAGAAGAATCGGATCCAGTAAGACTCAGCCCTATAGAATCAGTGGTTACTGAAATACTTTGACTTTGGGGACAGCAAGGAAACCACTCTCAAATCACAAGACCCTTAATGGCCTACTACAAGACCAGGTTTTCAAAACTAGAAATGAATACCTTTAGTCAAAGACACTGCATTTCCAGATGACCTCTGTAAAAATTAACTTCTTCTGGGCAGGATAACCTGTTTAGTGCCAATTAGTCATTAATCACTTTGAATAAGTTGTTGACAAGTAGACATCTGGAAAAGATACAAGAAAAAGAGATATAGATAGCTCAAGTAACCTTCAGTAGAGAAGAGTAAAGAGAGATCTGAAGTAAGAAACACTGCCCAGAGATGAAGTGAAGGTGCTATAGTAGGATCTTTTATTCATTCAGAGAGCAGCAAGAAACCACTGGGATTCTGAAGTGAAGGGAAGGGTTTCTGTGTGTGTGTGTGTGTGTGTGTGTGTGTGCACCCATGCACATACCAGCTCCTGTGCATGACTGAGAGGGGAGATGATTTCAGAGTAAAATGTTGCCTACTAGTTACAACTCTTGAGTATTGATAAATTATTATTGAAAAGCACTGTTATACTTAATATTTGTTATTAGAAATTCCTTCCTTTCCTGGATGTGAGTTTATGTCTCTCCTTCAAGTCTTCATGTTGCTTCTTGCAAACATTATCCTTTTGTCAAAATTTTGCTCCATTTTAAACAGTCTGATTCAGTGAGGGCTTAGTGTGTATTGGCCCAATTTGAATTGGTGACTTTTTGAACCAGATCTACATATTCATGATTTTATGAAATGAAAATAATCTATACATATGTGTATATTTCTAGCAATGTGCTAGGTATATTACTTATCCCTTAGGTTTATGGACTTAAGAAAGGTACTTAAGCTCTCTAAGCCTCTGTTTTCACACCTATAATACTAAGAAGAATATGATGATGCTATGAATGACAACTATGATGGCAGACAACAATGAGGAAGTGAGTGCTTTTTATTTGCCCCACACTAGAGTAGGCACTTCACATCAATCATTTGAAATAGAATGTGTTATTCTTTTTCTTTACTATAATATCAGAATGTGTCAATTGTGAAAAATAAGACAATTCAAAGGAAACAATATAAAATGCCCTTAATACCACCATCTAAGAATCTACCCATGGATTCTACCATCTTAACTGCTGTTACTACTTTGATGGCATATATACTTCCACATGTTTCTCTACAAGATACATCCAGAATGTATTTTTAATTGTCACATCAATCTTGCAATGTAGATATTGTTATATAAATCTTGTAGATGAGGAAACATGAGGCTAATTGAATGGAAACATGTCTTAGAGCCCAAGTTTGTATGGCTCAAAAGTTTTCCCAAATTCTGCTACTCATTCTTTTGTAATAGAGATATTTAAGGACATATACCACTCCTTTTAGCCAGATATACCTCTGCAATTAGAATAACTGTAATATTTGTGTTCCCCCAGTGTTTTAGTTTGTTAAAGCTGATGAAATGCAATATATAAAAAATGGGTTTGCTTTTACAATGGGGATTTATTAACTTATAAGTTGATAGTTCTTAGGCTGTGAAAATGTCCACTCAAGGCATCAACAGATGATGCTTTCTCCCCGTGGGTTACCAGAGATCCTCAGTTCCTCCCTCTGTCAGATTGCAAGGCACATGGCAACCTCTGCTGGTCTCTCCCTTCTCTCCCAAGTTGAGTTGTTTACCGCTGCTATCTGCTTCTCTCTCAGCTTCTCTGGGACTTTTTTCTGTATCTTCTCTCTGTCCTATTATAAAGGACTCCAGTAAGAAGATTAGACCTACCTTGAATGAGGTGGGTCACATCTCAATTGAAGTAACCTAATCAAAGTTTTCCACCCATAATAGGTTCACACCCATAGGAATGGATTAGCTGATTTTTTCTGAATATGATCTTTTCTCAGGTACATATAACTTCAAACCATCACACCCAGCCAAACCAACTGCCAAGTAAGGAGTCATGTGACAGTAAGATAACTTTTAGCATATAAAAAAGATTGACCATATCAGCTGGATGGCCAAATAATCCAAACTGAATGTGATGTTTTTGGAAATTCCCATTTCACCCAGCATATTTCTCCACCTTAACATTAGGTTTTCTTTTTTCTAAGCTGGTATTTCCCCTGAGAATTTCTGTTCAGCTGGTAGAAAAGTTTATTGTAGTAGATAGATACAGTATAAATTTCAAGGTCTTAAAAACTTACAGGGAGCAGGACGTTCTGGGAAGAAGGCAGGGTAAGGAGCTCTAGAACTCACTCCTCCTCCAGAAAACAGCTAGTGGAAAGGCAGTAACTGTCTGAAACAACTGTCTGGGACTCTGGAGGCCAGGGGAGTGCTACACAGCATCCAGGTAAGAGCAGACCAACAGACTGAGAAACTGTGTACCTAGCTCTGCAGTGGCTGCCAGTATCCAACCCTTGCTCCTGAAGCTGACTGCCTTGGGTCTGGTCCCTGGCTGGCTGCTGAAAAATTTGGGGGAGGCACACCTGAGCACTGCTCACAGTTTTTGATTGGTGAATTCAGACTGCTACATCCCTGCTCTGTGTTGCAATTTTAGCCTACCCTGGACTGAAACCACTACAGTCATTGTTTCAACCCTACCCCCAAGATGGCTGGAGGCAGTGGAGTTTTAAAGTCACAGTACTTCTTTGAGGCTGTGGGGAACAGTTTGTTAAAGGGTGCCATCTTCTGGGCAAAACAGGAATGTGCAGCTTTGGACAACTATCAAAAAGGCTTTTTGATGTCTTTCCTGACCTTATCCACAGGGCTCTTTGGAGCTGTTCTTTGCCCCATTTGCCAGTCCCTGACCCTGTTTAGGCTGGCAAATACTGACTTGTGAAAGACCTCTCTGGTGTAACCTTCCTCCCAGAATTTGCCCTCCAGGAAAAAGCAGCTAGAGGCCATGAAAGTAGAGTTAAAAAAAATTTATGGAGGCAAAACAAAAACAAACAGAAAACATCAAGATTCCCAGAGAAAGAACAGAAGAAAGGAAGCTTTCCCCTGGGGTTGAAATAATTGCACAAATAATGCAATCTTAAAAATTGTACTGCATATCCAGGGCCAGAATCAGATGAAGAGGAGCTGAAAAAATCTGATCAGTTAAACAAGGGAAATTCTAAATGTCTAGGATAAGTTGAACCAAGTGTCAAAGAAGAGCCTTAACACAAAGCCAATCAACATTAAAACCCTGGGCAAGAGAGAGAAACTGACATTCAGAGTTAGCACATCAAGATAATCAGATGCTGAGACATCAGCAAAAAATTGCAAGCCCTACTAAGAAACAGTAAGATATTGCCAAGTCAAAGGAACAAAGTAAAACTTTAGAGAAGACACAGAATTTGGAACAGCTAATCAAAGATGTTCAAACAAATATCCTAAGTCAATTCATGGAGATGAAGGAAAATATGACTAAAGACATAAATGATATTAAGAAAAACTGGATAAGTATAAAGAAGAATTTGAAAGTACAAAAAGAAATAAAATAGAAATTTGGGGAAAGAAAGACACAATAAAAGAGATTAAAAAATAAACTAGAGGCATACAACAACAGATTTGAACAGTCAGAAGAAAGAATTAACAAACTAGAAGATAGGACAATTGAAATCTTGCAGACAGAAGAAGAGAAAAGGATGGAAAAATTAACCAGGGTCTCACGGATTTGAATAACAGCATGAAGTGCACAAACATGCCTCTCATGGGTGTCACAGAAGAAGAGAAGGGAAAAGAGGAAGAAAGAATATTTGAGAAAATAATGGCAAAAAAATTCCCAATTCTTATGAAAGACATACATGTCCAAAAAGCATAGTTTTACAAACAGAATAAATCCTAATAGAGCTCCTCAAAGACACATATGAATTAGAATGTCAATTGCCATAAACAAAGAGAGAATTCTGAAAGCAGCAAGAGAAAAGCAATACATAACATACAAGGGGACCACAGTTAGAATAAGTTATGATTTTTAATCAGAAATCACGGAGGCAAGAAGGCAGTGGTATGATATATTTAATGTACTGAAAGAGAAAAACTCCCTGCCAAGAATTCTGTACCCAGCAAAACTGTTGTTCAAAAATGAGGGAGAGTTTAAAACATTCACAGATAAACAAAAACTGAAAGAGTTCCTCAACAAGAGACCTGCTCTATAAGAAATATTAATGGGAGGTCTGCAGGCTCGAAGGAAAAGACAGAGGAAAAAGGCTTGGAGCAGAGTGTAGAAATGAAGAGTATCAGTAGGGTAACTAAAGGGTAAAAAGAGAGACACAAATAAGATGTGACATATAAAAATCAATAGATAAAATGGCTGATATAAGTACTGCCTTTATGGTAATAACATTGACTGTTAATGGCTCAAACTCCCAATCAAAAAACACAGATTGGCAGAATGGATTAAGAAAAAAGCATGATCCAAGTATATGCTGTCTACAAGAGATTCACCTTAGACCCAAGGACGCAAATATGTTGAAAGTGAAAGGTTGGAAAAAGATATTCCACATCAACAGTATTAGCTATACTAATATGAGACAAAATATACTTTAAATACAAAACTGTTATAAGAGACAAGGACATTACAAGTTAATAAAAGGGGCAATCCACCCAGAAGAAATAGCAATCATAAATATTTATGCACCTAACCATGGTTTCACAAAATACATGAGACAAACCCTGGCAAAACTGAAGGGAGAAATAGACATCTCTATAATAATATTTGGAGACTTCAGTACCACTCTCATCAATAAATAGAACATCTACATGGAGGGTCAATGTGAAAACATGGAACTTAAATAATCTGATAAATGAACTAGACCTAACAGACATATACAGAACATTGCACAACCAAAAAAACAGCAGGGTTTACACCTGGATCATTCTCCAAGATAGACCATATGTTCAGTCACAAAACAAGTCTCAATAAATTTAAAAGGATTGAAATTATACAAAGCACTTTACCTGACCTCAATGGAATGAAGCTCAAAATCAATAACAGGCAGAGAAACAGAATATTCAAAAATATATGAAGGTCAAAAACTGACTCTTAAACAATCACTAGGTCAAAGAAGAAATTATCAGAAAAATTAGTAAATATCTCAAGGCAAAAGAAAACAAGAACACAGCATACAAAAACTTATGGGATGCAGAGAAAAGCAAAGCTGACAGAGAAAATTGTCACCCTAAATACCTACATTAAGAAATAATAAAGAGCTAAAATCAAAGACCTAGCTGCACACTTAGAAGACTAGTAAAGAACAACAAAGTAATGCCTATGCAAGCAGAAGAAAATAAATAATAAAGATTAAAGCAGAAATAAATGAAATTGAGAATGAAAGAAAAACAATAGAGAGAATTAACAAAACCTAATTGGTTCTTTGAGAAAGCAATAAAATTGACAATCCCTTAGCTAGACTGACATAGAAAAAATGAGATAAGACTCAAATAAATAAAATCAGTATGGAGAGTGGAGACATTACTACTGACCCCACAGAAATATAATGGATCATAAGAGGATACTATGAGCAACTGTAAGCCAACAAATTAGGCAACCTAGATGAAGGAGAAATTCCTAGGAAAACACAAACAACCTACACTGATTCTAGAAGAAGTAGAAAACCTCAACTGCTGAAATGCAAGTAAAGAGATTGAATCAGTAATCAAAAACCTGCCAACAAAGAAAACCCCAGGACAAGATGGATTCATAGGTGAATTCTACCACTCATTCCAAGAATAATTAATATTATTCCTGTTCAAACTCTCCCAAAAAAATTGAAGAGGAGGGAACACTACCTAACTCACTCTATGAATCCAGCATCACCTTAATACCAAAGCCAGATAAAAATACTACAAGAAAATTACAGACCAGCTTCTGTAATATATATAAATTGAAAAATCCTCAATAAAACAATTGCAAATAAATTCAAATACCACATTAAAGGAAATATACACCATGATCAAGAGGGTTTTATCACAGGTATGCAAGGGTGGCTCAACACAAGAAATCAATTAATGTAATATACCACATTAACAAATTGAAGGGGAAAAATCACAAGATCATCTGATGCAGAAAAGGCTTTTGACAAAATCCAGCATCCTTTCTTATTAAAAACATCTCAAAAGACAGAAATAGAATGAAACTTCCTCATCATGATAAAGACATATATGAAGGACCCACAAGTAACATCATGCTTAATGGTGAAAGACAAAAAGCTTTCTTTCTAACATCTTGAAAATGACAAGGATGCCCACTGTCACCATTGTTATTCAGCATTGTTCTAGAAGTTCTAGCTAGAGCAATTAGGCAAGAAAAAGAAATAAAAGTCCTCCAAATTGGAAAGGAAAAAGTAAAACTGCCAATATTTTCAGATAACATGATTTTTGATATTAAAAATTCTCAAAAAATCTACCTCGAAGCTACTAGAGCTAGTAAATGAGCTCAGCAAAATGGCAGGATACAAGATCAATGCACAAAAATCAGTAGTGTGTCTATACATTAGTAATGAGCCATCTGAGAAGGAAATCAATAAAACAATTCTATTTACAATAGCAATTAAAATTATTAAATATCCAGGAATAAATTTGACCAATGATGTAAGGTCTTATTCACAGAAAACTATAAAATATTGCTAAAAGAAATTAAAGATGTAAATAAATGGAAGGACATTCTATGTTCATGGATTGGAAGACTAAATACTGTTAAGAAGTCAATTCTACCCAAATTGATTTACAGATTCACTGCAATCCCAATCAAAATTCCAACAACCTACTTTGTAGAAATGGAAAAGCCAATTATCAAAGTTATTTCAAGGGGAAGTGGCCCCAAATAGCCAAAAACATCTTGAAGAACAAACTTGGAGGACTCAAAATTCATGATTTTAAAGCATATTAGAAAGCCTACAGTGGTCAAAATAGCATGGTACTGGTATAAAGATAGATATATTGACCAATTGAATCAAATTGAGATTTCAAAAATAGACCCACATGTCTATGTCCAAATAATATCTGACAAGGCTGTCATGTCCTCTCAACTGGAACAGAATAGTCTCTTTAATGGTGCTGGCAAAACTGCATATCCATATGCAAGAGAAGGAAAGAGTACTCCTATGTCATACCTTATCCAAAAATTAACTCGAAATGGATCAAAGTCCCACATATAAGATCCAGGACTATAAAACTCCTAGGAGAAAATGTAGGGAAGCATCTTCAAGATCTTTTTGTAAGTAATGGTTTCTTACACTTTACACCCAAAGCAAAAGCAACAAAAGAAGAAATAGATAACTGGTATCATCTCAAAATTAATTTTTTTTGTGCTTCAAAGGACTTTATAAAGAAAGTGAAAAGACAACCTACCCAATGGGAGAAAATATTTGGACACCACATGTTCTAGTTTGCTAATGCTGCAGAATGCAAAACACCAGAGATGGATTGGCTTTTATAAAAAGGGGCTTTATTTGGCTATACAGTTACAGTCTTAAGGCCATAAAGTGTCCAAGTTAACACATCAGTAATCAGGTACCTTCACTGGAGGATGGCAGATGGCATCCGGAAAACCTCTGTTAGCTGGGAAGGCACGTGGCTGGCATCTGCTCCAAACTTCTGGTTTCAAAATGGCTTTCTCCAAGGACATTCCTCTCTAGCAAGCTTGTTCCTCTTCAAAATGTCACTCACAGCTGCACTCCATTTGGTCTCTTTGAGTCAGCATGTTTTATATGGCTCCACTGATCAAGGCCCACCCTGAATGGGTGGGGTCACGCCTCCATGGGAGTATCCCACCAAAGTCACCACCCACAGCTGGGTGGGGCACATTCCAAGCAAATCTAACCAGCACCAAAAACGTCTGTCCAACAAGACCACAAAGATAATGGCATTTGGGGGACACAATACATTCAAACCGGCACATTCCACCCCCTGGACCCCAAAATGACATTATCTTTCCAAATACAAAATACATCCATCCCACAACAACATCACAAAAACTCAAATCATTTCAGTAACAAAAGTTAAGCACAAAATCCCATCAAAATCAATTTAGGCGTGGTCAGTCCCAAGGCACAATCTTTCTTTAGCTGTGGATCTGTGAACTTAGAACAAGTTATGTGCTCCCAATATACAAAGGAGAGACATTCATAGGATAAACATTTCCATTGCCATAAGGAGAAACAGTAAGGAAAACAGGGTTAACAGGAGCAAAACAGTTCCTAAAATCTGCAGGACAAACTTCATTAGATTTCAAAGTCTGAGAGTCATTTATAGAACAACGTTGCATCCTTGGGGCTTGAGAGAGTGGGAGCCTAACCCTTCCTAAGGGCCTTTGTGGCAGCCCTTTCCTCTCCAAATGCTTAGGTGAGTGCTCCAACATTTCCACACATTGGGGAGACCACCTTCTCGGCCCCACCCTCCTCAAACATCGGGGCAGCTCCCAGATTCCCTTCCATCTCCGGGGCACATGCTCAACCCCTTCAGAACAGTGTGGTGGCAGCCAGGCTCTCCCCAATTCCCTGGGAATGTGCTCCACCCTCTTTGGGACCTGAGGTGGCAAAACTCTTCCAGAGCATCGAGGTGGAAAGCCCGCCCTCGACCTCCAGGGCAAACTCACCCTTTCCATGCATGTGGGCTGTTCTGCTCCCCCAGCCCGAGACCTCCTGACTCCAGACCTCAACCTCCATGGCTCTGTCTTTGAAGAGATTTTTCCTTTAATTTTTTCCTTGTCTGTCTCCTCCAGTCCAGACCGGCAATGGCTGTATCTATAAAGATCTCGCAAAAATTCCGTTGGCTTTGCATGAAGCACGCAGGAGTCAAAGCCATCAGACAATAGGACTTTCCACAAATCCTTTCTGGATAATTCCATCTCCAATCTTTGCTTGTACTGAAATGGTGGCTGGATTCCACGTTTGGTAACATCCTCATGTTGGGCTGTAGCTTCTGGGGATCCACCCCCTGGAAGCCTTGAATTTTTCAAACCATCAGTTTCTGGTTTCTTTGAATCCAAGAGTTCAGTTCTAAGTTTATCTCTCTCTGCTCGCATTTTACTATAAGCTGCAAGGAGAAGCCAGGATACGTCCTCCACTCATAGTCTGGAGATCTCCTCAGCTAAGTATTCCAAGTTGTTGCTTCCAGATTCTTCCTTCCATCTGACACCAGGACTCAATTTTGCCAAATTCTGTGCCACTTTAAAACAAGGATCTCCTTTCTTCCAGTTTGCAACAACACATTCATCATTTCTGTTCAAGGCCTCATCAGAAGTATCTTTAGAGTCCATATTTCCACAAACAGTCTCTTTAAAGCAGTTTTGGCCTTTTCTATCAAGCTTCTCACAATTCTTCCAGAATCTTCCCCTTATCCATTTAAAAAGCCACTCCAACATGTTTGGTATTTGCAAATACAGCAGCATCAGCACCCCACTTCTCTGGTACCAAAATCTGTTCTAGTTTGCTAATGCTGCAGAATGCAAAACACCAGAGATGGATTGGCTTTTATAAAAAGGGGCTTTATTTGGCTGATTCCCTTATACCCCACTCTCGGTACCAAAATCTCTTCTAGTTTGCTAATGCTGCGGAATGCAAAACACCAGAGATGGACTGGCTTTTATAAAAAGGGGCTTTATTTGGCTATACAGTTACAGTCTTAAGGCCATAAAGTGTCCAAGTTAACACATCAGTAATCAGGTACCTTCACTGGAGGATGGCAGATGGCATCCGGAAAACCTCTGTTAGCTGGGAAGGCACGTGGCTGGCATCTGCTCCAAACTTCTGGTTTCAAAATGGCTTTCTCCCAGGACATTCCTCTCTAGCAAGCTTGTTCCTCTTCAAAACGTCACTCACAGCTGCACTCCATTTGGTCTCTTTGAGTCAGCATGTTTTATATGGCTCCACTGATCAAGGCCCACCCTGAATGGGTGAGGTCATACCTTCATGGGAGTATCCCACCAAAGTCACCACCCACAGCTGGGTGGGGCACATTCCAAGCAAATCTAACCAGCACCAAAAACGTCTGTCCAACAAGACCACAAAGATAATGGCATTTGGGGGACACAATACATTCAAACCGGCATACCACATATCTCTTAATGTTTTAATATCCAGAATATACAAAGAAATCCTACAATGCAACAACAAAAAGACAAGGAACCCAATTTTAAAAATGGGCAAAAGACATTTTTACAAAGAGTACCTACAAATAACTAAAAAGCAACTGAAAAGATGTTCAACATTACTAGCTATTAGGGAAATGCAAATCAAAACCACAATGAGATATCATTTCACACCTGCTAGAATGACCATTATTTAAAAAAAAAAACCTACATGTGTTGGAGAGGATGTGGAGAAATAGGAACACTCATTCATTGCTG
Source organism: Choloepus didactylus (assembly GCF_015220235.1). Lineage (NCBI taxonomy): Eukaryota > Metazoa > Chordata > Mammalia > Pilosa > Megalonychidae > Choloepus > Choloepus didactylus. Next base: position 151,962,926 of record NC_051334.1, on the reverse strand, counting down.
GTGGGAATGTAAATTGGTGCAGCCGCTTTGTAAGACAATTTGCTGGTACCTCAGGAAGCCAGGTATACAATTGCCATATGATCCAGAAATCCCACTACTAGGTATATACCCAGAAGAACTGAAATCAGGGACTTGAGCAGGCATTTGCACACCAATATTATTTACAATTTCCAAAGATGGAAGCAAACCAAGTGTCTGTCAACCAATGAATGGTTAAACAAATGTGGTATATACATAAGATGGAATATTATTCAGCTGTAAGAAGAAATGAAGTCCTGATGAATGCAACAACATGGATGAACCTTGAGGACATTATGTTGAATGAAATAAGCCAGACACAAAAATATTGTATGATCTCACTTATATCAACTAATTATTATAAGCAAACTTATAGACTTAGAATCCAGAATATAGGTTATCAAGGGATAGAATGTGGGTAGAGAATAGGAGCTGATGCTTAATTTGTGCAGAATTTCTATTTAGGTTGATTGTAAATGTTTCAAATGGCATAGTGATGATGGTAGCACATTTTTGTGAGTATAAATAACAGCACTGTATTATATTTGTGAATGTGGTTATAAAGGGAACTTTTGGGTTGTGTATGTTAACAGAAAGAAAGTCAGAAGATAAAACATGGGATGGTATAATACAGCAAATCCTGTTGTGGACAATGACTGTGGTTAATAATACAAATATAAGACTGTTCTTTTATGAATTATAAGAAATATACCTCACTATTACAAGGTATTAATAATAATGCAGTAAATGGGAAAAATTATATCTATGGAATATAGTTAACAGTAATATTTTAATAATCTTCTGTCAATTGTAAGGAAGCTACCACACGAATGCAAAGCGTCCACAATGGGGGGATATATGGGAATGTTGTATGACTTTTAAGTAATCCTACAACTTCTCTAATTTAAAAAAACTATTTTTTAAGAAAAAACTTTATGCCAAGTGAAAGAAGCCAGGCACAAAATACTACATATTGTATGATTCCATTTATATAAAATGTAAATATGAATAAATCTATAGAGATAGAATTATATTAGTGATATGTAGGCTTGGGGAAGGATAGGAGGATTGAGAGGTGACTGCTAAGGGGAATAGAGTTTTTCTTTTTGAGTAATGAAAATGTCCTAAAATTGATTGTGGTGCTGAATGCACAACTCTGCGATTATACTAAAAGCCAATGATTGTAAACTTCAGATGGATTGTATGACATGTGAATACATCTTAATAAAACTACTTTAAAAATATATGTACATAGATATCTTCTTCAAATATCCCACAGTAGCCTGCTCTCCAACATTTACATTCTTTGCTAGAAAAGTCTTGCAATGATTAGACACTTAGAGCTAAACTAGGGTCGAATTGGGTTTTTTACAATCCTCCAGGGCAAAAAGGGCAAAGGTGCTTTTCTATTCAGGAGCACTTAGCTGGTTTTAGCCTATGCTTTAAGTTGCCTCCTGGTTTAGTTTTTATTTTATTTTTCAGGGGTTATTTTCATTTCTGGAATTATTAAACCTTATTCTTTAGCCAAGGATAAACCTAAGACTCAATTGTATCCCCACTTTCCCTGAACTGATGGGGAATCCAGATGACAACCTAGGGTCTTTCTCCACAGTGGATAGTCTGGATAGTTTGTACTCACCAAACAGGTCAAGCATATTGCATTCATGTTCCATCGAGCCATGCCAAGTCCATGTTCTCATGGGTTTAGGTTTTAAAAGAAAGGGCTAAGTGGTTGTGCATTTGCTGGCATGGGACATTCTCTTGGTGAAATGAAAGACAATTTTCAGACAGAAAACTGGCATGAAACATACCTTTGAATTCACCAGCAAGCATACCATATGTCATAAAATTCTACTGCTTCCTCCATGTTATTTCCTCTGAGTGCTTCTTTCCTGCACATAGCTCTTGAGTGCAGTTAAATAAAATCTATAGTATATTTAATTGATATAAGTAACTTGAATTCAACTTGGTTTAAGTTAGTTATTTGATAAAACGATAGTATGCCAGATTTGATTTGATTTTCTTTGGAAGAGTAGGGGGCAACACTTTATAGTGAAATGAGTACCACACTAAGAGTAATGAAATCTGGGTTCTTGTGGAAGGTCTGCTACTGCTTTGCTATGTGACCTTTGGCAATTATCTGAGCCTCTGTTTTCTCATCTGAAATTGGGAATAATAACCTCCTCTCAACATTATACATCAGAGGGGTATCAGGCAAAAAAGTATATATATAATACTGTTTGTGAAACCTAACAGTCAAAAAGTCTAAAGTGCTTTGCAAAGTTCAAGGTACTATTAATATATAATACCTTCTAATAAATGGCCGAACACCACATAACTATAAGAGCATGCATAGGAGGGACAGAAAGGAAAGTAAAAATTTCCAATTTTCTACCTTAAAATTCCTATTGTTCTGACAAAAGGATAATCCAGCCTCAGTATAGAAAATAGGGAAAATATAAAGGAAATAAAAATCATTCATAATCCAACAATGCAAAGATAATTGCCACCGATAATTTGGTATATTTCCTTTCAGCATTTTATTTTTTTTACAAAATAATTGGTAATAAACCTCTGCATGAAAGGGTACTATTTTTCTGATTAAAAATTATACAATCTCAATATATAGAATTTAATAAAAGTTAAATTTCTCTGTAATCACCTCCTCACCCCATGAAACCAGTATTAACAGTTTTTCTAATTAATATCATCTTTGTATCTTATCTTTTTCATTTAACGTTATATGCTAGTGTTTTCCAACATCATTAAAAACAATTTTATTTTGACCTTTTATTATGTAAAACTTTAAAACATACTCAGTAGTAGAATTATTGAATGACCCAAACACTTAGTCACCACCTGGCTTCAACATTTTTCAACTCACGGATAGTCTTGTTTCATCTACACCTCACCCAATTCCTTCTTCTCCCCCTACATTTTATTAAGTAGATCCAAGATATATAATTTCATCCATAAAGACTTCAGTATGTGATTACAAAATATAAAGTCTTCTTTACCCTAATTTTAATACCATTGTTATACCTTGAAAATTAACACTAAATCTTGAATATTATCAGATATCTTGTACATTTTCAGATTTTTCAGATTATCTCCTAAATGTGTGTAAAGATTTTTTTTTTCTCATTTCTTTGTTCAAATGAGAATCCAAATAAGATGCACACATTATGATTGGTCAATATGTCTCTTAAATCTCTTTTAATCTCTATATTGCCAACCCATAATTTATTTACTGAAGAAACTGGATCATTTTACCATAGAGTTTCTCACAGTCTGGATTGTGCTATTTGTCCCCATTGTGTTATTTAGTGTTTCTTTCTCCAGTACTTTCCATAAATTGGCTGCTAGATCTAAACTAACACTGTCCAATATAAATATAATGCAGGAAAAAAAATAAATATAATGCAGGACATAAATGTAATTCAAATTCTTTAGTACTCACATTTAAAAAAAAGAAAAAAGAAACAGGTGAAATTAATTTTACTTCACCAACTATATCCAAAATATTATCTTGTCAATATATAATCATTATAAAATTATTATTGAGATTCTTTTTCTTATACTAAGTCTTTGAAATCCTAAGCAATTAAAACAAATCCTCAATGTGTAGCATTTCTACAAAATCCTGCCATTGTGAGATCAGTAATTTGGGCAGGACTTCTAGCTATGACCTAGAGAGGAGATCCATAAATCCAGTTCCCAAAAACCAACTATAAAGCTGGACAAAATTGACAAAAACAATTATGTAAGAACACTTGAATCCAACCAAAGTCCTGTAACAATCTAAGATCCACTTATAATTGCAATACCTGTTGAACTTAAGAAAGGTGGAATCTATGGTGCTTTGTTATGGGGCTGCTCATCCTCCCTATACTCTCTCCCCAGCTCAGTCAAAGAGGAGGCTCAGTAGGGTTAGAGCAGGTTGTAAGAATCATAGCTGCACTGCCATGCTTAAAGATGGTGCACTTGATATGGAGGTACATGACACCCATACCCAGTAGCATTGTTCACAGAAATAACAATCTTAAAGTTGGGCAAGTGTGGAGAGCCAACAGTTCTACCATTGAGAAAAGCATATCCCTGGCTGAGCCTGTGTGCATGTGCAGTGGACAATGGAGACCTGAGAGGTCTCAAACTAGCCACACATTCCTGGTTAACCCTGAGGCTGTATGCATGCATGTGAGACACAAAAGGCCCAGTGAAAAATAAAAGTTATGGCAAACTTGGAAATGGTGTGACTTTTGAGTGTGCTCCTTTATACACACAAGATCCATTGACAAAGGACAGAACACTCACAGGCTCAGGTGCTTGAGCACACCTCTGTCCATCCATTGACTGACAACAAAGCTCTGTGCATAAAGGGTGATCCCTAGGAAACCAGGCTTTAAATATATAGATAGATAGATAGATAGATAGATAGATAGATAGATAACAAAATGACTAAGCAGAGATCTCAGTGGCCACACACCATAGGGGGACGTATTTCCCAGATTTAGCCCAGGCGAGTTACTAAATAAAGAAAGAAACAAAAAAATCAGCAACAACAAATTTTAAGGGAAAACTCAGAATCCAGATTTGCTACAATATATAATCTAAAATGTTCAGTATTCAAGAAAAAATTATGAGCTGTGCAAAGCAATAGGAGAGCTTAACCCATACTCAGAAAAAAAAAAGTCAATACAAACTGTCTTTGAGTGTCTGCAAATGTGGGAATTAGTGGGTATGACTTCAAAGCAGCTCTTATAACTATACTCAGGTAACTAAAGGAAACCATGAATAAAGACTTAAAAGAGAGAATTATAACAATGAACATACAAGTAGTGATTTTCAAGAAGGAAATATAAGTGATAAAAAGAACCAAATGGAAATTTTTCAGTTGAGAAGTACAGTAACTGAAATGAAAAATTCACAAGAAGGACACAATAGCAGATTCAAAATAGCAGAAGAAACAGTTAACTTGAAGATAGATCAAAAGAAATTATCCAATATGAAATAGAGAAAAAAGATAAATGAAAAAATTAACACAGCCTTAGGGACATGTGGAACAACATCAAGCATACCAACATAAGCATAATGGGAGTTACAGAAGGAGAGGAGAAAAAGAAAGGGGGAGAAAATCTTTAACAAAAATATTAGCAAACATGTAGGTGTATACCACATGGACTATAGCTAATAGTATAATTTACTGTATAAAAATGTGCTATCATCAATTGTAACAAACATTCCATACCAATGCAAGGTGTTAATAATAGGGTGGTTTATGGAAACAGTGTATTTCATGCATGATTGTTCTGTAAATTCACAACTTCTCTAATGCAGAAAAAAAATTAGCAAACATGACAACATATAAAAAAGATTAAATTCAGTAATTTTAAAAATAAGATATTGATACATGGTGCCTCATGGATGAACCTCAGAAGCCTTATGCTAAGTGAAATAAACCAGATCAAAAGACCACATATTATATGATTCCATTTATATGAAATGTTGAGAATAGGTAAATCTATAGAGACAGAAGGTGAATTTGTGGTTGCCAGTGGTGGAGGAAAGGGTGAATTAGGAGAGACTGCTTAATGGATTATTTTTGGGGTGATTCAAATATTTTAAAATGGGATTATGCTGATGGTTTTACAACTCTATAAATGTAACCCAAATCATTGAATTTTAAATTTAAAATGGGTGAATTGTATGGTATATGAATTATACCTCAAAATAGCTGCTTCAAAAAAGTAGAAAACAATTTAAAACAAAAAGGTCAATAATTTGATCTAGCCCTTAGCTGTTTCAGTATGGCCCACCAAATCTGATATAAACATTGACTCCCTGAGATCATTTAGCATGAATACATCCACATGTGAAAAAGCCATTGATAATAATCCTAACTGTATAAATTGTTTTTCAGTTTAAAAGGTATTTCCACATATATGTATATAATTTTGTTTGAGTCATCTGCCTGCCCTCTGAAGGAGGAAGGGAATTTATTTTAGTATGTGGGATAGGGAGAGTTTAACTGATACACCCAGTGTCATACAGTAAGTGACATACAATGGACCCCAACTCAAACTTTTGATTCCAAGTTCAGTGCCCTTTCTACTACATTATGCCAACCCTACTCTCTGTGGTAGCATCGCATTTGTAATTACATTGTATTACTCCCTGTAGGTGAATATGAAAATTTAGTTGTTAAAGGAGGAAATCACAATGGTTAAAATTACAATTCAATCTGTGCTATGTTCTTATGGGGTATTTGTTCGTAGCGAAGCTAAGGAAGTCTAGTGAATTTCCTGTTTGTGGCCTGGAATGGTGCAGAGATCTGTGTCAAACTGATCACACATTGACTCAACAATCAGAAGTCAATTCTAACCCTCTTTGACCCGGGGTGTCTAGTAAGTGTAAAATGTGGTAGTAGGGGAACATTGGTTACAGATACTTGAAAACCTTGCAGAGCAATATGTTTTGTATTTTTTCTAGTTTCATTAGTAACATCTTAGAACCCTTCCATTCATATATAGATATATATGCCCTTTCAAGGATCTCTTATATCCCTTCCTTGTCTTAAAAGCTGGTTTTCTTTGTTACATAAGCAAGGCAGAATAGTTTGCAGATGCTATTTAGAATCTAGAGGCTACTTGGTTTGCCTGAGTTTCCCACACTGGTTCCAGCAGCTTCCTTTGAATCTAGAGACTCGGCACCTCTCTTGTAGCAAAGAGGTTAAGCGCATAGGCTCTGGAGCCAGACCTTTTAGATTTGAATTCTAGTCCCATTAACTGTGTGATCTTGTTGAAATTACTTTACTTCTATGTGCCTCTATTTCCTCATTTGTAAAATGAGGGAAACCTATCTCATTATGAAATTTTTGAGGATTAAGTGCAATCATGTATGTAAATTGCTTAAAAGAGTGCCTGGATCTTCTTTCTGGTTCTTTACCTTCTGATAAAAATAATAATTATTTTAAAATAATTGTTATTGTTTGATCAAGCAGACAGCCTGAACATATACCAGGGTCTTTCTTCCATTACTTATTTATTAAAACATTCAATCATATTATTTTCATGTGCTAGTCATGCCAGTCCTATGAGGTTCATAGGATTAATATTAGGTCTTTTCCCCCCTTTATAGATAAGAAGATGGAGACACACTACTTTGTCATAAAGCTGAATCTAGAACCTACATTTCAGAACTCTCATATGGGCTCTTTCTAATATAACCTGCTGCCTTTGGCTTAGTTAGCATTTACCTAGAGTACCAAGATACTTGGTGCAAATTCCAGCAATCACTATTAAACACTGAATCCACCTATTCAATTAAATCACTTAAGGATCTACATCTTTGTAGCATATGCTATATTAATTTGATTAGCTCCTTTTCAGTCTAATGTTTAACATACTTGAAAATGAGGTTCAAGAAGCAAGCAGTGAAAATGCTTCTGCTCCCAACTGTTATACATGAAACTCCAGAGGGTTACTGATAAAGTACAGATTTTGCTGAACTAATGCAGAAGATGGATGATGATATAGAGCTATGATTAATGCTTGCTGTTTGCAAACTATGGAATAAAGTGATTATCTCTGGCTGTTTGACCATATTTAAAGCCTATTACTTTTCAAGATACTGTATTAAATTTGATGCTACATTTTGGATAAGTATGTTAATGCTAAATTACTATGAAATTTACAAAGTCCCAATGGATGTCTTTGTAAGAAAACTGAACTGAATATGATTGTTTACTTGGGGAAATAGCTAATGTTCTTCTCTAAATAGCAAAAAATGCTTTTATACATTGAGTTACCTTCAATTTTCTTGAGGATTGTTCCCCGTATTAAGTGTTTAGCTGATCTACATAATCCACCCCAAAGGACACTGAGAAGTATTAAGAGAAAGATAAATTGAAATTACTTTAGGAGGGTTTTGGAGTTCCAAAAGAGATGGTGTGATGGAGATGTCACTGCAACTCAGAGGTGTATTACTGTTTGAAAATTACTGAGGGATAGAAATGTAGTAGGTACTTACACAATTTTTAAAAATTGCTTCTTCAATGAATTTGAAATATGAACCAGAGGTTCTGAGTGCTCATTTTGGGATGCACTAGGCTTTTCTCATTTATCTAATGGAATATTGTGAAATTCTTAGTCCCTAAGAACTTGATCCAAATCCCTGTGTGTGTGGTAATGTATAAGGGAGTTTTGGAGTCAAGATTCCTTAAGTAACATTGGAGAATATTAAATGGGAGTAAATGCACAAAATTATTGGTGTAAAGTTTTGGATATTGATTTTTCTTTTAAAAATACTTTCTAAATTAGAATTTCTTTGTGGAGTCGGGTGACACTACTAAATTTTGTTCATTGATTCTTCTCTGTCTCCACTTGTCTCATATGATCTAGCATCAGTGTCTATAAAAATATTTGAGGTTTTTATCAAAAATAATGAGAAAAATAAAGACATAAGGATTCAGGAATTCAGAGAATCTACACAAAGATATATGAGATTAATTAAGCACCACTATTTAAATGTGGAGTTAAATGAATTCCATTTTTCTCTTTCAAAATGGTCTTAAGAGCTGCCGAGACACTGGGAGGACATTTGTTGTAGTTTGCTAATGCTTCTGGAATGCAAAACACCAGGAATGGATTGGCTTTTATAAAAGGGGGTTTATTTGGTTATACAGTTACAGTCTCAAGGCCATAAAGTGTCCAAATAGGGTACCTTCACTGGAGGATGGCCAATGGTGTCTGGAAAACCTCTGTTAGCTGGGAAGGCACGTGGCTGGCGTCTGCTCCAAAGTTCTGGTTTCAAAGTGGCTTTCTCCCAGGATGTTCCTCTCTAGGCTGCAGTTCCTAAAAAATGTCACTCTTAGTTGGACTTGGGGTATTTGTCCTCTCTTAGCTTCTCCGGAGCAAGAGTCCGCTTTCAACAGCCTCTTCAAACTGTCTCTCATCTGCAGCTCCTGTGCTTTCTTCAAAGTGTCTCTCTTGACTGTAGCTCCTCTCCAAATGTCACTTACAGCTGCACTGAGTTCCCTCTTTTTGTCATCCCATTTATATGGCTTCACTGATCAAGGCCCACCCTGAATGGGTGGGACCACACCTCCATGGGAATATCTCATCAGAGTTATCACCCACAGTTGGGTGGGGCACATTCCATGGAAACACTCAAAGAATTACAATCTAGTTAACACTGATAGGTCTGCCCACACAAGATTACATCAAAGATAATGGCATTTGGGGGACATAATACATTCAAACCGGCACAACATTGATTGCAGCTGTTGTCACTACTGAGTAAAATAAATTTTGGAGAAATATTTTTCCAAGAGGGACCTTTCATCCATCTATTGTAAGATTTTAAAAATGCTAATAGAATGATTAGGTTAAACAAACACATGTAAACCAGTGCAGTAAACAGAACTTCATTTCAACTCTTGAGTGTTATCCTTTTGATATAATAGAGTATCTGTGTACCATAAAAATTGTCTACTCTGAAAGCCATCATTTCCAGAATAAGATACTCCATATTAGATACATAAAATTCTCAGCCTGTCTTCTGAAAAGGGATTATTTATTGCTCTTTTTATTCACTAAAATACTATGGTTTTTATCTATGATACACCAAAATAACTGGCTAATTCCATGAAAAAATCTAACTGCTGTTTTAGGCTTTGTGAGGTAACTAGGCTGCCCTCACACACAAATTGATAGGTTTAAAAAATGTCTGAATTCAGACAAACTACAAATTCATTTTGAGAATAGCTAAATGAAGTCAATCAAACAGCTGATGAATAATTAGATACTATCAAATAGTTTTCAGAAAAACTCTTGGTTTTGCCAAGTTTGTCATACTTTTTCTTAATCATTTTGATAATAACCAGTCAGTGTGCATGTTTCCATCTTAGTATAATGTTCATAAAAAAGGTAAGAAATAACAATAGAATTTGAAAGATAGTTTCAGTAAACATTACATATAAATGGTTAATTTATTTGTTGTATTAAGTAAATACAGTTTAATTTTAAAAACTCCCTAAGGTCCCCAGTAAATAACTGTACAAAAACCATAAATAGTTCACAAGAAAGGAAACAGAAGTAGCAAAATATGCAGAAAAATATTCAGCCTCACTAATAATTTAAAAAATGTGAACTAAAAGAAGCTACTATTAATTTATTTATTTTAAATGGACATTGAAAAAATACTACTTAAATTTGGAAAGGGTTCAATGAGAGGGGAGAGAGTCCCATGCATTGCAAATGGCAGTGTAAATCATTACAATCATGGAGAACCACAAAAAGGTTTGAAACTTTGGCTCATTAATTCAACATTTTGGAATCTACCCTAAGGAAATAATAAAAAAATTATTGAAGATGTTCATGATACCTTTGTATGTCTTCCATTATAAAACTCATAAATGGGGGGCATAAATATGCAACAATAGGTAATGTGTCTGTAAATTATAGTACATCCACTCTACATAACCATTAGAAATGATGATTATAGAAACTATGTAGAAATTCGCAAAAACATCTAGAATAAAGGAAGCAACATACAAAAATTTGAGTGTATATTACGACTGAAGGAATATATGCTGGTAGGATTATGGCAGGCATTTTTCCTTCAATTTTGTAAAAAGTCCAGCAATTATGTTACTTTTATGTTTGTTTGTTTTTTAACGTAGCAGTTTACTACTTAAGTGTTTCCTTAAGATGAAAGGTAAGAGAAGAACTAGCCAAGAGTTCACATTCCTTTAAGGGCTTCCTCAGTACCATATTTTATGAATCAGTCAATATGCATTAATGTCAAAGGCATTTATTGAGGAAAAATTATTGTAATAATTCCAAAGCACTATTCCCCAGGGTGGCCTCATTTCTTCTATCTGTTGTTCTACGAAGGCCTGCTCTCCATAGCATTGTCCTATGTGCCCTTTACATTTTTATCTGGAGTAGAGTGAGGCTTTCCTGTGAAGTCCTCAACCTATAAACAGTAGGGCAGACCTGTCTGTGATGAGGATAAGCCCAGGAACAGGTTTCAGAAGGCTGATGTGTGAGAAAGAGAAATGGATAGAACAAGACAGAGGAAGAGGAATGGAGGTTTATCCCCAATGTATTGATATAAACAGACCCACAGATTAAAAAGCATTATTTTAGCTAACTTACCCTATGACAGGAGGAAGAGAAGGGAAAGAAGGGGTGGGAAGAAGGAATGAGAAAGAATGTAAGCTTGGCCTTGAATATACCTTGTTTCCTTGGCAAGTCAAACTAACCTTCCCTTCAATTTCACATACAATCATGGAATTTTAGACCTGCAAGAGCTCTTTGAGAAAATCCAATCTCCTTATTTTACAGTTAGAGAAATTGGAGGCCCTGAGAGAGGGTATATATACCTAAGGTCACGCTGCCAGATGTTCTGAAGACAGTGTGGAAAGTGGTTAAGAGTGTGGACTCTGGAGACAGATTTTATGAATTCAAATCTCAGATCTGCAGCTTGCTAGTTGTGTGACCTTTGGTAAGTCACTTAACTTCTCTGTTCCTTAGTTTCTTTGTAAAATGTGGATAAAAATAGTACCTACCTCATAGGGTATTATAATAATTAAAGGAGTTAATATATGAAAGTGCTTACAATAGTGTCCAAAACCTGATGACTCTCATATTAATTAGCTGCTGCTTCTGATGCTGTTGTTATTGTGAAAGTTTTGCCACTCCAAGGCCAATGGTTTCCACATACCATAGCTATCTCTCCCTAGCCTTATAGTGACTAAAGAAAGAGACCTACACTTCCTTGAGTCTTCTCTAAAATAACTTGGAGTTTATCTTGTTAGTTGGTAGAGAGTAGAAAACACAAGGTCGATCCAAAGGTCGACTTTGTGTTCAAAGTTTGAACTTATAAGTTCAAAGGTTGAACTTATACTATGTGCTCTCTGGATGTATCTTCTGCAGTAGCCAAGATAATTGACTTCGTTGTTTTTCAGTTTTGTAGCAGCATGAATTTTACCTACACATTCTCATTTCTTAAGTTTATCATTATCAGAATGAAAGAGAAATAAAATTTCTTTGATATGAATAGCTTTATATGTACATTTGGATTTTCTGTGATTTGACAGTATCGTCATCATGTCTAAGTGAGATTTACTTGGCAATAGACTTCGAGGATGCCATGTTAGGCGTGAATGAAAAAGTCAATTAAGCAAATATGAGCCTATCCTTTACCATAAATTATTTGGAACAGTGTCTTTTAAGAATTATTGTGCTTTTAAACCTTGCTCAATTTAAAATATTAATCTGTTTCTTAATGTTTCCCACTTATTTATTTATTTATTTATTTATTTTAATTTTAATTAATTAATTTATTTATTTTTAATTAAATTCAGTTTTATTGAAATACATTCGCACACCATACAATCATCCATGGTATACAATCCACTGTCCACAGTATAACATAGTTATGCGTTCATCACCACAATCTATCTCTGAACATTTTCCTTACATCAGAAAGAACCAGAACAAGAATAAAAAATAAAAGTGAAAAAAGAACACCCAAATCATCCCCCCCATCCCACCCCATTTGTCCTTTAGTTTTTATCCTCATTTTTCTACTCATCCATACACTAGATAAAGGGGTGTGATCCACAAGGTCTTCACAATCACACTGTCACCCCTTGTAATCTACATTATTATATAATTGTCTTCAGGAGTCCAGACTGCTGCCCACTTTTTTATATTTAAAAAGTGAACTATTTGTGAGTGAATTCAAGATCTTCCTCTCAAGGCTTTCATAATATCATGTTTACATACTTGCACAGCCCTGGGCACAGACTTGTGTGCATCACCATATCACATGCTTAAAGCAATCTGAAATGTTTCCCCCACCACCTGGGTTCACTGACATAAATTTTAAGACAAGAAGTCATGGTGGGGGTGAGAGGGAAAGGAAAGATTTGTTTTTCTTTTGGTTTATACCAGTTTTGTGGTTTAGAGGAAAATTGCTGCTAAGGACACTCAATGACCTTGAATAGGTGTGACATTCCCAGCTGATACATAGCTGTGAATAGTTGTGATAAGATCTTCCAAAATGATTCAAAATGGCTATAGGAATCTCTTTCTCTCTCTCTCTCTCTCTCTCTCTCTCTCTCTCTCTCTCTCTCTCTCTCAGGACTTTCCATGTTGTAAATACACACACTGAAGTAAAAGAGAATGGTTAGGTTCCCATACATAAATACAAGGTTGATTTTAAGATGATAAATTGTAGTTGCCAAAATACAACCTTTTTGTTTGTACTTTTATTTTTAAGTTTAAAATGTTGGCTTTTGGTGGTGGTAAGTGTGGAATCATAATCAATTGAGGCTTAAGAGAGAGTGTTATTATTGCCATAGACGTGCTGTGTTTATCCCAGTCAGAGTAAACAATTTATTGAAAAAGCAATTGAATAGATGGAAAGTGTACATTAGAAAATAAAATAATGAATATTAAGCTCTAATTTATAACAGAATTTTGTTTATTAAGTTCCTTTAAATTATAAGTTCCTTGGTTGATATTTTCACATTGTCAATGATCTTATGTGGAAAATAGTCATCCATCCCTACTAAGTAAGCTTCCATTCTTCAATGAATCAAGAATGTGTGTGTTGGTTGAAATAGAGTTACATGAATTTTTCTGATACCTCTTTCTGTAGATTAAAGTTCAGTCCTTGGCTGCAAAGATGCATCTTTGGAAATTGCTATTTGTACAGTTCTCACTTTGTGCTGTTTGTAGCAAAGTAAGGTCCAAAATACATACAAGTGTTCACCTTCTGAAGAACATGCTATGAGCAACTTATAAGAGCAAGATTAAAATTGGCCTTATAACATAGATACTCAAAGGAATTTCAGTGGTTGTGGTGATGTTGGTGATGATGAACAAATAAGCTAAATTGAGTTAAAGTCCTTTCCCAATACCTTCATCTTTGGTGCTCCAATATTACTATGTTTATCTTTATAAGAGTTATTTCATTCTGTTTATAGTAGAGTTGTATATTTATCTCTTGAATTAAGCTGTGAGTTCCTTTGGGGAAGAAGCCATGGCTTATTCATTTCCACAGTCTCTCTAGCACCTTATATGAGTGTTCAACAATTGTTTCTTAATTCATTCAACAGGCATTGGTCAAGTGTGTACTATGTGCCAGACACTGTATTTATTCTGGGGGCTATAGCAATGAATAAAACAGATGAAAATCCCTACCTTCTTATAGCATACATTTTAGTGGAGAGAAGCAGATGGCAGGCAGTATACACATATGCAAAATATTTACTGTGTCATTTGGTGATAAGTGCTATGAAAGTAAGAAGGGTGAGCAGTGCCATTTTTTGGTGGTTTTGAGGGGAGGTTGCAAAAGCCCTGGAGTGGGAACAAGCCTGGTGTGTTCTGAAACAGCAAGAAAGCTTAGGGGGGAACTATCAGTTTAGAAAGGAAAGGGTAGGGAGGGGTGGACAGACCATGTGGGGCCGTGTAGGCCATTGTTAGGATTTTGGCTATTATTCTGAGTAAACTAGGGAGCATTGCTGTTTCTGAGCAAAGGAGTGATCCAACATGACTTAGAATTTTTTAATTCAATTTTATTGAGATTGTTAACATACCATAAAATCATCAAAAGTGTACAATAAATTGTTCATGGTACCATTATATAGCTGTGCATTCATGACCATAATTATTTTTTTTCAATTTTATAACATTTTCATTACTCCAGAAAAGAAATAAAAATTAAAAAAGAAAACTCAAATCCTCCCATATCCCTAACCTCCTCCCACAATTATTGACTGATAGTATTGTATAGTACATGTGTTACTGTGAAAGAAAGAATGTTAAAATATTACTAACTGTAGTACATAGTTTGCAATAGATACATTTTTCCCTATATACCCCTCTATTATTAACTTCTAGTTATAGTGTCATACATTTGTTCCAGTTCATGAAAGAAATTTCTAATATGTGAACAATCATGGACATTTTCCACCACAAGATTCACTGTGTTATGCATTCCCACATTTTAACTTCTAACTTTCCTTCTGATGACATATGTAACTCCAAACTTCCCCTTTCCACCATATTCACACACCATTCAGCACTGTTAGTTATTTTCACAATAACATGCTACTGTCACCTCTGTCTATTTCCAAACACTTAAGTTCAACCTAGTTAAACATTCTGCTCATAATAAGCAACCACTCCCCATTCTTTAGCCTCATTCTATATCCTGGTAACATATATTTCATGTCTATGAGTTTACATATTATGATTAGTTCCTATCAGTGAGATCATACAGTGTTTGTCCTTTTGTGTCTGACTTATTTCACTTAATATAATGTCCCCAAGGGTCATCGATCAACCTGTTTTTTTTAAGATGGTTTTGTTCATGCACCATACATTCCATCCTAAGTAAACAATTGATGGTTCCCTGTATAATCATGTAATTATGCATTCACCACCACCACCACTATCTATATGAGGACATTTCCATTTCTTCCACAAGGAAAGAAGAAGAGTCAAAAAAGGTAGAGAGACAAAAGAAAAAGAAAGAAAAAAATGACAGCTAAAAAACAACAAAAGAAAAGATAAAATTAGAGTAAAGTACAATAAAACAGTCAGACAACATCAATGCCAAGAATTCCATACCCTTCTATTATATCCCCCCTTACAGGCATTTAGGTTTGGTATATTGCCTTTGTTACATTAACGAAAGCATAATACAATGTTTCTGTTAACTAGAGGCTCTAGTTTGCATTGATTGTATTTTTCCCCAATAACACTCATTTTTAACACCTTGCAAGGTTGACATTCATTTTTTCTCCCTCATGTGAAAACATATTTGTACATTTTATCACAGCTGTTGACCACTCTAGGTTTCACTAATTTATACAGTCCCAGTCTTTATCTTCCCTCTTTCCTTCTGGTGTCCCACATGCCCCTAACCTTCCTCTTTCAGCCATACTCATAGTCATCTTTGTTCAGTGTACTTACATTATTGTGCTACCATCACCCAAAATTGTGCTCCAAAACTCTCACTCCTGTCTTTTCCTATCTGTCTGTAGTGCTCCCTTTAGTATTTCCTGTAGAGCAGGTATCTTGTTAACAAACTCTCTTGTTGTCTGTCAGAGAATATTTTAAACTCTCCCTCATATTTGAAGGAGAGTTTTGCTGGATATAAAATTCTTGATTGGTGTTTTTTTCTCTTTCAGTATCTTAAATATATCACACCACTTCCTTTTTGCCTCCATGGTTTCTACTGAGAAATACGCACATAGTCTTATCAAGCTTCCTTTGTATGTTGTATGTGATGGTTCACTTTTCTCTTGCTGCTTTCAGGATTCTCTCTTTGTCTTTGATATTTGATAATCTGATTATTAACTGTCTTGGTGTAGGCCTATTTAGATCTATTCTGTTTGGGGTATGCTGCACTTCTTGTATCTGTAATTTTAAGTCTTTCATAAGAGATGGGAAATTTTCAGTGATTATTTCCTCCATTATTGCTTCTGCCCCTTTTCCCTTATCTTCTCCTTCTGGGATACCCATGACACATACATTTATGTACTTCATGTTGTCATTCAATTCCATGGGCTGCTGCTCATATTTTTTTCCATTCTTTTTCCTATCTGTTCTTTTGTGTGTAGGATTTCAGGTGTTTTTTTCTCCAGTGCCTGAATGCTTTCTTTTGCCTCTTGAAATCTGCTGTTGTATATTTCCATTGTGTTTTTCATCTCCTGTGTTGTGCCTTTTGTTTCCATAGGTTTCCTAAACTTGTTGAATTGATTTAGCATTAGTTGTTTCAATTCCTGTATCTTAGTTGAAGTGTAAGTTTGTTCCTTTGACTGGGCCATATCTCCATTTTTCCTTTTGTGATTTGTAATTTTCTGTTGTCTAGGCATCTGGTTTCTTTGATTACCCCAATCAGATTTTCCCAGACCAGAACAGGCTCAGGTCTCAGAAGGGGGATATATTCATATCAGGTTTCCCTGAGGGTATACCTTAGAAGATTGACAGACTTTTCTGTGAGGCCTCTGGCCACTGTGCTTTTCCTTACCTGCTCAGCAGTTGGTGCCTGTCAGCCTGTCACTCTCCACTGGTGTAAAGAGGTGTGGCCCCTTTAATTCTCAGCTTAAGTTGTTTCTGATTTGATTGTTTTCCCCCAGGCCATGGGGTCTGAGTTCTGAAGGGAGGGCAGGCACTTGAGCTGGGCCCCACCTGCCCTCCTCTTAGGGAAGATAAGCCCCCTAGGGAGTTACCTTTTACACTTGAATTCCTCCTTTGTCTCTCTGACTCTCTTGAGTCCACCCCTGCCTGCTTCAGGGTGCTGAGAACTGAAAATGCTTGAGGCTTTCTCCAATGAGCCACTCAGACTGAGAGAGAAAAAAAAGGGAAAGAAAGCCCCTTTTCAGATCCAGTCCTTGGCCACCCAGTTTCACCTGTCGTCCAGAGATAGTATGCAGTCTTCTGTGCTCCTTTTCTTGGGACATAGGCTTTTTCCAGTATTCTAAGCACAGCTGTCTCCAAAAGTCTCTGTATTTTTTTTCCCATCAGCCCCTCCTCCTCTTCACTGGGAGTGACCTCAGGGTACTTTGCTGCTTGTTAGGGGTTTGTCTGTGTTTGTAGCTTGTATTCAGCAGTCCACATTTGTTAATTAAAACCCCAGTTGGCGCTAGGTTGAGCTATATTCCCTTGGTCCCGGCAGGGACTGCTGCTTTCTCCCACAGTGAGGTTTTGCAGCTCAGCCTGCCATGGGGGAAGGGGGCTCCTGGCACAGTTTCAAAGCTTTTACTTACAGATTTTATGCTGCAGTCTCAGCCATTCCACCCATTCCAGGCTGGTATATGATGTGTGAACATTCATGGTGTCCCCCAGCAGTTGTTTCAGACTGTTTACTAGTTGTTCCTGGCTATTTACTATTTACTCTAGAACATGACTTAGATTTTTAAAAGTTTTATTCTGGTTGCAGTGTAGGGAATGCACTTATAAGCATGGCAATTGTGTAAGCAGAGATACCAATTAGGAGGTTATCAAAATAATCCAGGTGCGAGATGAAGATGGCTTGAACCAGTGTATTAGTGAAGTGAAGAGAGGTGGCTAGATTCAAAGGTAGCACCATCAGGATTTACTTATTGATTGTATGTGCAGTGTGAAAGAAAGGAGTCAGGAAGAACTTCAAATTATTTGGCCTCAGCCATCACAAGAATGGAGTTGCCATTGACTGAGATGGATAACACTGTGAGAGGAGCTGGTTTGGGCAGGGGTTGGAATCAGGAGCTCAGTTTTGAACATATTATATTTGAGATGCCTTTTAGACATGTAAGTAGGGAGACTGAGTAGGCAATTGGATATGCAACTCTGTAACTCAGGAGAGAGACCAAGGCTCGAGTTACAAATTAGGGAGTTGTGAGTATGTAAGTAGTATTTGAAACCATGAGATGGGATGAGATTAGATTGTTTTTCAATCACCAATATACATTTGTTGATAATACTTTATCTGCTTTCCCTTCAAGCTTGCTCATTTCTGATATTAATTTGAACCAAACTACACTATTATGGAATTTGTAGGTTCAGGAATTATGTAGTTTCTACTATGTATGTGATTAGAGTAGTGTTAAGTAGTATGAGAAATATAAAGAAGCATAAGACTTGGATCCTGCCTTCAATCTCCCTAAAAAGACTTGGACATGTGAAACTCCATTCACACTACAAAGCAGTATTTACCATTGAGTGCTTGTCAGTCAATCCATAAACCTTTTTTGACTGACTTCTCTATTCTATGTACTTACCATAATGCAATAGGGATCCCCAAAATGAAATATTGTACATAATAGAACTCATCATATGGATACCTGTAGATTTCTTTGAAAATGCAAATGTTGAAGAGGTGAATAAAAATAAGAGTCAATTTCACTGCAAAATAAAATCATAAAGATATTTGGTTTTGAACTAAGTTTTTTAACATTGTATGAAAGTTTCAAGTTGCAAAGTTGCAGCAATGGATGAAAACGGTGATGATAAAATGATAGCAATAATGAAAACAGGAACATTTATACAGTGCTTCTAACTTTACAGAGGACTTTGACATCTCAGAATGGTATCTGATTTTCTCAAACCTCTCTGTGCTCAGTAGGGCAGAAATGTCTCTACTATCTCTAAGAGCTCCAGTGGCTCCTTGCTCAAAATTTTTTGGGGGGAGAGGGGTTCTTTCAGTATTTTATCATGAAGTATAAAATTCCTATTTCTAAACCCGATTTAGATCCTGCTGCTTCTATACCAGTCTAGTCAACTAAAATGTTGTTTACTTTCTCTCCATGAAGAACAAAAAATTACCACCACCTAACTCACAAAAATGCTCTGCAGGCCTGAGGCTCAAAAGCCACAATATGAACACAAAGAGCTCATTTTCCCTCAAGGACATTTTATTCTATGAACTCTAGTAGCTGACTCTCTTACCCAGAGCCCATTCCTTCCTCAGAGCCCCTGTCTTAAATATAATAATAAACTAGAGTCAAGAATATGCTTTTTCTGAATGTAGTTCTCTTACCCAGTTTTCATTTCAAATGCAGGATATGCCGGATTAATTTTTATACTCCTGGCCACTTTCAATCTGATAAAATTTTTTAATCTATCTACTGACTTTAATTTAAAAATACAGGCCCACCATAGAGTAACATTGCCCTTTATTTGCATTTGAATACAAATATTTTTGAAGATTCTCTCTTTTACCTTGAGTATTTTCTGATGCTGCAACTTCCAGCTTAGTCCTAAATGTTTGACAATGTAAGCATATAGCACAAAGTATTATTATTTCCTCCAACTAACTTCATGTCATCTAGTTTGTCTTTTGTTCCACTCCTTTAATAGTATTAGCAGGACCAGTATGTTAATCTGCCAGGCACATTTCTTTGTGAAAGGCCACATCTAAGAAGGCTTGTGTTTCCCTTTTCTTCTAGGACTGCTTGTTTTAAGGAGTTCCTCTTCCTTATTTTTCATGAAACTGAGCTTCTTTAATGAAAGATGGAGCAAACGGACTGCAAACCCTACCAACCTCTGTCAAAAGTCAAGCATGAAATGGATCTAGCTTATTCCAGTTCTTCTGATGAGAGTGAAGATGGAAGAAAACCAAGACAGTCATACAACTCCCGAGAAACTCTGCATGAGTATAACCAAGAGCTAAAGATGAATTACAATAGCCAGAGCAGGAAGAGGAAAGAATTAGAGAAATCTACTCAAGGTACATTTTTATTGGATGTTTATAACTAATACTATTTCTCATGAGGGAATGCTTACGTGCATAAACTTATGTTTCAAAAAAATTTTTCTGATATTAACTGATTAGTATTTCTCATTGCTTACATATGCTCAGTGAATCTGTTTTATATGCTACCTCAGCTGAGGTTGTAGGCTACATGTGCTTTTTACAGATTGTGTGTGAATTTGTCTGCAACTATCCTCTTATCAGAGCATTTTAAGTTTGTCTAATCCTACAAATAGCCATTTACAGACTGACAGATAAATAACTTATAGTAAGATAAAAAGTAAACAGCTAAGTGCTTTTCAAGCCACTGCCTATATGGGACTAAAGTCTCAAATATTTGACTGCTAAAAGAGCTTTAGGATAGTTAGCAGAGAGCACCAAAAAAGGGTCAAGAAGGTTGAGGAACAGAATGGAGAAACCCTGCGCATTGTAGTCCTAAGGGAAAGGGATGGTGTGAGATCCAGGGAGACCACTTAGGTGGTCTATATAAGTCTGGGTAATATATACTGAGAGTAGTGGTAATGAGAATTGGAAGAAAATGGATTTCAGAGATGTAGAGGTCAAATTTGCTGGATGGGGCAACTGATTAGATAGAGAAGTATATCTGGATGACTGAAAGAATGGGAGCACATTATCAGATGTCAGTGATGTAATGAAGAGGAGTGGGATTTGGGGTGGTAAGAAGATTGCTCCCATGTTAGATATATTGATTTAGAATTGCCAGTGGGTTATTCATGTGGAATATTCAGCAGGTAACTGAAAATTTAGGACTAGTGTTCAGGAAAAGCATTAGGGCTGAAGACAGATAGTTGGAAATCACCTAAATAGACATGATCATTGAAGCCATCTGAGTAAATGAGATTTTCAGAGCAGTGACCCTCAAATTTGAATGTGCATCAGAATCCCCTGGATGGCTTGTTAAACCCTTGCTGGCTTGTTTCCTTCCTTGCTATCTCCCTTTATCCATATCCTACCATCTTTTAAGGCATAACTTATGTGCATCCTCCCTACCAAACCTTTGCTGCATATCATCACAACCCCATTGCATAGGTGATCCCATCCTGGCAGTTGAGAAATTCTTTTCCTTTAGGAATTTTATGCTCTAAGAAATGTATACTTCCCATTAAAATATTTGTATTTGTCCATACAGAAGATGAACTTACAATTGTGAGTTGTGGGCTGTGGGACTGGGATGTAGAGTGATTAATCTAATGTGTTGCAAGTGTAAATAAGAATGCACTTCTGATGTCAGTTTGTTATAAAAATACAAACAATTTTGTCCTGAGTCAGCATGAAGAGCAAGCCAGCCTCAGACTTTGTGCAGTGTGACTGTGCTGGTTTGGATATATTATGTCCCCCAGAAAAAGTCATATTCTTTAATGCAATCTTGTGGGGGCAGATGTTTTAGTGTTTATTAGGTTGGAGCCTTCTGATTGAGTGTTTCCATGGAGATGTGACCCACCCAAACTGTGAGTGACACCTTTGATTGAATGTTTCCATGGAAATGTGGCTCTGCCCATTCAGGATGGGCCTTGATTAGTTCACTGGAGTCCTATAAAAAGAGCTCACAAACAGGGACATCAGAGCAACTGAGAGTGACATTTTGAAGAGGAGCTGCAGCTAAGAGAGGACAAAATGCCCCAAGAGCAACATTTTGGAGAATGCCATTTTGAAATGCAACCTTGGAGTAAGCAGTTGCCAGCCACATGCCTTCCCAGCTAACAGAGGTTTCCCGGATGCCATTAGCCATCCTCCCAGTGAAGGTACCCAATTGTTTATGCATTACCTTGGACACTTTATGTCCTTAAAACTGTAACTGTGTAACAAAATAAACCCACTTTATGAAAGCCAATCCATTTATGTTGTTTTGCAAAATGACAGCAATAGAAAACAGGAACAGTAACCAAAGGGAATTTTGGGGTGAGGGAAGTTTGTATTCTATGATACTATCCCTAACTTCCTTTCAATAAATGGTTATTACTCAGTTAGCTTTTATTGAACACTTACTATATGCCAGGCACTCAGTCAGGTGCTGGTGATGGAGACAACAACAATAGTTTCTGCTTGCAAAAAACTCATAGTATAGTGGAGAAGCTAGACACGCAACCAAATCATTGCAATTTAGTGTAGTAAGTGCTTTTACAGATAAAGTGTTGTAAAAGTACTCAGGATGGAACAAATAAATACATCAGATAACCATGGTTCATAGAAAGGTGGTAATTGATATAGGTCTTAAAAATTTTTGATAAGACTTTCTCTGAAGAAGGAC
Organism: Choloepus didactylus; assembly: GCF_015220235.1. Taxonomy (NCBI): domain Eukaryota; kingdom Metazoa; phylum Chordata; class Mammalia; order Pilosa; family Megalonychidae; genus Choloepus; species Choloepus didactylus. The sequence continues at coordinate 151,940,383 of NC_051334.1, read as the reverse complement.
ATTCCAAGAAAGTATATTAGTAGGTGCAAAGGCAAAAAGTTGTGAAAAGGCCTAGATTGGTGAAAATCCCATATGGCTAGAACAAGGTACATTGGAGCCAGATTATGAAAGCCCTTGCATGCCCACTTCAGGAGTTTTTTCCTTACAGCATTGAGGAAAAAATGATTTCATTGCAATTGGAAGTAACTGGAAGCAAGGAGAAAATCTGTGAGGCTACTGAATTAGTTCAGGATAAAATGGTCTAAACTCTGGCTGTATCAGTGGAGCTCAACAAACTCATTCAATAGATAGTGTGGTAACTTGGCAACTGAATGCTTGTCAAGGTTGAGAGATAAAAGAGTCAAGGATGATCTAAAGTTTTAAGTTTGGGAAACTGGGGAGTTGGTGATCCATTTACCTAAAGAAGGAACATAAGAGGAGGAGCAGTTTTGGTAGAAAGAAAATGAATTTCTCTTGGGACATTGTGCCAGTTTGAATGTATTATGTCCCCCAGAAAAAGCCATATTCTTTGATGCAGTCTTGTGGGGCAGATGTTTTGGTGCTGATTAGATTTGTTTGGAATGCGTCCCACCCAGCTGTGGGTGATAACACTGATGAGATAATTTCCATGGAGGCATGGCACCACCCATTCAGGGTGGGCCTTGATCAGTGGAGCCATATAAATGAGCTGACAAACAGAAGGAACTCAGTGCAGCTGTGAGTGACATTTTGAAGAGGAGCTACAGCCAAGAGGGACACTTTGAAGAAAGCATAGGAGCTGCAGATGAGAGACATTTTGAAGATGGCCATTGAAAGCAGACTCTTGCTCTGGAGAAGCTGAAAGAGGACAAATGCCCCAAGGGCAACTAAGAGTGACATTTTTGAGGAACTGCAGCCTAGAGAGGAACGTCCTGGGAGAAAGCCATTTTGAAACCAGAACTTTGGAGCAGACGCCAGCCACGTGCCTTCCCAGCTAACAGAGGTTTTCCAGACACCATTGGCCATCCTCCAGTGAAGGTACCTGATTGCTGATGTGTTACTTTGGACATTTTATGGCCTTAAGACTATAACTTTGTAACCAAAAAAACCCCCTTTATAAAAGCCAGTCCATTTCTGGTGTTTTGCATTCCAGCAGCATTAGCAAACTAGAACAGACATGTTCTGTTTAAGATAATTGTGTGACATCCAGGTGGATTTGTCCATCAGGCAGTTGGAAATGTGGGTCTGAGTTCAGGGCCGACCTGGTGTGTAGGTAAAAGTATATTTGAGCTCATCTGTTTCTTATGATAGAATGAGCCTGGGAATGAATAGCTGAGATTACCCAGCAAGAGTGTATAGAGTGAGACTAGAAAAATGCCAAGGATACAAACCTGAATCTGTCATCCATGAACTTACATAAACACTTTTTGAGCCTATTTGCATTTTTAGCTAGCAACATCCTTCAGTACACTGACTTAAAAAAACTGAAGTATAAAGATCCAGAAGCTGAAAATTTCGAATCTCAGGATCACATCTGCCACTGACTCACTGATCTTTAGAGACATCTAAGAAAGAAAAATATGTTCCACTTTGGGGGAGAAATGAATTATCCCACATTAGGCAAAATTGTGGCTCCAATTATCATTTTTGTGAGGTCTGAACTCCTCTTTGTTTTTTATTGCATTTATTACTATCTATGAGCAAGAGAAAATTTTCTTAATTTTCACAAATATATGTCAATGGTAGCATCTTGGATCAACCTAGCTAGAATTGAGCCTAGCTCATCATTTTAAGTAATAAAAATATCAAAGACTCCTTGAGTTGTAGATCAGAAAGGAATAAATCAAACAATGTTGATTGGGTTTCTGCTTTCAGAGTTACTAGCATTTTGACCTTAAGCAAGTTATTTCAGCTCTCTGAGCCTGTTTTCTCATCTTCACAATTGCTTCATCATTATCATCACCATCATCATCATTCCTGACAGTGTCTCTTCTGCACCGGTACTCTACTAGGCACTTTACATTCTCTCCTTATAAACACCTTATGAGGTATGAAGTATTATCCTCAGTTTACAGATAAGGTATTTGAGGTTTGGAAAAAAATAACTTGCTAGAGTTTCCACAGCTAAAGAATGGCGAGAGTTGGGATTGGAAATCAAGTCTACTGTTCCAAAGCCCCCACTCTTGACTATGTTACACTACCTCTCTTGCCTACATCATAAGACTGTGATAAAGATTAATTGTGATCACAACTGTGAAACTATTTAGAAACTCAATAAATGTTAGTTTCCCTTCATTTCCTTTCCCAACAACCTTGCCAGCCTCTTTATGTTCCAATGACCAAGAGTTTATAAGAGGTTAAAAGCTTTTCCACTTTGATTATCATTAGAAAAGGACAGATGATATGCTATATAATTTACCATGAAATATTTCTGAATCTGTTTGTTTTCACTTTTTAAGGAAGTTGCTGTTTCATCTAATTCAGGGCTAGTTTTGGGGAAACATTCATGAAAGCAAATACTTCATCCCTTCTGAAAGAATCTTCATTTTCCTGTCTTTATTTGTCAAGAAAGTAGCTCCCTGCCCCATCCACAACATAAGTCCATGCACAGAATGCTGGATTCTGAGTGAACCCACACAGAGTGCTGGATCTTAAAACCAGTTTTCTTATTTTCCCAAAGCTTTTGAATCAAGGCATAGACACTAATATAATATAATTCAGAACTCGTTACTAACAGAATGAATTAGCCCTAGCAGGCTTATTTTATTTGATTTCTGTAGTATTGAATAGCAGGGGTAAACTTCCTGGTGGCCTAGCATTTGTTCCCAAGCAGCTTCAATTCCTAGGGAAGCATTGATTAACTAAGAAAGTAGAGTAATACTAATGAAAATGCAAATATATATGATATACAAACCAAGTCTAATAATTTTAGTTATGAGAATTGCCCTATAATTTTTATAATAAAGATTAGTTTTAAATGTAGCTATTTTACTGCAAAGTAAATGCAGTAAATGAAAAGTCACCCATGAATATAAAGGAGGTGTGGTGAGTACTTGTTAAAAATCCCACAAGATCATAGACTCCTAAGAAACTACAGCTGGCAAAAACATTTCATGTCTCCTTTCTTGACCTTATTTTGTGGTCTCTCCTAAAAGATGTTTTTGTTTGTTTGTTTGTTTAGTTGGTTGGTTAGTTGTTTACTCTTCAGGATTACGGCCCAAACCTGTAGCTCACATTATTGCCATCTGATGAAAAAAACATAAAACTTCCAGTTTGCGTTTTCAAAATTTACATGGAAACAAAGCTTATGTATCATCCATCCATCCATCCATTCACTTATGCTTCAAACATTCATTTAGTGTCAACTATGTATCAGGTTCTGTGCTAGATGAATGAAGTTCATTTTGATATAAAGGACCCTAGTGACTATTATTTTCCCCCTCCTTGTCCCAGGTTAATGAGCCACTTAATCCCACAGCAGGAGCTACTTAATTAGCATTGCCACTTGTGGGTTCAAGCAGTAGACAGAAGCCCAAAGTTGCAAAGTCATATTTCTCATTTTTTAGTTCAAGCATTTAGCAGTAGTTTAAACTATTGTTTGCTTGTATCTAGACAGTTTGGGTGACAGTTCCTACAAAAATCTTGGAACTCTTTATGCGGTAAAGATCACAGATGGAAAATGTAATACAATGTAGCAAGGCCTATGAAATAAACATTTCAACAGCATTTGTTCAGATGTAATGAATTTTCTGCTGTAAGTGTGTTATGCTTCTAGTTGTCACAAGTTTCTACCATAAAAACCTATAATGACAGTCCTAAAAGGACTTAGACTCTAAGAGAAAATTAACCAAGTTATTTAGTAAAAACTCCAATTGGCTCATGTCTTTCCACCAGTAATCTTTGTTCATGAAAATTTATTCAATAAACATTTATTTATAAAACATCTAAAACTGGAATGGAATGTCCATGGCAGCTGAACCACTGCTCCCTCTACTAGTTCTATGGTAGACATCCTTAACCAGTAAGAAAGCTCTTTCCTGTTGAGCCCAACTTCAGCCTCACATCCTTATTAAGACAGTATTCCATGAAAGCATTGTAAATTAGAGTTGTCAAGAGAGATGCTGGTCCATGCTTTCTTTACTGTGCCAAGTTGCGTAAACTCTGAAGATACAGAGATGAATAAGAAGCAGTCTTTTCCATCAAAGAGTACATTTGGAAAGGCAGATGTAAACTGACAATTATGATGCAATTGACTGGTGATATAATAGTAGTATACATAAAGTACTATGGGAGTCTAGAGTCTGGAACCACATATTCTGCTTGGGGAATGATAGCAATGATTATAAGAGAAATATCTGGCATTTACTAAACATCAGATACTGAGTAAAGTACTTTAGATTCATTATGTTATTTAAACCTAATACTCTGAGATTGGGATCATGATATCCCCATTTTACTGATAAGGACAGTGAGGAACAGAGATGCTAAATAACTTACCCAACATTACAGAGGTAGTATGTAATAGAGCTGGAATTTGAACCCAGGCAGTCTGACATTAAAGCTCACTGCCATAACTACTATGCATGGGTAGCTCTAAATTCAGATTTTGAGTTTCAGGAAATGTGTTACTCTGTGTGTGTGTATGTGTGTGTGTGTGTGTGTGTGTGTTTATACTTTTAATGCAATCTTATTGAGATATATTCACATACCAGATAATCATCCTAAGTGTACAATCAATGGTTCACAGTATCATCATGTAATTGTGCATTCATCACCATAATCATTTTTTGAACATTTTGATTAATCCAAAAAAATAAAAATAAAAATAAAAATAAAAATGAAAAAGTATACCCAAAACATCCTTTATCCCTTCCGCCCCATTATTTATTTATTTATTGTCTTCATTTTCTTACTGATCTGTCCATACACTGGATAAAGAGAGTGTCAGTTGTAAGGTTTTCACAATTACACAGTCACACCTTAAGAGCTATATAGTTATACAATCATCTTCAAGAATCGAGACTACTGGATTACAGTTCAACAGTTTCAGGTATTTCCTTCTAGCTATTACAATACACTAAAGACTACACAGAGAAATCTAAATAATGCTTAAGAAAAACCTCTAGAATTACCTTCTGAATCTGTCAGCCATTGAAACTCTATTTTGTTTCATTTTTCTTCCTCCATTTGGTCCAAGAAGGCTTTCTCAATCCCATAATGCCATGGCCAGACTCAATCCCAGGATTCATGTCACACAATTCCAGGGAGACTTACACCCCTAGAAGTCTTGCTGCATGTAGCAGGCAGGCCAGTGAGTTTACCTGCAGAGTTGGGTTAGAGAGAGGGGCCACATCTGAGCAACAACAGAGGTTCTCTGGGGATGACAGTTAGGCATAATTATAAGTAGGTTTAGCTTCTCTTTTGCAGGAATATGTTTCATAAGGGCAAGCCCCAAGTTGAAGGGCTTGGTCTATTAAATTGGTAGTCCCACATTCTTGTGAGAATATCAGGAATTCCCCAGGTGGGGAAGTTTAATATTTCCACATTTTTCCCTGATCCATCAAGGGGGTTTTGCAAATACTTTTTTATTCTCTGTCCAAATTACTCTGGGATGAATCGGGGCAACACACTAACCTGTACAAACCAAAAAGATCTCACTCCTTATTCAAGAGGTTCCATGTAATTAAGGTGTTCGAAAACTGGCCATACAAGTTAAAATAGATAGTGTGCTACAGAAGATAGAAATTTGGCACCAAATAAACATCTCTTTCTTTGGTCTTACACAGAAGTTGAAGTTGTAAAGCAGTGTCAATCATCCTTTATCCTTTAGTCTAAATTGCCTTAGTCCTAACATGATCTGCTTCACTCATGTCTTTAATTGAAGTATGATCTCTTTTTCAGCCTTTTTGACAGTTGCATTATGGGGTAATACTGACTTTCATGCTACAGAAATCTAGCTCTGAATTTCAGGTGTCACACAGATCCCTGAATTTCCAGGGAATGACTAGGTTATACACAAAAAGCTCATCATCTCAGAATTTAGAAATAGCCGTTACAACTCATGAACAGATGTGACTGCTATAAGAGCTTACAATCTAGGAACCTTTACAATAAGCCTCCTCCTGATGACCTATGCTCTCAAATTCAATTCTCAGTTTGCACATTATATTTACTCCGTATTAGTGAGATGATATAATATTACTCTTTTCCTTTCTGGCTTATTTCACACAACATACTGTGCTCAAGGTTCATTCATCTGGTTGTATGCCTCACAACTTCATTCCTTATTGCAGCCAATCAGTGTTCCATTATATGCATACACCACAGTTCGCCCTTCCGTTCATCAGTGGTTGTATCCTTAGGCCACCTCCATCCATTGCAGATCATGAATACTGCCACTATAAATACCAGTGTGCAAATGTCCATTCCTGTACCTGTTATCGGTTTGCAGGATCATATGGCAACCCCATACTTGGCCTCCTGTGGAACCACCACACTGCCCTCCAGATGGGCTGCACCATTCTACTTCCCTACCAACAGTGAATAGATACATCACTCTCTCCACATTTTCTCCAGCACTTGTATATTTCTGTTTATTTTTTAATTACTTTTATGCACACATCATACAATCTGCCCTAAGAAAACAATCAATGGTTCCTGGTTTAATCACATAGTTACGCATTCACCACCACTACCGATATGAAGGCATTTCCATTTCTTACACAAAGAAAAAAAGGAAAAATGAGTAAAAAATAAAATATAATAAGAAGGAGAAACAACAACACCAAGAATTACATACCCCTCCCTTATATCCCCCTCTTATTGACATTTAGATTTTGTATATTGCCTTTGTTACATTTCATGGAAGTGTATTACAATGTTACTGTTAACTACAGACTCTGATTTCCATTGATTTATTTTTCCATATACCATTCCATTTTTAACACCTAACAATGTTAACATTCATTTGTTCTCCTTCATGTAAAAAACATTCATAGATTTGTACATTTAATCACCATCATTTTCCAATCTAGATTTTTCTAAGTTATACAGTCCCAGTCCTTATCTTCTATATTTCCTTCTGGTGTCATACATGCCCCTAGTCTTCCTCTTCAATCCCTATTCACACACCACTTTGTTCAGTCTACTCACAATACTATGCTGTCATCTACAATCTACCAATCCAATCTTTTGGATTTTATATATCTTGTCTTAACTTTGTTTTTTACTCTCTCTCTCTCTCTCTTTATCCTTACTGATAGTCTTCATTCTTATACTCGTCTCCAAACCTCTTTCTCTTGTCTTTCCTTTTCTGCCTATAGTGTTCCCTTTAGTACTTCTTGTAGTGCAGGTCTCTTATTCACAAACTCTCTCAGTGTGTTTGTCTGAAAATATTTTAATCTCTCCCTCATTTTTGAAGGACAGTTTTGCTGCATATAGAATTCTTGGTTGGCAGTTCTTCTCTTTCAGTATCTTAAATGTATCCTGCCACTGTCTTCTCACCTCCATGGTTTTTGCTGATAAATCTGCACTTAGTCATATTGAGCTTCCCTTGAATATGATGGATCACATTTCTCTTGCTACTTTCAGAATTCTCTCTTTATCTTTGACATTTGACAATCTGATTAGTAAGTGTCTTGGAGTAGGTCTAGTTGGGTATGTCCTGTTTGGGGCATGCTGCACTTCTTGGACCTGTTATTTTATGTTTTTCATAAGAGATGTGAAATTTTCAGTGATTATTTTCTCCATTATGCTTTCTGCCCTTTTTCCCTTCTCTTCTCCTTTTGAGACACCCATGACATGTATATTCATGCATTTCATGTTGTCATTCAATTTCCTGAGAACCCATTAATATTTTTCCATTCTTTTCCCTATCTGTTCTTTGTGTGTAGGATTTCAGATGTCCTATATTCTAGTTGAAAAATCTTTTCTTCTTCATCTTCAAATCTGCTGTTGTAAGCCTCCATTGTGTTTTTCATTTTTTTCTATTGTGCCTTTCATTCCCATAAATTCTACCAATTGTTTTTTCAGACTTTCGAGTTCTTCCTTAGGTTTGCCCAATGTCTTCTTTATATCCTTTATCATTTTGGCCATATCTTCCCTTGGCTAATTGACTTGGTATTTGAATTGATTTAGCATGTTTGTTTGAATGACTTTAATTAGTTGTTTCCATTCCTGTATTTCATAGAAGTGTTAGTTTGTTCCTTTGACTGGGCCATATCTTCATTTGTCCTAGTGTGACCCATAATTTTTTGTTGGTGTCTAGGCATCTGGTTTCCTTGATTAGTTTATTCTAAAGGTTAATTTCACTCTTTAGCTAGGGTTTTCCTGTTGGTTGGTTTTGTTCTCTATCTGTTCTTTGGCATTCAGTTCAACTTATTCTAGACCTCCAGCATAGCTTCTGTTTAACTGATCAGAATTTTCAGCTCTTCTTATTCTGGTTCTTGCCCTGCCTATACGGAAACATTTTTTGAGGAGGGTCTACCAGATATGATCAACCCCAAACAGATTTTTCCAAACCAGACAGGCCCAGGTTTCAGAAGAAGGGTGTAATCAGTACCAATTTTCCTTGAGGATGAGACCCAGAAGGTTGTCAGACTTTCCTGTGAGGCCTCTAGTCTCTGTGTTTTTCCTATCTTCCCCAGCAGTTGGTGCTTGTTGGCCTGCAGCTCTCCACTGGTGTAAAGAGGTGTGGTGCCTTTAATTCTCAGCAGACCCTGTCCCTGCTGGGGGTGTGGATTAGACCAAGAGCGAGTCAGAAGCCAAGCTTATGCTGTTTCTGTGTTTTTTTTTCACCAGCCCCTGGGGTCTGAATTCTCTGAAGTAGGGCCACCACTTGAGCTAGGCCCCAACCCCCTTTTCTTGGGGGAAGATAAGCCCTTTAGGGAATTATCTCTTTTACTTGATTCCTTACTTTGTCTCTCAGACATATCTTAACTCCATCCTTGCCTGAGTGAGCACTGACAATTGAAAATGACTGAGGCCTCCTCTAATGAGCTACTTAGAATAGTTTAAAAGAGAGAGAAGGAAAAAATATCCCCTTTTCAGAGCCAGTCCCCAACCCTGCAGTTTTGCCAGTCAAGAGCCAGAGTTGGTACCTGGCTCTATGTGTCCCTTTTCTTTGGGCACAGCACTTTTCCAGTATTCTGAGCCTGGCTGACTACAAAAGTGTATTTATTTATTTATTTATTTATTTATTTATTTATTTTCCCATCAGCCGTACCTCCTCTCTGCAAAGAGAGACCTCAAGTTTCCTTTCCTGCTTGCTCCGGGTTTATCTGTGCTCATAACTTGTTTTAAGTAGTTCAATTTGTTAATTAAAACCACAATTGGAGCTTGGTTGAGCCACCTTCCTTTGCTCCCAGCAGAGACTGCTTCTTGTTCCCACGGGGATGTGTTCCAACTCAGTCAGCCATGTCAGTGGGGGAGAGGCACCAGCCTCTGCCTTTTGGAGGGCTTTACTTACAGTTATATGCCATGGTCTCAGCCTTTTCACCCATTACAGACTGGTGTACAATGTGTGTCCAGTCACAGATATCCCGCAAATAGTTGTTCCACACTATTTACTAGTCGTTCCTAGCTGTTTACTAGCTTCTTTATAGGACTAACTAAATTCCACACTTCTTTATGCTGCCTTCTTGCCCTGTTCTCTGTGTGTTTGTATTTGGAGTTATCTGTGAGTTGTTGGTTCCTGAAACTGTGGGAGTAGATAAGATCATCCAGTGAGAGTATCTAGAGTCAGAAATAAAGAGGACTGAGCATGATACCCTGGGAAATACTTGAATTTAAAGTAATGGACAGAAGAAAAGAAATGGTTTTAAGATTTCAGAGGAGAGCCAAAAGAAAATTATATCATGTAAGCCAAGGAAGGATACTTTCTATCAAAAGATGAGATTAATATTGTCAAATGCTGTAGAATCAACAAGTGGAATGAAAATTGACAAAAGGTCATTAAAACAGGCAGATTAGAAGGTCATTTCTGACTTTAAACCAGAGAGTCTTGACCTGGATGGCACATTAAAATTATGCAGGGAGTTTTATAAATTACAGTGCCAAGACTTCCAGGGCTGAGACCCAGACATCAGTTATTTTTAAAATCTCCTCAGGTGATTCCAGAAGATTGGGATCCACTGGCTTAGAGTAAGCAGTTTCAATAATCTTAAAGAAAGATACCGAATTACAACCTTTTAGGAGTGAATGCAATCAAATTTGATTTCTGGAGTAAGGCTTTATTGGAGAATGTTTCACATATCAGGTGGAAGGGAAGGCTTTGCAAGGGGAATGATTAATTCTTCCTCTGAGATAGAAAGTAAAGATGAGGCTGGAGATAGATAGATAAGTTCAGAAAAGGAGTAGCAAGAAGTTGAAGAAGTCATGCCTTCATAGGCTCTGTTTGAATAAGGAAGAGGCAAGATTATCTGCTGAAAGTATGGATTGAGTCAAAGACTTCAGAAGAGTAGCAGAGAAGGAGTTGACTAGGCCAACAGGGAGTTGGACATACATATCTGGAGCTCAAGTGAGGCAGGACTAAATATGGAGATGTGGGAATAATAGCAATTTTTATCACTGTTTGATAACTTATTATGTGTCAGGTACTCTTCTGGGTGTGTTCTCATATAGTATTCATTTAGTCCTTATCACAACTCTGTGATGTAGAGATGGTCATCATGAGTCTTATATAGATAACGGACATGAAACTCAGAAAGTTTGATTAACTTGCCAAAGACACATAGCTTGAGTAAGTAGGAGAGCTGAGATATAAATCCATGACTTTCTGACTAAAGCCTGTATTCTTTCCACTACACTATTAGGTGAAGTTCTAATAGATGATGTTTACACTTTGCTAGGAGCTTATGAGCTTTAAATATACATTCTCATTTGGTAAACTGTTTTGCAAGCAGTATTGAGTGGCAGACTGATGTTGGAAATCCTATACTTTTAGGGATGCCTGTATAGAGTTAGTATATATATATTGTGTTAAAGCTTCTTCTCCTAATGAAAGGGGAGCTCCAGGCATTCTTCCATGTTGTCACCAGTGGTCTTGCTAAAACACATATCAGATGGTACTATTCCTTAAAAAAAACCTCAATGTCTCCCAATGCGTAGAGTAACGGTTCTTCACAGAGAGGGTGCAGGACATTACTATATGCTTATCAAAACTCTGAATCTTCTTTTCAGAAAAAAATGAACATACACACAATATTTGCTGTGTGTTTCATGGGGTTAAGGAAACCTTTGAAGTCCTTCTGCATCCTTGAACCATGGATTAAAATTTTCTGTTAAGGGAATTTCACCTCACTTAGTTAATAAAACTTAGGTTTATCACTATAAGGAGACACTACAAGGGTCTGAGGGTGGGAGGACACCAAGCAGTAAATTCTGCCCTCGAGTTTCACCTTCCTTTGGCATATCACCATGATTTAGTACTGTCATCATCAACTAAGAAGTTTTCCACGCAGTGCAAAATCTAAGATGGCCTTGGTTTTGTTTTTACAATGGAGGCAGTATTTCCTTATATAGACATTTATACACCACACCCCTATGTACAAATAATGTTTGCAAATTATGCTGATGGGTGCAAACACATTTATTGTAGAGGTAAATTTGAAATCCAGTTTTAGAAAAGGGAAAGGACCCAAATAGGTGGGGAAATGAAGGAAGGTTATTTACAGTGGTGTAGTGTAGAAGTTGCATATTCAAGCATCCCTTTGAGGGTCATCCTTTCTGTGAAACTTCCTTTTCCTCTTTATCAGGTAGCTAGGAGCATGGGTAGCCTCAGTTACTTCCTAGATACCGGTTCATTACCAAATGACAGGATTTGCCTGGAAGGACTAAATTTGATTGAAACAATTCTCTATATAGATTCTTAAATGAAATTTATGAACAATATACAATTACAACTAATTACAGACGTATCACACAAATGTGATTTTACCTTTGACCATTATTCTCTTGTCTAAGGACATTCTTTAGCCAGGAATAGCTAGGTCAGTTTCTCAATTTCTTTGCCTTGCTACTTCTGAGGCTTTTTTTTTTGGTCTCAGTCTGAAAATAGCTCTTACCTCTGCATGCTCATTCCATTTCTACTGTCTATCCCTGAGCCCACTTTTCATAAAGCTGTGTTTAACCCTTTAATGCTTCCTCCTAAATGTAGATTAAAAGCTGCACCAGAGTATAGGGGATGATTCAGTTGTTCTCTTCTTAAATAACTTTCTATTCAATGGAATTGTGTATTTTCCTTTGAGGAGCCACATAATTTCAGAAGGAAAAGACAGACTCCCTGGCTAAGTGTCAAATAACTGACTATCCTCTGGGAAACGAAGGGTTACATAGTATGGTTTCCTCCTTTGAATTTCTTCAGTGACAGGACAGGATCAAAGTGTCTATCAGTCCTGTGACATCTGAAAAAGAAAAGCTTTTTTTTTCTTTTTCACTATTTAGAATCCATTTATTATATGGTTAACACAAAGGCACAGAGACAAGGGTAACTCAGATGATTTGAATGACAAACACATTAGATAACTTGGCTGAAGCGGTGACTGTTGAGAAATGAAGGAAAAAGAAGGTTGGTAAAATGCAGACAGAAGCAGTTGCTTAACCTAAAAAGTGAAGCAAAAGTGCATGGATTTGTTTCAATAGATAACAGAGAAACTCTGGAGTGTCCTGAAGGGTTTTAGTTCATGAGGTTGATTGAGACTATATCCTTATTATGTGCTGATACTCTTTTTACAAAGGTTTGAACAAGATTCAGGATAGTCATTTCAAAATGTGGCTTTTTATTCATGTGACCAGTCAAAATCAGTTTTAAATATCTGCAAAGACAGGAGTATGAGTTATGCCAACATGTCCTGTCAGGAAATCATTCTGTCAGAAAATTGTTATTCTGCTTTTTCAGTCATCTGTGATGCAGAACTGGCTCCATATACAAATGGTTCTATTTATTTTCAGCACTTTTCTTCCTCATTATGATTCTGAAAGGGTCTATAGGTGATAGAAGATAAATCTTGAATCTCCTGGAACCTTGGAAATATTTTCATTTGAATGCTTTATAATAAAAGCTGAGGATTCTGCTCCCCTGTCAGTATAAACTTAAGCATATGAAGTGCTATTTGGGTGCCAATCATTTCTGTAACACATGAAGGATTTAATTTTTATTACTCTTGAGTCTTTAAATGAATTACCCTTAGTGTCTTTTATGTCATGGAAGAAAGCAGTTAGAAATGAGCTCAAAGCAAAAAAAAAAAAAAAAAAAAAAAACCTGTTAATAAGGACACACCCCCCAACCCAAACGTTTCATAGAATTTATAGGGTTGAGTTAAAATTAATTTCTCAAGCATCAACTGAGACATTTACTGGACTTCCCCACTGAGGCCCAATTATGTCTCCTTGTTAATGGTACAAGTCCAGAATTTTAAGAACAATTTAAAAATTATCACATTGACACACATCAGGCTGAATGCTAATGTGTATCAAATTATTCACTAAATATGGTCCCAAATCACCTTCACTAATTGGAAAAAATAACCTGTGGTTTTGATAAACAGGATGGTAATAAGAAATGCAGAGTTTTATTTTATGATGTATATATACACATTTATTAATCACCATTTTATCATATATATATATATATATATATATATATATAAAATCACCCTTTATTTAATGAAAAAATAAGGTGGGTCATTTCATAATAGGATTGCCTTTAATGTTTATTTTCTATCAATTCCATTTTCCTAAAGTAAGAACATGCTTCTATAAAATAATTCAGAGGAAAGACAGAGAAATTATATACACCAGCATCTAAAATTCATACATGGATACTTAATACCTCCTGTTTCTCCTATAATTTCCCATTCCCAAAACTCTAAGTTCCAGGTATGCTTGGCAAATGTTAGAGGCTAGCAAGCTATGTGTCTCTCAATGGTTTCCCTCAGAATACTTCTTGCATAGATGACAATGTAGCTGATTTCTGAAGCATCCTAATTGTACCATGCAGCAAGGCCTTCAATCATTGTGTTCCTTCCATTCTGTATTATGATTGGTGGGGCAAGTACAAATGGTCAATGAACCATGGAACATATTTGATCACTGACTTAAAACTGCAATTGGTCTGGCTATGCCATCTTTCCTCCACCCTGCTTTTGAAATTTACTTTAAAGCCTGGGAGAGTATTTGGCACATAATAGGTGCTCAGTAAGCATTTATTGAACAACTGAATTTATTGAATGTATAGCACTTAGCACTCCTTCTGGTAAATGTAATTTGAAAGGGTTTTAAATTTGAATATTGACTGCCTCAATTGCTAGAAATATGGCAATTTTAGTATATGATGCTTTTTTTTCTGAATGGTTTGTAGTCCTTCTTATACCATAAAAAGAAAATTTAGATAAAATGATTACACAATTGAAGTGTAAGTTAAGTAAACATTTGCAGTTAACCAAGAATTAGCCTTAATTTCATTAATGAAAAGCTTTCTAAAATGTAGGAGTCTGCTTTTATTTCATGCCTTAGCTTATAGAGTTGGTTTTGGATGTGGAATTGGTTTAAGACTTAGTGAGTGTGTGCATGTGTGTGTTATGGTGGCCAGTTACTTCCAATTTTATTGTACTAGACCACAGATGTAGAAGCCATTGAAGATTGACCTCAATGTATAATGAGAACCTAAAGTCACAGAAGTGGCTTGATTTTTTAATATCTGTCTCATTCTTATCAATGTCAACTGACAGGGATGAGCAGAAAAGGAAAAATTCCAATTTAACAAGACTCCCAATTGTTTAGGTTTTTGCTCTTGTGGTTGTACTGTACTAATAAGATGAGCTGAAACGTATACATGCAACTCTTATTTTCATATATTGTGGGTTCAAAATTTACATTTCAATATAAAGTTGTTAGGCTTCTGCCTTTATAAGAACACAATGAAGGCTCTCATGTTGGGATTTATATCTTATATGATGTCCAGATTCAGCAGAAATGCCATCAGAAAGTTGTCTGTTCAACAAACTAAACAGACTTCTCCTAAGTCATTCTTCTGATAAAACATGTGAACCTTTGCTAAAATTAAGCTTAAACAAAAAGCAGAAGGTGTACAAGGAAAATAATTAGGTAATTTTTATTACTTAGGTTCTAAACCAAAGTTCAAAGCATTTAATATTGAATCAGGAAGCGGCCGAGGATCTAACTTTGGAAATTCAGGTAGGACCACACTAAATCTGTCCCCCAAAAAATATGTGAAATTTGATTCTATTTCAGTCCTATCACCAAGCTTTGGTGTTAATGTGCTGTGCTGATCTTTCCTAACCTATGTTATCATAGCAATTATAATTTTTCATTTTATATATCCTCAAGTCTCACCAGCATTCAACTCAGCAATTACTGTTTTTCAGAAGAAGCAAACAAATATTTGTTGATCACTGAATTTGAAGCTATCTAGAAACCTCTACTCTCTTCTATTTACTACTAAGCACATTTTACCAAAATTCTTCAGGTAACATTTTAAGACCCTTTCCGCTTGTCAAATCTAAAACTTTAATATTTTTGTTTTGAGGCAATAGTATAATAGAAAGTATACTCAACTAACAGCAATTTGGGTTCAAATTGTTCTTTTACTTATTAGCCTAGCACAATGCCATCACAGAATAAATGTTCAGTAAATATTTGCTGAAAGAATGAATGAATTGTATGAATGAAGCATTTGGTAACCCATCCCCTGCAACACTCACAGTGGATTTTCTCACCTTCCAGACTGTCTCAGACATGACTCTCATATGAGACCACTGTTTGTCCACAATCCTTTCTATCTCAGCCTACTCATTCACTATTCCATACTCCACAAAGCTCAATCTCCATGGAAGCACTAAAACTCCTCTACTTTTATGTTAAAAACAAACCCAAGTGTCCATCAAATGAAGAATAGATAAACAAAATGTGGTATACACATACAATGGAATATTATTCAGCCATAAAAAGGAATAAAGTTCTGATACATGCGATAACATGGATGAACTTTGAAGACATCACGTTGAGTGAAATAAGCCAGACACAAAAGGACAAATATTGTATGATATTGATTTGAAATAATTAGAATAAGCAAACTCATAGAGTTAGAATCTGGAATGTAGGTTACCAGGGGATGGGATGAGGATACAAAATGGGATGTTAAGGCTTAAAATGTACAGGGCTCCTATTTGGAATGAAGGGAATGTTTTGGTAACTGATGGTTGTGATGGTAGCACAACATTGTGAATGTAATCAAAAGCACTGAAATATATATCTGAATGTGGTTAAAAGGTGAAATGGTAGGTTGTATATATGGTAACAGAATAAAATTTAAAAAAATCCATGGAACTGCACTACACAGTGAACCCTAAGTTAAATCATGGACTTTAATTAATGGTACAATTATAAAAATGTGCTTTCTTAAAGTGTAACCGATATTTCACACCAATGCAATGTGTTAATAACATGGTGGTATATAAGAATCTTATTTTATGCATGATTGTTCTGTAAACCCACAACTTTTCTAATTAAAAAAGCTCAATAAAACAAAAAAAGCTGAAACTACTCTTTTGTGGTTTCTGCCATCCAGCTATACTACTTTACCAACCTCACAGGCATGTTTCCTCATTTCTTTAATATTTTTGGACCTGATAAAATTCATCCTCTTGATTCCAAATTTTGCTGGAATCCTGGGTACATTTGCACCAATTTTCACCTTTGCCTGAAGCACTGTTTTAAGCCTGTCTTATCTCTCTCTTCCCTGGCTATGTTCTCCTCATCCTTCCATTTTCAACACAGAACTGCCTCCTTTGGAAAGCCTTCCTTGGTCCTTTGCAACCTGGGCTGGATGTCCCTTCTGTGTGCCCCTACAGCACTCTGTACTTGTTCCTGGCATGGCACCAATCACCCTAAATTGTAATTGATTATTAACTTGTATGTTTTTCCAACTAGACCATAAGTTTCTTGAGGATAGTCACTTCATCTTTTTACACATAGGAAATGCTCAGTTTTTTTTTTTTCTTTTAATGTGAGAATTTTTATAAGGTTTTGTTTCCACTCATGTTAAGTGGGGGTAATGTTTCCTTCATGTGGTACAGAGAATAAACTGAGATTATATACATAAGTCATTCTGAAAGGGGCCAGGACACAAATCTTATTCCCAATTGTCAAATGCTTTCCAGGTACCTTCAACTCACAGATTACCAATTACACAGCCATTTTAAAAGAAGTGATTTCTTGTGCATTCTTAAAATCTAGAAAAATTGTGTCAACGGAAGTAACATGAAAATGAATGAATTAGGATTTTATACATGGGTATAAGGAAACATCCTATGTCTACAACCATCAGTCTCATTTGAATGCCAGTTGTAAGTTCCCATGTCCTTGTTCTATAATTTAACCATATGAGTGTGCAATAGTGGAAGCAAGCCTAATCACATTGGGAATGCACAGGAACAGTTTTTTAAAAAAACTGAACAAATGAATCTGTTTAGTTATTTTGTTGGAAGAATATAAAAGAAACATTCTATTGAGTGTTGTAGTTTGAATAAATGGAAATACTGCTGTTTAGTTTATTATCCAGATGGACTTCTTAACTAAGCATCCACTGGATTATTTTACAATTAAGCCCACTTAGAGTGAGAATGGTAGAGTTTCTAATTAGGGATATTTTCTTCTTCCTCGAAAGGTTATGATAACTAGAATTGGTAGCTCACAGAAGGTCTAAATCAATATTGCCATGGAATTAATCCATATAAGAAGCTTAACTTCATAGGTAACTTCTGAACAAGAGGAAAAAAAAACAAAAAACAAAAATCAGTTTCTGGTGATTTCCCAAGTTTAAAAGAAAGTTGAAAGCTGTTGCAAAAATGCTTCTAGAACAATAAAAACACTAGAGTAAGACCTTGAAAACTCTTCTGTTTAAGCAAATATATTTTCACACTTACCTGTTTCTAAGAATAATAGTTAATATTTTTCAGCAAAGTTGCAGGTACAAGATCAACATGCAAAAAATCAGCAGTGTTCTATACACAAACAATGAGCAATCGGAAGAAAAAATCAAGGCAAAATTCCATTTACAATAGCAACTAAAAGAATCAAATATCTTGGAATAATATAACCAAGATGTAAAGGACTTGTACACAGAAAACTACAAAACATTGCTAAAAGAAATCAAAGAAGTCTTAAATAAATGGAGGAACATTCCATGTTCATGAATTAGAAGATTAATATTGTTAAGCTGTCAATCCTACCCAAAGTGATTTACAGATTCAATGCAATCCCAATCAAACTTCCAACAACTTTCTTTGCAGAAATGGAGAAGCCAATCATCATATTTATATGGAAGGGCAAGAGTCCCCAAATAACCAAAGTCATCTTGAAAAAGAGGAATGATATTGGAGGACTCATACTTCCCAATCTTAAAACATTACAAAGTCACAGTAATCAAACCATCATGGTGCTGGCAGAAGGAAAGACAAATAGACCATTGGAATTAAATTGAGATCTCAGAAATGAACATTCACATTAATGGCCAACTGGTTTTTTAATGCAATTTTATTCAGATATTGCACAATCATTCAAAGTATGTAATCAATTTTTCCCAGTATCATCATATAGTTGTGCATTCATTACCACAATCTTTGAATATTTTCATTACTCCAAAAAATAATACAGACTAAAAAAAAGTTTCCAAAACCTCCCCTTTCCCTCCTTCCCCCCTTTTTCATTTACTTTTCTAATACAGTTTCATTGAGACATATTAACCTACCCTAAGTCATCCACAGTGTACAATTGATTATACACAGTACCATCATACATTTGTGTGTTCATAACCAGAATCAGTTTTTGAACCTTTTCCTTACTCCAAGATAAAAATAAAAGCAAAAAAGAACACCTAGAACTTTCCATCCCCTCCATCCCACCCTATTCTTCATCTAAGTTTTGTCCCCATTTTTCCACTCATCTGTCCATACACTGGATAAAGGGAGTGCAAGCCACATGGTTTTCACAATCACACAGTCACACTGTGCAAGCTACAATGTTATATAATCATCTTCAAGAATCAGGGTCACTGGGTTGTGGTTTGACAGCTTCGGGTACTTCCCTCTAGCCATTCCAACACATTAAAAACTAAAAGGTGATATCTATGTAGTGCATAAGAATACCCTCCAGAGTGACCTCTTGACTCCATTTGAAATCTTTCAGCCACTGGAACCTTATTTTGTTTCATCTCTCTTCCTCATTTTGGTCAAGAAGATCCTCTCAATCCCACAGTACTTGGTCTAGACTCATCTCCAGGAGTCATTTCCTGCATTGCCAGGGGGATTTACACTCCTGGCTGTCATGTCCTATGTAGGGGGGGAGGGTTCTGAGTTCACCTGACAAATGGGCTTACAGAGAGAAGGGGCCACATCTGAGCAACACAGAGGCTCTCTGGGATGGGGGATTCCTAGGCACAATTATAAGTAGGCTTAGCTTCTCCCTTGCAGCAACTAGCCTCACAAGGGAGAGCCCTCAGATTGAGGGCTCAGCCCACTAAATTGGCAGTCCCCAATGTTTGCAGTAAAATCCAGAATAACCCAGGAGGAAAAGTCCATCATTTCTGCATTTCTCCCCAGTTCCTCAGAGGGCCCTGCAAATACACTTTTACTCTCTGCCCGTATCACTCTGGGATATATTGGGATTTCACCCAAGCCTGTACAAACTCAAGTCCCACTTCCCTTTTACAGCTCCATGCTGTTCAAACAAACTGATCTTACAGGTGTTCAAACTGCTCATACAGGTTAAATTATCTGCTGTGCTACAGAAAATATACATCCTGCACCAAATAAATACCTCCTCCTTTGGGCTCACACAAAAGTTGTGGTTTTAAAACCCATTCAGTATTGTCCTTTACCCTTGGGCCTGATTTGCCTTAGTTCTAACCGTATCTGCTTAGTTCATGTGTCTAATTGAAGTCTGAACACTTTTTAAGCTCTCTCAACAGTTGCCTTATGAGGTAATATTGACATTCATAGCTGCCAAGATCTAGCTTCAAGTCTTGGATGTCACACAGATACCCAAAGTTCCAAAGATCAACTGGGTTATACTCAAAGATCTCAGCATCTCAGGATTTAGAGATAACCATTACAACTCAGGAATAAATGTGACTGCTATAAGAGTTTACAATCTAGAGACCATTACAATAAGCATTCCCCTGATAAGCTGTGCCCTAAGACTCAGTTCTCAGAGTTTACACATTGTTGTTAGTCCATATTAGTGAGGCATTATAGTGTTTGTCCTTTCGTTTCCGACGTGCTTCACTCAAAATGCTGTACTCAAGATCCATCCACCTAGTTGCGTGTTTCACAGCTTCATTCCTTCTTGTTTCTGCACAATGTCCTATTGTATGCATATGCCCCAGTTCACCATTCTGTTCATCAGTCTATGTACCCCCAGACGACCTCCGTCCATTGCAAATCATGAATACTGACACCATAAACACCAGTGTGCAAATGTCTATTCAAGTCCCTGCTCTCAGATCTTCCAAGCACATACCACATAGTGGGGTTGCAGGACCTTGTGACACCCACATACTTAGCTTCATGTGGAACCACCAGCCTATCCTCCAGATAGTCTACACCATTCTATTTCCCCACCAACAGTGGATACATACATCTCTCTCTCCAAGTTCTCCCCAGCACTTGTGTCCCTCTGTTTACTTTTTCCCTGCAATTTTATAAGGATATATTCAAATACCATACAATCATCTATAGTGTACGATGAATTGTTTAGAGTATCATTATATAGTTGTGCATTCATCACCACATTTAGCACTTACATATATTCATTACTCAGAGAAAGAACTGAAACAAAAAAATAATAAAAAGGATGAAATGAAAAGTAAAATTAAGATAAAATACAGTCACAAAGAAAGAGGAAGAGGTAAAGAAAGTAAAAAGAGAAAAGAAGGAGAAAAAGAAAGAAAAAAATGGCAACTAAAAAGCCACAAAAGTAAAGGTTAAAATAAAATAAAATACTATTAAAAAGTCATACAATAACACTAATGCCAAGAGCCCATACCCTTCCCTTATGCCCCCTCCTATAGACATTTAGCTTTGGTGTATTGCCTTTGCTACAATTAAAGAAAATGTATTGCAATGTTACTCTTAACTATAAACTCAAGTCCACATTGATTCTGTTTTTCCCCCAATACCACCCCATTTTTAACACCTTGCAAAGTTGACTCTCACTTGTTCTCCCTCATGCAAAACATATTTGTACATTTTATCAAAATCTTTGACCACTCTAGGATTCACAAAGCCACACAGTCCCAGTCTTTGTCTTCTATCTTTCCTTCTGGTGTCCTCCATGCCCCTAACTTTTCTCTTTCAACCATACTCAGTCATCTTTGTTCAGTGTACTTACATTATTGTGCTACAATCTCCCAACATTGTGCTGCAAACCTCTCTCTCCTGTCTTTTCCTATCTGTATTTGGTGCTCCCTTTAGTATTTCCTGTAGAGCAGGTATCTTGTTCACAAACTCTCTCATTGTCTGTTTGTCTGAGAATATTTTAAACTCTCCCTCATATTTAAGGGACAGTTTTTCCAGATATAAAATTCTTGGTTGGTGGTTTTTCTCTTTCAGTATCTCAAATATATCACACCACTGCCTTTTCGCCTCTATGGTTTCTACTGAGAAATCTGCACATAGTCTTATTGACCTTCCCTTGTATGTGAGGGATCGCTTTTCTCTTTCTGCTTCCAGAATTCTCTCCTTGCCTTTGACATTTGATAATCTGATTATTAAGTATCTTGGCATAAGTCTATTCAGATCTATTCTGTTTGGAGTTTGCTGCACTTCTTGGATTTGTAATTTTATGTCTTTCATAAGAGATGGGAAATTTTCATTGATTATTTCCTCTGTTATTGCTTCTGCCCCTTTTCCTTTCTCCTCTCCTTCTGGGACACCCATAACATGTACCTTCATGTGTTTCATGTTGTCATTGAATTCCCTGAGATGTTGCTCATATTTCTCCATTCTTTTCCCCATCTGTTCTTTTGTGTGTAGGGTTTCAGATGTCCTGTTCTCCAGTTCATGAATCTTTTCTTCTGCCTCTTCAAATCTGCTGCTGTATGTCACCATTGTGTCCTTCCTCTCTTGTGTTGTGCTTTTCATTCCCATAAGTTCTGCCAATTGTTTTTTCAAACTTTCAATTTTGTCCTTGTGTTCACCTAATGTCTTCTTTATATCCTTCATCTCTTTTGTCATATATTCCCTCAACTCACTGAATTTATTTTTGAATTAATTTAGGAGATTTGTTTGATTAATAATTAGTTGTTTCAGTTCTTGTATCTCAGTTGAAGTGTAAGTTTGTTCCTTTGACTGGGCCATATCTTCATTTTTCCTAGTGTGATTTTTTTTCCTAGGCATCTGATTTCCTTGAATGCCCCAATCAGATTTTCCCAGACCAGAGGGGCTCAGGTCTCAGGAGGATACTGTGTATTCAGAACTAGGTTTCCCTGAAGGTGGGTCCTAGAAGATTGACAGACTTTCCTGTGAGGCCTCTAGACTCTGTGTTTTCCCTATCCAGCCCAGTAGGTGGTGCTTCTCAGCCTGCAGCTCCCCACCAGTGTAAAGAGGTGTGGTCCCTTTAATTCTCAGGGGACCCTGTCTCGGCCAGGGGCTGAGACTGTCAGAAGCCAAGCTTAAGTTGTTTCTGGTTTGGTTGTTTTCTCCCAGGCCCTAGGGTCTGACTTCTCTAAGGGAGGGCAGCCACTTGAGCTGGTCCCAGCCCCCTTTTCTTAGGGAAGATAAGCCCCTAAGGGAGTTATCTTCTCCATTTGAATCCTTCCTTTGTGTTTCTCGCTCTGTCAACTCCACCCTTGTCTGAGTCAGTAGGGTTTTGAAGATGCCTAAGGCTTTCTCTAATGGGATGCTTAGAATGAGAGAAAAAAAATTGGAGAAGAGCCAAAGCCCCTTTTCAGAACCAGTCCCCAGTCCCTCAGTTTTCTTCGGACACAGCCATCTTCCAGTATTCTGAAAAGTCTCATTTTTATTTATTTATGTAT
This sequence comes from Choloepus didactylus, assembly GCF_015220235.1. NCBI lineage: Eukaryota > Metazoa > Chordata > Mammalia > Pilosa > Megalonychidae > Choloepus > Choloepus didactylus. Next base: position 151,917,375 of record NC_051334.1, on the reverse strand, counting down.
TTTTTCCCTTTCAGCCCTGCCTCCTCCCTGCTGGAAGGAATCTGCTCCCCTTCTTGCTCTGTGCTTGCAGCTTGTATTCAGTAGTCCAAATGTGTTAATTAAAACCACAGTTGGAGCTTGGTTGAGTCACTTTCCCTGTAACCTGTTTCTTTTTTCCACATGGCAGTGATTCAGCTCGGCCTGCCCTGTCTGAAGGGGGAGGTGCTTCAACTCTGGGTTTGCAGAGCTTTACTTATGATTCTGTGCTACAATCTCAGCCGCTCCACCCATTCCAGGCTGACGCATGATGTGTGTCCATTCACGGATGTCTCCCAACAATTGTCCCAGGTTATTTACTAGTTGTTATTTACTTGTTGCTCTAGAGGATTAACTAAATTCCACACCTCTCTATGCTGCCATCTTGTTCTGCCCACTATGGCCAACTAATTTTTAATGAGGGGTAAAGACCACTCAGTTGGTGATGCTGAGAAAACTGGATCTCCATTTGCAAAAGAAAGGAGAAACCCTCCCTCTCACCTTATACAAAAATAAACTAAAATGAATCAAAGACTAAATATAAGAGCCAGAACTATCAAACTCCTAGAAGAAAATGTAGGGAAGTATCTTCAGGACCTTGTGTTAGGCAATAGTTTCTTAGACTTTACATGCCAAGCACAAGCAACAAAAGAAAAATATAGATAAATGGTACCTTTTCAAAAAATGAAAATGTTTGAGCCTCAAAGGACTTTATCATGAAAGTAAAATGACAACTTGCACAATGAGAGAAAATGTTTGGAACATATCTGATAAAGGTTTAATAACCAGAATATATTAAGTAATCCTTCAACTTAACAACAAAAAGACAAACAACCCAATTTAAAATGGGTAAAATACTTGAATAGACATCTCTCCAAGATATACAAATGGCCAAAAAGCGTATGAAATGATGTTCAACATCATTAGTTATCAGGGAAATACAAATCAAAACCACAATGTGATATCATTTCACATTCACTAGAATGGCTACCATTAAAAAAATGGGAAAGTTACAAGTGTTGGAAAGGATTCAGAGAAATGGGAACACTCATTCATTTCTTGTGGCAGCCACTATGGAAGACAGTTTGGCAATTTCTCAGAAAGTTAAGTATAGAATTACCATATGACTCAGCAATCCCACTACTAGGTATATACCCCAAAAATTGAAATCTGGGATTCAAACAGATATTTGCACACTGATGTTCATGGCAACATTATTCCAAATGGCCAAAAGATGAAAGCAACCTAACTGCCCATCAGCCAATGAGTGGATAAACAAAATGTTGTATATACCTACAATGTAAAATTATTTGGCCATAAAAAGGAATGAAGTACAGATACATGCAACAGCATGGATGAAACCTGAAAGCATCAATTTGAATGAAATAAGCCAGACACAAAAGGACAAATATTGTTATGACCTCATTGATTTGAAATAATTAGAATAAGAAAACTCATTGTGCCGGTTTGGATGTATTGTGTCCCCCAAATGCCATTATCTTTGTGGTCTTGTGGGACAGACGTTTTGGTGCTGGTTAGATTTGCTTGGAATGTGCCCCACCCAGCTGTGGGTGGTGACTTTGGTGGGATACTCCCATGGAGGCGTGACCCCACCCATTCAGGGTGGGCCTTGATCAGTGGAGCCATATAAAACATGCTGACTCAAAGAGACCGGACGGAGTGCAGCTGTGAGTGACATTTTGAAGAAGAACAAGCTTCCTAGAGAGGAATGTCCTGGGAGAAAGCCATTTTGAAACCAGAACTTTGGAGCAGATGCCAGCCATGTGCCTTCCCAGCTGACAGAGGTTTTCCGGATGCCATTTGCCGTCCTCCAGTGAAGGTACCTGATTACTGATGTGTTACCTTGGACGCTTATGTCCTTAAGACTGTAACTGTGTAGCCAAATAAACCCCCTTTTTGTAAAAGCCAGTCCATCTCTGGTGTTTTGCATTCTGCAGCATTAGCAAACTAGAACAGATTTTGGTACCAGAGAAGTGGGGTGCTTTTGCTGCTGAGTTTGCAAATACCAAACATGTTGGAACGGCGTTTTAAATGGATAATGGGGAGTTTCTGGAAGAGATGTGAGGAGCTTGATAGAAAAGGCCAAAACTGCTTTAAAGAGACTGTTTGTGGAAATATAGACTCTAAAGATACTTCTGATGAGGTCTTGAACAGAAATGATGAATGTGTTGTTGCAAACTGGAAGATAGGCGAACCTTGTTTTAAAGTGGCAGAGAATTTGGCAAAATTGAGTCCTGGTGTCAGATAGAAGGAAGAATTTAAAAGTGACAAACTGGAATACTTAGCTGAGGAGATCTCCAGACTACCTGTGGAGGATATACCCTGGCTTCTCCTTGCAGCTTATAGTAAAATGTGAGCAGAGAGAGATAAACTTAGAACTGAACTCTTGGGTTCAAAGAAACCAGAAGCTGATGGCTTGGAAAATTACGGGCTTCCAGGGGGTGGAATCCCAGAAGCTACAGCCCAACGTGAGGATGTAACCAAACATGGAACCCAGCCGCCATTTCAGTACAAGCCAAGATTGGAGATGGAATTATCCAGAAAGGATTTGTGGAAACTCCTGTTGTCTGATGGCTTTGACCCCTGCATGCTTCATGCGAAGCCAACAGAATTTTTGCAAGTTCTTTACAGACAGAGCCACTGCCAGTTGGGACTGGAGGAGAGAGACAAGGAACAAACTGAAGGAAAAGTTTCTTCAAAGACAGAGCCATGGAGGTTGAGGTCTGGAGTCAAGAGGTCTCAGGCTGGGAGAGTGGAGCAGCCCACACACATGGAAAGGGTGAGTTTGCCGCGGAGGTCGAGGGCGGGAATTCCACCTCGATGCTCTGGAAGAGTTTTGCTACCTCAGGTCCCAAAGAGGTTGGAGCACATTCCCAGGGAATTGGGGAGAGCCTGGCTGCCACCACACTGTTCTGAAGGGGTTGAGCGTGTGCCCCGGAGATGGAAGGGAATCCAGGAGCTGCCCCGATGTTTGAGGAGGGTGGGGCCGAGAAGGTGGTCTCCCCAATGGGTGGGTATGTTAGAGCACTCACCTAAGCATTTGGAGAGGAAAGGCTGCCGAAAAGGCTCTTAGGAAGGGTTAGGCTCCCGCTCTCTCAAGCCCCAAGGATGCAACGTTGTTCTGTAAATGACTCTCAGACTTTGAAATCTAATGGAGTTTGTCCTGCAGGTTTTAAGAACTGTTTTGGTCCTGTTAACCCTGTTTTCCTTACTGTTTCTCCTTATGGCAATGGGAATGTTTATCCTATGAATGTCCCTCCTTTGTATATTGGAAGCATATAACTTGTTCTAAGTCCACAGATCCAAGCTAAAGGAAAAGTATGCCTTAGGACTGACCACGCCTATATTTGATTTTGATGGGATTTTGTACTTAACTTTTGTTACTGAAATGGTTTAAGTTTTTGTGATATTGTGATGAAATGAATGTATTTTGTATTTGGAAAGATAATGTCATTTTTGGGGTCCAGGGGGTGGAATGTGCCGGTTTGAATGTATTGTGTCCCCCAAATGCCATTATCTTTGTGGTCTTGTGGGACAGACATTTTGGTGCTGGTTAGATTTGCTTGGAATGTGCCCCACCCAGCTGTGGGTGGTGACTTTGGTGGGATACTCCAATGGAGGCGTGACCCCACCCATTCAGGGTGGGCCTTGGTCAGTGGAGCCATATAAAACATGCTGACTCAAACAGACCGGACGGAGTGCAGCTATGAGTGACGTTTTTAAGAGGAGCAAGCTTGCTAGAGAGGAGCGTCCTGGGAGAAAGCCATTTTGAAACCAGAACTTTGGAGCAGACACCAGCCACGTGCCTTCCCGGCTAACAGAGGTTTTCCAGACGCCATTGGCCATCCTCCGGTGAAGGTACCCGATTACTGATGTGTTACCTTGGACACTTTATGGCCTTAAGACTGTAACTGTATAGCCAAATAAACCCCCTTTTTTAAAAAGCCAGTCCATCTCTGGTGTTTTGCATTCCGCAGCATTAGCAAGCTAGAACACTCATAGAGTCAGAATCTAGAATATAGGTTACCAGGGGACATGGTGGAGACAGGGATTGCAAAGTTAAACCTTGCAATGTACAGGGTTCCTATTTGGAACAATGGAGATGTTTTGATAATTGATGGTGGTGATGATAGCACAACATTGTGAATGTAATTAACAGCAATGCACTTTCTGACTGTGTTTAAAAGGGGAAATGCTAGGTTGGACATATGGAAATAGAATAAAAAAATTTTTAAGGATACATGGAACTGGAGCAAACAGTGAGCCCTGCATTGAACCATGGGCTACAGTTAATAGAATTATAAAAATGTTCTATCATCAATTGTAACAAATGTACTACAGTAATGCAAGGTGTTAATAGGGTAGTATGTAAGAATCCTGAATTTATGCATGATTATTCTGTCAACGAACACTTTCTCTAATTATAAAATAACTGATATTGATTATGTGTCTAATAATAGCTATTATTTATTATGTGTCAGACTCTGTGCTGAGGTTAATCTTGTTTAACCTCTAAAACAACCCTGTGACATTCAGGAACACATAAAATCCACATTTTACAGTTGACAGAAGTGAAGCTTAGAAAGGAAGGTTAGCTTTCCGAAGATCACACATCTAATAATTGGCTGAAGTGGGACTTGAACATATGTCTACTGGACACTAAATGTCATATTCTTAATCATATTCTCTATATGTAAAATATCATTCATAAGATATGGTTGTTCAGATTCAATCTGGGTTTATAAAAAGAAGGTGATGCTCCTTACATACCATTAGAAAAATCTGTATTATTTTTCTAGTTGTAGGGACTGGTATACCCTGTTATGCACTTTAGTGTTAGGAATTCACTGTGATTAACATCAGGTAAACAGTATTTGCAAAATGGCTATCCAAGACTAACATATGTCTTGGTCATGGGACAGTGTTCTATTCTGTGCTGGGACAGTTATCTAAGATGTAGATCAAATGTATGACCTTTCTCTTTTTCAATTATGCACTAACTACCTAAATTAACTAAGCCAGAAGTAATTTACTCAGTGATAACCAATTTATTCCAAGGCCTTCAGTTTAACAGCCTCTCTTCTTTTCAAATTCATACCATCTGATTTTTGTTTTCTCCTTCCTGCTACCTCATTAAAGGGGTCTATCAATTTTTGGACTACTGATGGATGGTTTTCAATGTCTAATTGTTGCATGACAGTCTTCTTTTCACTCCCTGCTGTTATATACAGGAAGTTCAACATTTAGGTTAACTATTTTTCTAATATCCATGTCTTAGAATTTCTTGAATCCTTAGGAAAAGCTCTTGCCAAAATCACCAAGACCTCCATGTTGCTAAATTTAATGGTCAATTCCCAGTTCCCATAAGCAACATTTGACACAGTTGATCATTTTTTCCTCTTCTCTTGGTTTTCAGAATATCACATTTTCTGAGTTTCCTCCCACCTCTTTCTTAGTCTTCTTTGCTGGATCTTCCTCATGTTCCCAATCTTTAAATATTGGAGGTCTCGAGGACCCAGCCTTCATACCTCTTCTCTTGCCTTTGCTACACTAATTCCCTTAGTCCTCTCTTATGTTGTTAATACCATTTATATGCTGAAGAATATTTACATCTCTAACTTGGACCTTTCCCTTCAACTTCATCAAAACTTAATGTATTTGTATAAGACACCTCTTGTTTTCTGCTGCACATTTTTTCACCCTACCTTTTTACTCCAACTTTTGCTGCAGCTACCAGCTGCATGCAGATGTGGACTAATAATACCTTTCATCAACTGCATCAGGTATCTCTCATATCCTGCCTTTACTGCCACCTTCATGTGGAATGCCTGTAGCAACCCACTCAGCCATTCTGAGAAATTATGTAAACCTGTAAGTATTGGGGAGTAAACATCCCTTGGGGAAACCCTTGACCAATAAGACATAGAGACCAGTCACTAAAACCTCTCTTCTGTGTTCAAGAAGGCAATACTCAGGGACTTTCTATAAGCTCCTCAGAGGGTCCCTAGTAAAATCAACTTCAGTTACCCATAGCACTGACCAGCTCAAAAGTCACCGTAGGATTGACTTTCCTTACTTTCTTATTTCACTTTTACAGGTCCTCCACTCCTGTTTTTGAGATCACTTCCCAAAATACACTCTCTGCATACAATCCCTTGTGTCAAATTCTGGTTTGTGGAGAACTCAGGCTGGGACAATATTCAAAAACAAATTCCTGATCCTCTCTCCAAATTTTCTGTCTCATTCAATTTTCTGTCTCATTATGGCAACTCTTCTTTCCAGGTCCTCAGATCAAAAGCCTTGGAGTCACCCCTGACCTTTTCTCTATCATACTCATGCAATTTTTCAGCAAATTTTGTTACCTCTTCCTTCAAAATATATTCAGAATCTGACTACTTCTCACCACTTCCTCTGCTTCTACCCTGGTCAAAGCCACCATTATTTCTCACATTGAATTTTGCAATAGTCTTCTAACTTTTCTACTGTTTTGGTCCTTACACTTCTACAATTTATTTTTAATACAATAGTCAGAAATATCCTTTTAAAACCTAAGTCATATCATATCACCACCCCTGCTCAGAACCTTCAGTAACTCCCCATCTCAATCATAGGACAAGACCCAACATTATCTGGCCCCCCTCTACATTTCTGACCTCATATCCTACCTCATTCTTTCTGTTCAGTCATTTTGACCTCTATACAGTTTCTCAAACAAGACAGGCATAACTCTGCCTTAGGGCCTTTGCATTTTCTATTCCCTCTGCCTGAAATATTCTTCCCCTTGATATATGCCTGGCTGTCTCATTCACTTGGTGTAAGTCCTTATTCAGATGTTACCTTCTCAGTGAGGTATTCTTTACCATTCTATTGAAAATTACAATTCTCCCCAACACAGCCCCCCCGCCACCTTTTCAGTTTGTTTTTCTCCATAGCATTTATCACTCAAGAGTTCATATAATTTATTGTTCAAATACAGACAATTTTGAGAGTGAAAGGGGGAATTAGTAATAATCACACAAGGACCATACATGTAAACCAGGATTATCTGGGGAAATTGAGACATATGGTCACCCTACTGCCATACTATCTGTCATACTATCTGTCATACTATTTTATTTTAATTATACCCTTTATTTTCTCTCTCCCCACTGTAGAAGGCAAGTTCTATGATAGCAGGAACTTTTGTCTGTTTTGTTCTCTGCTGAATTCCAGGACTCAGAATAGTACCTGAAAGATACTGTGCATGTGATAAATGCAAAAAGTTAAATACTAGAATAGTTCCTGGCACATAAATAGGTTCTCAATAAATGTTAGTTATTGTTGTCAATACTTGTTATTTTTATTTATCATCAAACAAAAGTGATTGCTTTTAGCTTTGACTGAGAATGATGTTTCCTGGGGGGGCATTGTTGTATTTTATTAACTTCTCAGTAATATTATCATGGGCTACCTCTACAGAGATGCTTGCAACTGCCAAATAATTTTTATTTAAATAGTCTCCTCTCAGCTAGCTTTTAAATCAGGATGTATAGTAATTGCTTGACCTACAAGCTTTTGTGATGTATGACAAACTGATGAATTGTTCTTTTGTACAACAGGGCAGATAATAAAAAAATAAGCTGGTAAAACGTATGAAATACACATTTTACAATATATTGGATTATTTCCTTAAAGTGAGTT